>NC_064929.1:123791767-124099267 GCF_023897955.1 Schistocerca gregaria
AGGCTGTGACTTTCTTCATCCACCGCCCAACTGTACTCCTATCAACTGCAGCATCGCCATACACTGCACACAAACGTTCATGGATGTTCACCACGGTTTCTTTTTCTGCACACAACAATTCAATAACAGCTCGCTGCTTGTAACACGAGTCGTGTGTAGACGCCATTTTGACGGTGTAGTACGGCTCTGTCATCTGCCAGAACGGTTCGAAACTTCACCGGCGCACGGTACAAACATCAAATGTAAAGCAACGACAATAACGTTTGTCTATGTATATTAACGGCTTTTTAAAAAGATGTGGAGCATTACTTATTGAATGACCCTCGTATCTCTCTCTCTCTCTCTATCTCTCTCTCTCCATCTGTGCGTCTGAGTGTGTGTGTGTGTGTGTGTGTGTGTGTGTGTGTGTGTGTGTGTATTGTTCAGTTACACTGACAATGTTGTGTTCCTTCCCCGTCAATTTGCCTTCCATGTACTTCGACTCCTTATAAATGCAGTGTGGTTTCTGTTTAACTTGTAAGCAATCTGCCATTCTCTGTACTGTATCCCCACTATCTTCAGAACTCCAAAGACAAATTTCAGGCAACATTTTCGAGTCCACAAATGCTATAAACATGTGTTTGGCTTTCTTTAACCTAATTTTTAATGTAAGCCATAGCTTCAGTACTTCCTTGCGTCTACTTATATTTCTCAGGAACACGCACTGATTTCCCCAAGGTTGACTTACACCCGTTTTTCCATTCTTCTTTAAACAATGCGTGTCAGCATTTGGCAACAATAACTTATTATACACGTGGTTCACTAGCATTCACACCTGTCGTCACCTGCCTTCTTTGGAATTATTACATTCTTCCTGTAGTATGAAGGTATTTCGACTATTTCATACCCCTTGCACAGTATCTAGAATGATTATGTCAGAGGCGACCGTCCATCACACTTCATAAGTCTCAGGAATTTATTCTGTTCGGATTTCAGAACGACAGTGTTTTTTAACCCACGTAAACTTCACCTCCGTCCGCAGAGAAGGTCAATGATACTAATAATTTCACATGGTTCAATAGCCTGGACCAAGTACTTGAATTGAACGTCACTTTGGCGATTTCAGATATTTCACTCAACATTTTCACGTCTACACAAATGCTATAAACGTATGTTTGGCTTTCTTTAACCTAATTTTTAAGTTACGCCACAGGATCTGTACTTCCTCGCGTCTCCTTACATTTCCCCACAACACATACTGATCTTCCCCAAGGTCGACTTCTACCCGTTTTTTCCATTGTTCTGTAAACAATGCGTGTCACCATTTGGGAACAATAACTCATTATACACGTGGTTCGCTAGTATTCACACCTGTCAGCACCTGCCTCCTTTGGAATTAGCTAGAATGATTTTGTCAGAGGAGGCCTTCCAACAGTCTGGATGTTCAAAACGGTTCAAATGGCTCAGAGTACTATGGGACTTAACATCCGACGTCATCAGTCCCCTAGAACTTAGAACTACTTAAACCTAACTAACCTAAGGACATCATGCACAACCATGCCCGAGGCAGGCTTCGAACCTGCGACCGTAGCAGCAGCGCGATTCCAGACTGAAGCGCCTAGAACCGCTCGGCCACAGCGGCCGGCTCTGTTTAAGTCTCAGGGAATTATTCAGTTCGGATTTTAGAACGACCGTGTTTTTTTAACCCACGTAAAATTCATCTCCGTCCGCAGAGAAGGTCAATGATACTAATAATTTCACATGGTTCAATAGCCTGGTCCATGTAGTTGAATTGGACGTCACTTTGGCGATTTATCTGACCCTAACCTGCCCCTGTTATTCTACCAGGGCTGCAGTTTAATGCGAGATTCCCCAGATACCAAATCTGCACATTGCGTTCAGGTGAAGGCTGTGTTAATGGCAAACTGGAAATTTCTGTGGACCAACCGGGAGTGGATCTCGCGATCTCTCAGTGTGTCAGGCATGTACTCTAACATTTTCTTTTTAATTTTTTGTCTTCTTCCTTTCGACGTATTGCTTCGCTTCCATCGGTGCTTCTGTGAGGATGTCGCATGACATACTGTAATGTTGTTAAATTAATTTATTCTGAAAGCGGTGGTGATGTCAAGACCATAAAAGTGGGTTAAAAGCTGTGAGCTTTCTAGGGAAGTTAACCTTGCATTACTGACCAAATGTTTCACCAGGTATCCAGTCTAGCTTCACCGTGAATTCATTGTCCCAGGAAGGGGAAACTTTATTGACACATTCCTCGGGTCAAATACATCACATGATCACAGTGACAGAACCACAGACACATAGGCACAGGCAACAGAGCATGCATAATGTCGGCACTAGTACAGTGTATATCCACCTTTCGCAGCAATGCAGGCTGCTATTCTCCCATGGAGACGATCGTAGAGATGCTGGATGTAGTCCTGTGGAACGGCTTACCATGCCATTTCCACCTGGCGCCTCATGTGGACCAGCGTTCGTGCTGGACGTGCAGACCGCGTGAGACGACGCTTCATCCAGTCCCAAACATGCTCAATGGGGGACAGATCCGGAGATCTTGCTGGCCAGGGTAGTCGACTTACACCTTCTAGAGCACGTTGGGTGGCACGGGATACATGCGGACGTGCGTTGTCCTGTTGGAACAGCAAGTTCCCTTGCCGGCCTAGGAATGGTAGAACGATGGGTTCGATGATGGTTTGGATGGACCGTGCACTATTCAGTGTCCCCTCGACGATCACCAGAGGTGTACGGCCAATGTAGGAGATCGCTCCCCACACCATGATGCCGGGTGTTGGCCCTGTGTGCCTCGGTCGTATGCAGTCCTGATTGTGGCGCTCACCTGCACGGCGCCAAACACGCATACGACCATCATTGGCACCAAGGCAGAAGCGACTCTCGTCGCTGAAGACGACACGTCTCCATTCGTCCCTCCATTCACGCCTGTCGCGACACCACTGGAGGCGGGCTGCACGATGTTGGGGCGTGAGCGGAAGACGGCCTAACGGTGTGCGGGACCGTAGCCCAGCTTCATGGACACGGTTGCGAATGGTCCTCGCCGATACCCCAGGAGCAACAGTGTCCCTAATTTGCTGGGAAGTGGCGGTTTAGTCCCCTACGGCACTTCGTAGGATCCTACGGTCTTGGCGTGCATCCGTGCGTCGCTGCGGTCCGGTCCCAGGTCGACGGGCACGTGCACCTTCCGCCGACCACTGGCGACAACATCAATGTACTGTGGAGACCTCACGCCCCACGTCTTGAGCAATCCGGCGGTACGTCCACCCGGCCTCCCGCATGCCCACTATACGCCCTCGCTCAAAGTCCGTCAACTGCACATACGGTTCACGTCCACGCTGTCGCGGCATGCTACCAGTGTTAAAGACTGCGATGGAGCTACGTATGTCACGGCAAACGGGCTGACACTGACGGCGGCGGTGCACAAATGCTGCGCAACTAGCGCCATTCGACGGCCAACACCGCGGTTCCTGGTGTGTCCGCTGTGCCGTGCGTGTGATCATTGCTTGTACAGCCCTCTCGCAGTGTCCGGAGCAAGTATGGTGGGTCTGACACACCAGTGTCAATGTGTTCTTTTTTCCATTTCCAGGAGTATATATATATATATATATATATATATATATATATATATATATATATATATATATATATAAAGACAATTTAAATAAAAAGAAATAAATCAGTTTATATTTGGACATTTATTCTAACATTGATCATTGTGCTGTTAAAATTTCAGCATATTAAAATTGATTCATAACTAAACTGGCGCCTTATTGTGAAAATGTGAGTTTGTAATCTTACGGAACACATCAGATATGGAGCCAAGATTGGGAGACTACATACAACACTGCATTCATAAAATAACACTCAAAGGACGTTGAAACATATGCAAGAGGAAATTAACCACAACCAAACGATTCAATTTTCACCCAAAGAAGTTACGTTCGTAGCGCAATCCTGTCCGTCATGAAATTATCACACACAGGTATAGTAAATTCATACTAACTCTCTGTGAAATCTTCCCGAAAAGAATAGCTGAGGGCTACTTTCATGCTTACACCACATGCTTCAAGTGGTCAACTTGGTTTACACAAAGAGTGTAACTCCACAATAATTTTGCTAATTAAAATAAATTACATCGAAACGTAATTTACAAAAGAAAAACCTCGAACTAGTTATTATCGTCTTACTATTAACCTGATGGGGTCAAACAATTGTATAAGCACGTGGTACTGGTCTCACAAAGTACACCCTACGTGGGATCAACATAAAGAAAAGTTGCTATATTGAAAAATATTGTCAAGACGAGACGTTACAATCTCACGCACATTCGCATTTAAGATTGATGATATTAGTTAGAGTTACTAATCAACACGTGGTTCCACTTTACTCACAAAGTAGTGTCAAAGCAACTACAGGCAGATATTCTGAATTTCACACTTGAATTACACTGCGTTGCAGTTTAAGATAACATTAGATATTTTAGAGCTAAACCTGAAATAAAGGTGATTAAATTTTCAGGTAGGCTGAACTTAAGAAATCCATTCTCCTACGGACTTAGCAGACAAGCGCTTAGCCGGAGACCTTACCACTTCAGACGCTCGCCGCGGACAGACTGACCTGCGCTCCTACCGTGCGTGCTTCCGTATACAAAACGGAAGTGACCAGAGAGGCAGCTTCCTATACCAACATGACAAGGGACGGACAGGACAATACTAAGGATAGAAACCTCTCTGCTTTTAGAAAGCGTAGCTACCTGTTCCGGCCTTCGTCCTACTGTTCTCTAGCAGACAGGCTTGTCTGCTACCATCAAGCATGCAACTAGAAATACATTTGCTCATTCATCCTCTCACACAGAAAGGAAGGGGGATGACAGTATCATATCATACACAGTATATAAAAGAAAGCGGATGTAGGTTCCGTATTAGATTGTGTGACATGAATTATACATAAACAGTGTTTTAAAGTGTAGTAGTGTGACAGATCGTTCTTGTTTATGTATAAAGGTAAAACGTTTCACTGCTCAGTCTCCTCCCAGATAGTCAGAAAAACCACAGTAAATTTAGAAGAGGAATTTATACCGTAAATGACAACAGATTTAAGAAAGTAACATGAAAGGAATCCAACAGAGACCTTTCAATACTTAAGATTCCATCGATGAGAACGAGACCCAGTTTGTCTGTTGCAGAACATGGCTGGTCCCCTGATCGAACAACCTGAGCTACCGTAGCGCCACCGCTGGACCACCGGGCCCCGCAGAAGTTCAATAACTGTGCTGTGTATACTCTCTCCTTCCGTCCAAGCTCGCTTCTCCGCACTCATTCAGAAACTAATTTTAAAAAAATGTTGCTGCAGGCACTCTTTTTTTACCAAACCGAGGGAGAAAAATTTGGTAGCAGAATAGCAAGGACAAAGCCAGTGATTAAATTCTTCAATTTAATTTGACGTCCAATAAATCGAACTTATCCACTAAGCCCCAAAAGGAATTGTAAAGCTCCAAAAAAGTCAGCACAAATGAAATTCTACCCTCACGTAAAATGTAATTAAACTAAAAAAAAAAACCATCAGCCTAACATGATCTCTAATTGTTTCCTCTATCTTCTCAAGTTCTGAGGCTTTTTGCGGATGATGTTGTGGTATATGAGAGGTTGTAGCAATGGAAAATTGTACTCAAATGAAGGAGGATCTGCAGCTAATTGTCGCATGGTGCAGGGAATGGCAATTGAATCTCAATGTAGACAAGTGCAATGTGCTGCGAATACATAGAAACAAAGATCCTTTATCATTTAGCTACAATATAGCAGGTCAGCAACTGGAAGCAGTTAATTCCATAAATTATCTGGGAGTAGGCATTAGGAGTGATTTAAAATGGAATGACCATATAAAATTAATCGTCGGCAAAGCAGATGCCAGACTGAGATTCATTGGAAGAATCCTAAGGAAATGCAGTACGAATAAAGGAAGTAGTTTACAGTACGCTTGTTCGCCCACTGCTATCCGTACCAGATAGGGTTGATAGAAGAGATAGAGAAGATCCAATGGAGAGCAGCGCGCTTCGTTACAGGATCATTTAGTAATCGCGAAAGCGTTACTGAGATGATAGATACAGTGGAAGACTTTAGGAGAGACGCTCAGTAGCTCGGTACGGGCATTTGTGGAAGTTTCAAGAACATACCTTCACCGAAGAGTCAAACAGTATATTGCTTCCTCCTAGGTATATCTCTCGAAGAGACCATGAGGATAAAATCAGAGAGATTAGAGCCCACACAGAGGCATGCCGACAATCTTTCTTTCCACGAACAATACGAGACTGGAATAGAAGGGAGAACTGATAGAGGTACTCAAGGTACCCTCCACCACACACCGTCAAGCGGCTTGCGGAGTATGGAAGTAGATGTAGATGCAGAAGTTATAAAAGTGCTAAGTGTCACTTGATAATCCCTTGTGCTGTTCCTCGGTATAACTTAAATAGAGATCAACGACCTTCTGCAACTAATGGTTTACATTAGCATCTGTTCGACTCCACGCAAATCAGATCATATCTGTATAACATCTCAACAGCAACTGAATTAAATCGTCAGTCGGAAACCCGTTTCATGATTCATGGATCATGCTGCTCGGTCGGAGTTTCAGGTTTCCTATATAAACAGCTCCCACAGGCAAACATATTCCAGTGTCTCATGTAATTGTTGGCCATATTTAAGAATGTTTATCTACACCTACATCTACACAGATACTCCGCAGCTGACATTAAGGAGCGTAGCGGAGGGTACCTGGTACCTCTACTTGCCATTTTCTTTCCTGTGTACATGAAGATGGTATGTGTTCTTTCTGTTCCGAAAGGACCTTCATATACATATGAAGATAAAACGTGTACAGATTCTTGAGGCAAGTTGCTTCATACTGAGTTATGAAGGAATCCGTACATAAGGTTCACCACATGTCATGGAAAAATATAATCTATAACTATTAGGCACATTAGTAGTTTGATACAAGGATTAAAAACAAAAATGGTTCAAATGGCTCTAAGCATTATGAGACTTAACATCTGAGATTATCAGTCCCCTACAACTTACAACTACTTAAACCTAACTAACCGAAGGACATCACACATATCCATGCAATTCGAACCTGCGACCGTAGCAGATACAAGAATTACATAGCTTTTAGTGATTAGTACTAAAGAGTGACCACAATCTGAATTACAACACTGACGTTCTAGATTTAAGAGTGTGATTTAGCTACCTGCGTAGTACACAGCTTTACATGATTTGAAAATAAAGAAACTAATTTATGTAACATTTCAAATTATCAACTAGTTTACTTCTACGTCAGGGGTCTTCAGACCGCTGGATTGCGTTATAGCATTAGTATCAGGCGAAAGTTTCTTCGGCATATGTTCTTTAATTTTAGGTCCTCATCATTTTATCTTTCTATTCTCAAAAAGTAACTGCCAATAAAAATTGCAGCACTAGAAGCATAAATGGCGTAAGCTCTCACTAATAAGTCTTACAGGCCTTATTAGTATAGAAGCGAGTACGATTCAAAGCTTCACAACCATTACACACGCTACCACAACATATTACAGGACTTTCAGATGATACTGCGACGTTCAACAAAATTTGGCGTTGCTCAAAATCTCCATAAATCAACAAAATAGTATCTTCCTAGAATTTCGCACATACAGTGATTCTGGATTACAAGCCAAGGTGTCGCATTTAACCTGACCGAGCGAAATAAACGTTTAGCGCAGAACCAAAAAAAGAGTATCAATCAAATGTTGTTTAGCTAGCACAAGGACACTGTTGTAGTTCTTGTTGTGGTCTTCAGTCCTGAGACTTGTTTGATGCAGCTCTCCATGCTACTCTATCCTGTGCAAGCTTCTTCATCTCCCAGTACCTACTGCAACCTACATCCTTCTGAATCTGCTTAGTGTATTCATCTCTTGGTCTCCCTGTGCGATTTTTACCCTCCACACTGTCCTCCAATGCTAAATTTGTGATCCCTTGATGCCCCAGAACATGTCCTACTAACAAGTCCCTTCTTCTTGTCAAGTTGTGCCACAAACTCCTCTTCTCCCCAATTCTATTCAATACTTCCTCATTAATTATGCGATCTACCCATCTAATCTTCAGCATTCTTCTGTAGCATCACATTTCTGTTTTCTTCTTGTCCAAACTATTTATCGTACATGTTTCACACAAATAATTTCAGAAAGGACTTCCTCAGACTTGAATCTATAAGTCGATGTTAACAAATTTCTCTTCTTCAGAAACGCTGTCCTTGTCATTGCCGGTATATATTTTATATCCTGTCTACTACGAACATCATCAGTAATTTTGTTTCCCAAATATCAAAACTCATCTACTACTTTAAGCGTCTCATTTCCTAATCTAATTCCCTCAGCATCACCTGATTTAATTCGACTACATCCCGTTATCCTCGTTGCTTTTGTTGATGTGTATCTTATATCCTCCTTTCAATACAATTTCAATTCCGTTCAGTTGCTTTTCCAGGTCCTTAGCTGTCTGTGACAGAATTAAAATGTCGTCTGCAAACCTCAACATTTTTACTTCTTCTCCAAGGATTTTAATTCCTACTCCAAATATTTCTTTTGTTTCCTTTACTGCTTGCTCAATACACAGATTGAATGACACTGGGCATAGACTACAACCGTGTCTTACTCCATTCTCAACCACTGCTTCCCTTTCATGCCCCTCGACTCTTATAACTGCCATCTGGTTTCTGTACAAATTGCAAATAGCCTTTAGCTCCCTGTATTTTACTCCTGCCACCTTTAGAATTTGAAAGAGAGTATTACGTTCAACATTGTCAACAGCTTTCTCTAAGTCTACAAATCCTAGAAACGTGGGTTTGCCTTTCCTTAGTCTATTTTCTAAGATACATCGTATGGTCAATAATGTCTTGCGTGCTGCAACATTTGTATGGAATCCAACCGATCTCCCTGTTAGTATTTTCGAACAGTGACTTATTAAACTTATAGTTCGGTAATTTTCACACATTTCAATACCTGCTTTCTTTGTGTTTGAATTATCGTATTCTTCTTGAAGTCTGAGGTTATCTCACCTGTTTGATCTATATTGCTCACCATATGGAAAAGTTTTGTCATGGCTGGCTTTCCCAAGGCTATCAGTAGTTCTAATGGAATGTTGTCTCCGGACCTTGTTACGACTTAAGTCTTTCAGTACACTGTCAAGATCTTGAAGGTGTATCATATTTCCCATTTCATCTTCATCTACGTCGTCTCATTTCTATAATATTTCCCTGGAGTAGGCCTACATCGCCCCTGTATAGGACCCTCTACAGACTCCTTCCACTTTTCTGCTTTCCCTTCATTGTTTAGAGCCGGTTTTCCATCTGAGCTCTTGATATTCATACAGGTGGTTCTCTTTTCACCAAAGATCTCTTTAATTTTCCTACAGCCAGAATCTATGTTACCGCTTGGGTTATAAGCTTGCACACCCTTACATTTGTCCTCTAGCCATCCTTCTCTAGCCATTTTGCACTTCCTGTCGATCTCATTTTTGAGACATTTCTATTCCTTTTCGCCCACTTCATTTACTGCATTTTTGTATTTTCTCCTTTCATCAGTTAAATTCAGTATCTCTTCAGTTACCCAAGGATTTCTGTGGTGTCACAGCCAGACACCACACTTGCTAGGTGGCAGCCTTTAAATCCGTCGCGGTCCGTTAGTATACGTCGGACCCGTGTGTCGCCACTATCAGTGATTGCAGACCGAGCGCCTCCACACGGCAGGTCTAGTTTAGAGAGACTCCCTAGCACTCGCCCCAGTTGTACAACCGACTTTGCTAGCGATGGTTCACTGTCTACACACGGTCTCATTTGCAGAAACGACAGTTTAGCATTGCCTTCAACTACGTCATTTGCTACGACTTAACAAGGCGCCATATTCAGTTACTATAAGTACTATCTTCAAGAGTATGTTCTGAACAGATAATATTATGACTCATGTACCATCAAGAGCGACGTTCATCATTAATGGATTAAAGTTAAGTATCAAACTAATTACGTCCGCTTTCTGAATTCTAATTCCTTGTCTTGTTCCAGACATCACGTCAGTATAGCTCTTCCCTCCTCACGCCAGCCTGCGTGAGCTAAAACGCGTGTATTTCGGCCTCCACTCGTAACACGGTGTTGGCTCTTCTGCTAACACAAAAATTTCTACTGGCCCTCGTATTTTTACCTACGTCATCCTCTGCTGCCTTCACTATTTCGCCTCTCAAAGCTACCCATTTTTCTTCTACTGTATTCCTTTCCCCTATTCCTGTCAATTGCTCCCTAATGCTCTCTCTGAAACTCTCTATGACCTCTGTTTCTTTCAGTTCATCCAGGTCTCATCTCCTTAAATTCCTACCTTTGCTTGATACATTTTATTTATTTTCCTGCTGGACAAGAAGATATTTCGAAGTAGTCAAGATGAATGGGACACGGTGTATTTCACTGAAATGTTACATCATAACTTGCGACAGTTGTTTTACCGCACTCCACTCGCTTCGTAAAGGTCCCTACGCTACGGCCCCATTTGACGGATTTTGCCTACCAGTAAGGGCTTCTCCGCATCGGCCACGCAACAAAAAATAGAGTTGTTTTCGCCGCAGAAGAGTTTCGGGGAAAACCGTTTCGCATGTAGCCTACCGCCAGCACATTGGGAGGAAATACGATTGTGTTTGGACTTTCAGGTACCCCTCAGCCCCCCCCCTCCCCTCTCCCCCTCTTCAAACTGCCGATAGCTCTACACCAACACACTGCGTCCATCTCTCTTTCTTTTTCGGTACGCGGGCCACGTCAGTGAATAGTGGATGAGGTCACACGTTCTGTGGAGAGGACTCTCCCCGCCGGTTTATGTTACGGCGGGTCAGACGATAGCCCTTCACCGCGCAAGGCACTAAACAGTTTCGCGCCGGCCGCGCTATCTGCGGTACTGCGTTATTCAAACGGCTGTCGCACTCCCCAAACCTAGAGGCTATCTGCACCGCTCTTAAGAAGGCACTGTGCAATGCGATACGAAACGCGGGCCGGAGGTGTGGCTACAGCCGTGGAATGTCTCGTATCTGCCTACACGCTTCACATTCAGAGGCGGCTGAAAAGCCGAAACTGCTCGTGTCACAATTTACTGTATGTTGTCCACATCCCTGAAGTGTCCATAAAGCCGACGTCCGAAACACAGCTCGAACAACCTTTTCCTTTTTGTCGGTGAAACGTTCCCTTAGAAAAATTAATGAATTACTGTGCTGATAAACCTCTTACGTTATCAGATTTTCAAACAGCTGAGGAGAACTGAACGGAGTCACACATTTGTCTCTTTACTTATTCTGATCAACACTAAACTGACACACAATATTCTTAGCTCTACGCAATCTGACTTTAAACAATCACTACAAAAGAATGGCCCTGACTAACAATAACCTATAACTTTCATGAATCACTTACTGTACAAAAATCTTCGTTACTCGGACTACTGCAATAAGCCAGCGCCAATACTGCCAGCTAAATAAAATATTCAAACTACTGAAGGCACTAACTACTGATCGGCATAGTTAGCAAATGAAAAATTGTGATAGAGAACAAACAACATATTTACCTTAATAATGTTCAAAAGTCATCATATATATACACTAGTACAGTGTATATCCACCTTTCGCAGCAATGCAGGCTGCTATTCTCCCATGGAGACGATCGTAGAGATGCTGGATGTAGTCCTGTGGAACGGCTTGCTATGCCATTTCCACCTGGCGCCTCAGTTGGACCAGCGTTCGTGCTGGACGTGCAGACCGCGCGAGACGACGCTTCATCCAGTCCCAAACATGCTCAATGGGGGACAGATCCGGAGATCTTGCTGGCTGGGGTAGTTGACTTACACCTTCTAGAGCACGTTGGGTGGCACGGGATACATGCGGACGTGCATTGTCCTGTTGGAACAGCAAGTTCCCTTGCCGGTCTAGGAATGGTAGAACGATGGGTTCGATGACGGTTTGGATGTACCGTGCACTATTCAGTGTCCCCTCGACGATCACCAGAGGCGTACGGCCACTGTAGGAGATCGCTCCCCACACCATGATGCCGGGTGTTGGCCCTGTGTGCCTCGGTCGTATGCAGTCCTGATTGTGGCGCTCACCTGCACGGCGCCAAACACGCATACGACCATCATTGACACCAAGGCAGAAGCGACTCTCATCGGCGAACACGACACGTCTCCATTCGTCCCTCCATTCACGCCTGTCGCGGGCTGCAATATGTTGGGGCGTCAGCGGAAGACGGCCTAACGGTGTGCGGAACCGTAGCCCAGCTTCATGGAGACGGTTGCGCATGGTCCTCGTCGATACTCCAGGAGCAACAGCGTCCCTAATTTGCTGGGAACTGGCGGTGCGGTCCCCTACGGCACTGCGTAGGATCCTACGGTCTTGGCGTGCATCCGTGCGTCGCTGCGGTCCGGTCCCAAGTCGACGGGCACGTGCACCTTCCGCCGACCACTGGCAACAACATCGATGTACTGTGGAGACCTCACGCCCCACGTGTTGAGCAATTCGGCGGTACGTCCACCCGGCCTCCCGCATGTCCACTATACGCCCTCGCTCAAAGTCCGTCAACTGCACATACGGTTCACGTCCACGCTGTCGCGGCATGCTACCAGTGTTAAAGACTGCGATGGAGATCCGTATGCCACGGCAAACTGGCTGACACTGACGGCGGCGGTGCACAAATGCTGCGCAGCTAGCGCCATTCGACGGCCAACACCGCGGTTCCTGGTGTGTCCGCTATGCTGTGCGTGTGATCATTGCTTGTACAGCCCTCTCGCAGTGTCCGGTGCAAGTATGGTGGGTCTGACACACCGGTGTCAATGTGTTCTTTTTTTCCATTTCCAGGAGTGTAAGAGAGATCCTTCGGTAAATTTTGCACAGCATACAAATCATAATATCAGATGTAAGGATCTCTAGAATTTATTTAACTTATGAAAAAATGAATGAGCTGTTACATTTTAAACTTCATGTTTATAAAAAAATTGAATTTTATATTTAATTATCTCAATTTTTACCACAGTTTTTAATAGATTTGGAAAATTCTACAGTTTACTGTCATTACCTCCCTTTCCTGTTCCAGTCGTGTATGGTTCGCGGGAAGAACGACTGTCTGAAAGACTCCGTGCGTGTTCGAATCTCTCTAATTTTACATTCGTGATCTCCTCGGGAGGTATAAGTAGGGGGAAGCAATATATTCAATACCTCATCCAGAAACGCACCCTCTCGAAACCTGGACAGCAAGCTACACCGCGATGCAGAGCGCCTCGCTTGCAGAATCTGCCACTTGAGTTTGCTAAACATCTCTGTAACGCTATCCGCTTACCAAATAACCCTGTGACGAAACGTGCCGCTCTCCTTTGGATCTTCCCTATCTCTTCTGTCAACCCGACCTGGTACGGATCCCACATGATGAGCAATACTCAAGTGTAGGTCGAACGCGTGTTTTGAAAGCCATCTGATTTGTTGATGGACTACATTTTCTAAAGACTCTCCCAATGAATCTCAACCTGGTACCCGCCTTACCAACAATTAATTTTATTGGATCATTCCACTTCAAATGGTTCCGTACGCATACTCCCAGATATTTTACAGAAGTAACTGCTACCATCGTTTGTTCTATCATATAATCATACAACAAAGGAACCTTCTTTATAATGTACCGTGATTCGTCACTCCCCACAAAGTTTTCTCACTGTTCATTCGTCCAATGGTAACGATCCTTGCGCCAAGCGAGGCGTCGTTCGGCATTTCCCGGCGTGATGTGTGGCATACGAGCAGCCACTCGACCATGAAATCGAGGTTTTCTCACCTCCCGCCTAGCTGTCATAGCACTTGCAGTGGATCATGATCCAGTTTGGAATTTTTGTGTGATGGTCTGGAAAGACATCTGCCTATTACATATTACGACTCTCTTCACCTGTCTGCGGTCTGTCAGACAACAGACGAGGTCGCCCTGTACGCTTTTGTGCTGTACATGTCTCTTCACGTTTCCATTTCACTGTCACATCGGAAACAGTGGACCTAGGGATGTTTGGGAGTGTAGAAGTCTCGCGTACAGACATATGACACAAGTGACTCCCAATCACTTGACAACTTTCGAAGTCCGTGAGTTCCGCAGAGCGCTCCATTCTGCTCTCTCGTGATGTCTAACGACTACTGATGTCGCTGATACGGAGTACCTGGCAGTAGGTGGCAGATCAATGTACCTAATATGAATAACGTATATTTTTCGGGGTGTCCGGATACTTTTGATCACATAGTGTACCTTGCAATGCCCTTTGTATACAGAATGTTTCCGTAAGAGCGTGCACAGATGCAACAGGACATAGAGGATGTTGCACAGAACAATTTGCGGTAGTGAACCTGGTATCGGAGACGCAAGCTTAAGGAGAACGGAAATAAACTTTTCTATCGCTTCGTCCAGCATTACTGTCTCCCTGGTTCTTTACAACTAACATGCTTCCAAGTTTCAATTACTGTGCGTTCTTTAGGCTCTTCAGTCCGGAATAATTGGTGCTGCGGCCACAGGTTCGAATCCAGTCTCGGGTATTGCTGTGTGTAATGTCCTTAGGTTAGTTAGGTTTGCGTAGTTGTAAGGTCTAGGGGACTGATTACCTCATATCTTAAGTCCCATAGTTCTCAGAGCCATTTGGACGATTTGAGATAGCGAGTGGTCTGTGGGCGCTAGAAAATGGGGTGCCAGATGGAGAAATCGGAGCATTTCCGAGATATTATTCTGTTTCGATTGAATAGAGTGGCACCGGGTATCGGGATAATGCTATTGGACAGAGCACGGCAGGAAAATGGTTTTCTCGTTTTAAGAGGGGCCTTAATGAGATCAGTGGATCTCCATATGCGCAGGACCTTCGGGGTTTAAATGCATTAATCCACAATGATCCGCAATTTTTTACATTCTTTATTTCCCACAAGGAAACGAGGAGGACAAGCTTGATTTCTGAGAAGTCTGACTGGCCACCTGTATGTAAGATTCGTGCAAAGTGTTCTACCTGAGTTGTTGGAGAACGTACCCTTAGCTGTTCGTGAGAGGATGTCAGTACAAAAAGACAGTGGGCCACCTCACCTCATTGTGGATGTCCCCAGCCATCTCAGTGCTGTATTTCCTGCTCACTAGATTGGAAAGGGAGGTCCTAATCCATGACATGCGAGTTCACCGGACCTGGATCCCCTACATTATTTCCTATGGTGGTGTCTAAAGTCACTTGAGTGTGAGACCCCAGTGGATACGGAGGTTGAGTTACTAGCGTAAATCGTAGCTGCCTGCGATGTGATCCGAAACACACCGGGGATATTTGTCAGGGTGCGTCAGCAACTTGTTCGCTGATGTCATGCTTGCATTGAGGTTGAGGGCCGTCCGTTGCAGCACAGTTTGTAAGATACGCTACAAATGGTTCGTTCATTGTATCGGTAATTGTATTTGCAGCTAACTGTAACTGTTGTTGTTGTCGTGGTCTTCAGTCCTGAGACTGGTTTGATGCAGCTCTCCATGCTACTCTATCCTGTGCAACCTTTTCATCTCCCAGTACTTATTGCAGCCCACATCCTTCTGAATCTTCTTGGTGTATTCATCTCTTGGTCTCCCCCTACAATTTTTACCCTCCACGCTGCCCTCCAATACTAAATTGGTGATCCCTTGATGCCTCAGAACGTGTCCTACCAACCGACCCTTTCTTCTAGTCAAGTTGTGCCACAAACTCCTCTTCTCCCCAATTCTATTCAATACCTCCTCATTAGTTACGTGAGGCACCCATCTAATCTTCACCATTCTTCTGTAGCACCATATTTCTAAAGCTTCTATTCTCTTCCTGTCCAAACTATTTACCGTCCATGTTTCACTTCCATACATGGGTACATTCCATACAAATACTTTCAGAAACGACTTCCTGACACCTACATCTATACTCGATGTTAACAAATTTCCCTTCTTCAGAAAAGCTTTCCTTAACATTGCCAGTCTACATTTTATATCCTCTCTACTTCGACCATAATCAGTTATTTTGCTCCCCACATAGCAAAAGTCCTGTACTACTTTAAGTGTCTCATTTCCTAATGTAATTCCCTCAGCATCACCCGACTTAATTGGACTACATTCGATTATCCTGGTTTTGTACTATAACTAATGTAAATAAAAAAGTACATAGTAATGTGCTTTTATTCCTATTATCTCCTTAAGCTGGCTTTCCCTACCCCATGTTCCCTACGTCAGACTGTTCTGTGGAGCATCCTCTATGTAATGTTACATTTTTCCATTTTCTTACGGAAACACCCCGCGTATGTCCTACATCAGCTACCGAACGATTGGACCAATTCCAACCAAACTCGGTGCGTACATCACATACTGTCTGGAAAGAATCGCTCTAGGAGTAACAACCAGCTATATATCAAATGGTTCAAATGGCTCTGAGCACTATGGGACTCAACTGCTGTGGTCATTAGTCCCCTAGAACTTAGAACTACTTAAACCTAACTAACCTAAGGACATCACACACATCCATGCCCGAGGCAGGATTTGAACCTGCGACCGTAGCAGTCGCACGGTTCCGCACTGCGCGCCTAGAACCGCGAGACCACCGCGGCTGGCTATATATCAAAGAGGTGTCTGGGGATAAAAATTTGTGTGGCCCCTGATGATAAAATACCAAGACTTTACTCTCCGAGTATTTGAGAATGACATCACTTAGTGACTAGTGACAAACTTCACACATAATTCGAAACTCTTACGACACTTTTTCTCTCTGACTTCCTCCACAAAATGACAAAGGAAAAAAAATCTCTCGCTTACTATGTTTCTGCTGATCATGTAGTAAAACTGCCGCTTCAGGCATGACGTTTCAACTTATCACTTCTTTATTTTTGACTGCATTCGCGACACGCTATGCAGACACTGTTCACATTTATCACTGACAGTACCTGCAAATTTACTTCATTTTATGACACCTTGAGGAGACATGACATCATAAACACTGAGTTGCGTCAAAAACTGGCGGATCATGCAACAAAGTCATTACCTGAAACTTCCTGGCAGACTAAAACTGTGTGCCGGACCTAGACTCGAAATCTGAACCTTTGCCTTTTTCGGGCAAGTGCTCTACCGTCTGAGCTACCCAAGCACGACTCACACTCTATTCTCACAGCTTTACTTCTGCCAGTATCTCGTCTCCTACCTTACAAACTTTACAGAAGCTCTCATGCGAACCTTGCAGAACTAGCACTCCTGAAAGAAAGGATATTGCGGAGACATGGCTTAGCTATAGCCTGGGGGATGTTTCCAGAATGAGATTTTCACTCTGCAGCGGAGTGTGCGCTGATATGAAACTTCCTGGCAGATTAAAACTGTGTGCCGGACCGAGACTCAAACTCGGGACCTTTGCCTATTGCAAGTGCTCTATCATCTGAGCTACCCAAGCACGACTCATACTGGAAAACATTACTACTTTGCTCTGAACCGTATTTTCATAACATTTCGCTGACTGTATCCACACGTGCCGCTGAATGTACTTACAATATTGTATCATTGTACGTCACATAATTCGTAAGTGTTTACCTGTGTGAGAACGTAACTGCAGGGTGAAATGCGCTTAAGATACAGGTAACATACTCTACAAATATATGTGAAATGTGTTAAATACACGTGAAATAAATACACTTTGTGATCAAAAGTATCCGGACACCGCCAACGACATACGTTTCTTCACATTAGGTGTAGTGTGCTGGCACCTACTGCCTGGTACTCCATATCAGCGACCTCTGTTGTGATTAGACATTGTGAGAGAGCAGAATGGGGCGCTCTGCGGAACTCACGGACTTCGTAGGTGTCATGCACCTGTACGTGATATTTCCAGTCTTCTAAACATCCCTAGGTCCACCATTTCCGATGTCATAGTGTAGTGGAAACGTGAAGGGACACCTACAGCACAAAAGCGTTCAGGCCGACCTCGTCTTTTGACTGAGATTGCCGACAGGTGAAGAGGGTCATAAAGTCTAATAGGCAGACACCTGTCCAGACCGTCACACAGGAATTCCAAACTCCATCAAGATCCACTGCAAGTACTATGACAGTTAGGCGGGAGGTGAGAAAACTTGGATTTCATGGTCGTGTGGCTGTTCATAAGTCACACATCACGCCAGTAAATGTCAAATTACGCCTAGCTTTGTACAAGGAGCGTAAACATTGGACGACTGAATAGTGGAAAAACATTGTGTGGACTGACGAATCAAGGTACACAATGTGGCGATCCGATGGCAGAGTGTGGGTATGGCGAATGCCCGGTGAACGTAATTTGCCCGCGTGTAGTATGCCAACAGTTAAATTTGGAGGCGATGACGCTATGGTGTGGTCGTGTTTTTCATCGAGGGGGCTTGCATCCCTTGTTATTATGCGTGGCCCTATCACAGCACAGGCCTACAATTATATTTTAAGCACATTCATGTTTCCCACTGTTGAAGAATAGTTCGGGGACGGCAAATCCATCTTTCAACACGACCGTGCACCTGTTCATAATGCAATGCCTGTTCTGGATTTGTTACACAACAATAACATCCGTGTAGTGGACTGGCCTTCACAGAGTCCTGACCTGAATCCTATAGAACATCTTTAGGATATTTTGGAACGCCGAACTCGTGTCGGCCTCACCGAATGACATCGATACCTCTCACTGCAGCACTCTGTGAAGAATGGGCTGCCGTTCCCCAAGAAACCCTCCAGCACCTGACCAAACGTATGCCTGCGGGATTGAAAGCTGTCATCAAGGCTAAAGGCGGGCCAGCACCATATCGCATTCCAGCATTACCGATGGAGGGCGCCATGAACTTGTAAGTCATTTTCAGCCAGGTGTCCGGACACTTTCGATCATATGCAAATGAAGGCAAGGCCGTCTGTAAACAACTCATCTTAAGCCGCTGGATCCATTTCATAGATATTGGCACAGATATTACTGGAAATAAATGCTGTATTCGCGACAACCAGCCACTTGATGTTTGGTGGGGCGCGATAATATGGAGAGAGAACAGGTCCAGGAAGAGATGGATAGGCAATGTGGCCACAGATATGGGGGAGGAGGAGACAGACACAGAGTGCGGTAGGGGAAAATTGAGAGAGAGAAATGGAAGAGGAGAAGATGTACAGAGAGAGGGAGAGATAGACAAAAAGAGGGGGAAGGGAGGATTAACAGAGAAAGGTGGAGGAGAAGATGGAATTAGAGAGACAGAATGGAGGAAACGGATTGAGAGAGGGGAGAGGAAAATTGACATAGAAAGAGAAGAGCAGGAGTGGAGAGAGAGGAAGGCATGGCTTAAGAGAGAGGGGGGAGGAGCTGGACAGAGAGATGGGGGAAGAAATTGGCCGAGTGATGGGGAGGAGTGTATGGATAGTGATAGTGGAGGGGGAGATAGAGGGGCTCAGGAGGAGATAGAGGAGACCTGAAAAGATGGACATAGTGGGTGGAGAATACAGACAAGGTGGGAAGGATCAGATGGACAGAAAAGTGGAGAGGAGTAGACGGACAGAGGGGGTACATGCAGAAACACAGAAGGGGGGGGAGAGGAAATGGTGGGTAGAGAGATGGGGAGAAAGGGACTGACGGAGAGGGGGCTGCAGGAGACAGAGAGAGAGGAGGGGGGGGGGGGCGAAGAGTATGTAGACTAACAGAATACTGTGGAACACCAGGTCCTTAGCTAGTAGAACAGAACAAATTAGCATGTGAGACATATATAAGGAGGAGCAAATACGGTGATTTGGGTGCTTACGAGGTGGTGGTGTTCCTTCTGTTTACGATAATGATCGAAGCAGACGAAATGAATTAAAATTTGTGCTGCGGCCGGGACTCGAATCCGGAGCTTCCTGCTCGCTCGGCAGAAATGCTAACCATTACACCACCGCAGTACGATGGTCAACATTGCTGCACGAACTACCTAAGCTAAGTGCCCTCCCCAACACAGGCTTCAATTCATTTTTCCCTTACATATTGTCACTAATGCCAGGGCTCTCCGATATTGGCAAGCACCCCAATGTTGGGCGTAATGGTACGTCCTTGTACCATTGGTGATCTTACAGATCTTATGATTAAATTACGTGATTGCCAATATCGGAGAGCTCTGGCATTAGTGACAATATGTAAGGGAAAAATGAATTGAAGCCTGTGTTGGGGAGGGCACTCACCTTAGGTACGAGCGTCAGTCAAAAAGTAATGCCTCCTATTTTTTTTTCTACGTTTAATTGTCAGCAAATTTAAATGCAATTACATAGGTTGAAAACCACAACATTGAGGTTCATTTTGTCATTTTTCAATGTAATCTCCGCCCCATCTCTACAGTTTTGGTCCATCTTTGAACAAGGGCATGTATCCCAGCACGGTAAAAATCACAGCTCTGCTTCCTAAGCCATTGACGCACGGATGTTTTGACGGCCTCCTCATCTTCAAAATGAATCCCACGATGAGCTTCTTTTAATGGCCCGAACAGATGGAAGTCTGATGGTGCCAGGTCAGGGCTGTATGGGGGATGAGGCAAAACTTGCCATCCAATTTTGACAATCTCGTCAGAGGTGTGACGACTGGTGTGTGGTCTTGCATTGTCATGCAAAAGAAGAACATCTGCCATTGATTTTGTTGGGCGAACTCGCTGAAGACGTGCTTTAAGTTTTTTGAGGGTTGTGACGTATTGAACAGAATTTATTGTGCATCCCTGCTCCAAAAAATCAACCAGAATCACACCCTCTGTATTCCAGAAAACTGTTGCCATAACTTTCCCTGCCGATCGCACAGTTTTGAATTTTTTCTTCCTCGGCGAGCTTGTGTGACGCCACTCCATTGACTGCCTCTTTGATTCGGGTTCAAAAAAATGCACCCATGTTTCGTCCCCGGTCACAATTTTTTTCAGAAACTCATCTCCCTCCAAACGGAAGCGCTGCAAGTGTTGGGAGGCTATTGTTTTCCTTGCCTCTTTATTCTGATCGGTTAACATTCTTGGAACCCACCGTGCACAAACTTTTGAGTACCCCAATTGTTTAATAATCGTGATCACACTGCCTTTACTAAGAGAAATAATGCGACACACTTCATCTGCAGTCACCCGACGGTCACCACGAATGATGTCATCAACTTGCTGAATGTTGTGTGGAGTCACTGCACTCACCGGCCTGCCGCTCCGCTTTTCGTCAGTCAACGGTGTTTGCCCTTCAGCTTCCTTACAACGACGAACCCATCGTCTAACAGTGCTGATATCCACTGTCACAACACCATACACCTTCTTCAGTCTTTCATGAATGCGTATGGGCGTTTCACCTTCTGCATTCAAGAATTCAATCACACAACACTGTCTCAAACGAACATCGATGTCGGCCATCTTACAAACGTCTGCTGTGCTGCCACCTGTTGACACAGAAAGTTACTACTGCAGTGGATTGCAGAAGAAGGTTTGAGGAATGGCGCCAAATTCAAATTTTTCACTTAACTTAATTTTTTTAAGTAGAAAAAAATGGGAGGCATTACTTTTTGACCGACCCTCGTAGTTCATGCAGCAACGTTGACCAGCGTAGTGCGGTGGTGTGATTGTTAGCATTTCTGCCTAACGAGCAAGAAGACCAGGGTTCGAGTTGAGGCCGCATCCTCTATTCATTTCGTCTGCTGAGATCATTATCGTAGATAATAAAAAGACAAACATTTAATTATAAGACCTTCTTTTTACGTTCCCCTGTCAGTGCACGCATGATGTCCTCGTTCTTGTGTGTCATTTCTCCTTCACCTGCGACGCTCTAATAGTACTGAGACATGACGTTTATTCCTCAACGACCTTTATAACGATATTCCATTGTTTTAATTTCATGATGGAACTATACACCATGTTCTTCTGACGTGTCAGCCGAAATATCCTGTAAATTGGGTAGGTGTGACATTAGAAAATATAGTTTTAAGGACCCCTTTGCATCCTAACTATCTAAACGAATGTAGCGTATTTTCCACTGTTTCCCTGAAATCATTCTGGTTCAAATGGTTCAAATGGCTCTGAGCACTATGGGCCTTAACATCTGTGGTCATCAGTCCCCTACAACTTAGAACTAATTAAACCTAACTAACCTAAGGACAGCACACACATCCATGCCCGAGGCAGGATTCGAACCTGCGACCGTAGCAGTCGCGCGGTTCCGGACTGAGCGCCTGAACCGCTAGACCACCGCAGCCGGCAATATCATTCTGGCCGAGGAAACGATGCAATACATGTTTTGCAAATTTCCAGACTTGGTCTTCTATTTTTGTAATTGTACTTTCAAAGTGTGCATTAGGCATCAAGTTACATATTGTATGAGGTCCAACAAATACCCTTCTTTCAACTTTGCAACCGATAGATTTGGGCACTGAATACACAAGTACTGGAAATAGTTCCTTGTTTTATCCAAGGAGCGCTAATTAAGATACCACGGTGTTTCTATGTGTATTCAACCTCTCTCGGCACGGTATAGCTAGAACCCAAGTAATTTCATTTCCGTTTCGTCCTCTTTTGTTTCATGGATAGTAATCTTTAACGTAATGAGAATGAGTTACGAATGAATATACTAAATCATTATAAGATTTTAAAATTTTTTGCTTATATGATATGCAAATGCGTGGGCTTGCGTTGTCGAAAGATTCTGCTATTAGGCGATGGAGTGGCTCTCTGTGAACAACGAGATGAAAAAGACTGGGCGAGCAGTTAATAATAATTACCAGCAGACAGGAGCAGCGGAAGAAGAGAGAATAGCTCTGGGAAGAGGAATTTTCGATTTAGCAAAATAGAACGAGAGTAACGCTCGTATCACAGCACTTCCCGCAAACGTGACGTCATTTCGGCGTCATGCGCCATGTCGACCGCATGATCGACTATCGACTTTGTGACAAGGAAGAACTAGAATATTATTGCTCCTCAATTCACTCGCAGCAATTTAGGCTGTCTTCTTTGGTTCCTTCCTAACCACATACTCGGAAGTAGCCACATATTTGGAAATAGAGAGCCAAATATTTGTGTGAAGAAAAACACAAATGTTACTACAGCTCCTTTTAGTCGCAGCAATGAAAGCTGTAATCTTAGGTTTCTCCCTAAACACATACTCGGATATCGCTAAATATTTATTTCATCCTTCGTTATCAGATCAGAGCGAATACAGGGTGCTACAAAAAGGTACGGCCAAACTTTCAGGAAACATTCCTCACACAGAAGATGTTATGTGGACATGTGTCCGGAATCGCTTAATTTCCATGTTGGAGCTAATTTTAGTTTCGTCAGTATGTACTTTACTTCCTCGATTCACCGCCAGTTGGCCCAATTGAAGGAAGGTAATGTTGACTTCGGTGCTTGTGTTGACATGCGACTCATTGCTCTACAGTACTAGCATCAAGCAAATCAGTACGTAGCATCAACAGGTTAGTGTTCATCACGAACGTGGTTTTGCAGTCAGTGCAATGTTTACAAATGCGGAGTCGGCAGATGCCCATTTGACGTATGGATTAGCACGGGGCAATAGCCGTGGCGCGGTACGTTTGTATCGAGACAGATTTCCAGAACGAAGGTGTCCCGACAGGAAGACGTTCGAAGCAATTGATCGGCGTCTTAGGGATCACGGAACATTCCAGCCTATGACTCGCGACTGGGGAAGACCTAGAACGACCAGGACACCTGCAATGGACGAGCCAATTCTTTGTGCAGTTGACGATAACCATAATGTCAGCGTCACAGAAGTTGCTGCTGTACAAGGTAACGTTGACCACGTCACTGTATGCAGAGTGCTACGGGAGAACCAGATGTTTCATCCAACAATGTGTCAATCCTCTTTTCAGTGCAAACATTGTCTTTACGGATGAGCCTTCATTCCAACGTGATGAAATTGTAAATTTTCACAATCAACATGTGTGGGCTGACGACAATCCGCACGCAATTGTGCAATCACGTCATCAACACAGATTTTCTGTGAACGTTTGGGCAGGCATTGTCGGTGATGTCTTGATTGGGCCCCATGTTCTTCGCTCAATGGAGCACGTTATAATGATTTCGTACGGGATACTCTACCTATGCTGCTAAAACATGTTCCTTTACAAGCACGACACAACACGTGGTTCATGTGCCATGGAGCTCCTGCACATTTCAGTCGAAGTGTTCGTACGCTTCTCAACAACAGATTCGGTGACCGATGGATTGGTAGAGGGGGCCAATTCCATGGTCTCCACGCTCTCCTGACCTCAACCCTCTTGACTTTCATTTATGGGGGCTTTTGAAAGCTCTTGTCTACGCAATCCTGGTACCAAATTTAGAGACTCTTCGTGCTCGTAATGTGGACGGCTGTGATACAATACGCCACTCTCCAGGGCTGCATCAGCGCATCAGGGATTCCATGCGACGGAGGGTGGGTGCATGTATCCTCGCTAACAGAGGACATTTTGAACATTTCCTGTAACAAAGTGTTTGAAGTCACGCTGGTACGTTCTGTTGCTATGTGTTTCCATTCCATGATTAATGTGATTTGAAGAGAAGTAATAAATTGAGCTCTAACATGGAAAGTAAGCGTTTCCGGACACATGTACACATATCATATTTTCTTTCTTTGTGTGTGACGAATATTTCGTGAAAGTTTGGCCGTACCTTTTTGTAACACCCTGCATAAATAGCGCCTCATGTTGCAGAACAATTTTGCATTTTATTCGTAAAAAATTAACACAATGTGTTAACGATGCTTACATGGGAAAAAAATCATTGCTGGTAATGGGATGCTAACCAACAACATTCGACTCCCTATACCATGACGTTATTCACTATGTAGGCACTTAAACATGCCATGTTTAATTCCGGACTTGCTTATCATATTTTATTTTGAAGGCTTGTATCGTTGATGTATTATTAAGTTACATTCAATGGCAATGGTGAGGTGTTCGTGATAAATTTTGGATGATGGGTTACCTTGAAACGGCGTACTGAAAATTATAAAATATGCTGTTTCATTCTTACTTCGTATTGACGATAATAACTAACTCCTGACTGAATAGTTTCATATGAAGGCATTAATCATCGATAAATCATTAAGCGACATTTTATTGTAGCGATTACTGGTATACTAAATCATTCCAAGAATGACGTGATCTCGTAAATCTCTGGTACTCGCGCATTAAATCTTGTGAGAGACTCTTCTCAGAAGCTGACTTAAGTCGATATCGATCATGCTGTCGTAGATACTGCGAGGGTCGGCAAAATGATGCCACGTTTGAAGGAACAGTTGTGGAACTAGCGTTAGCCAAACGAAAATGGTCTTGAGGAAGTTTAATAAAGGAAATTTTGTTGTTTTTCTCTAGAGCGTAAGTGGGCATCTAGATGTATAAATACACTACTGGCCATTAAAATTGCTACACCACGAAGATGACGTGCTACAGACGCGAAATTTAACCGACACGGAGAACATGCTGTGATATGCAAATGATTAGCTTTTCAGAGCATTCACACAAGGTTGGCGCCGGTGGCGACACCTACAACGTGCTGACATGAGAAAAGTTTCCAACCGATTTCTCATACACAAACAGCAGCTGACCGGTGTTGCCTGGTGAAACGTTCTTGTGATGCCACGTGTAAGGAGGAGAAATGCGTACCATCACGTTTCCGACTTTGAAAAAGGTCGGATTGTAACCTATCTCGATTGCGGTTTATCGTATCGCGACATTGCTGCTCGCGTTGGTCGAGATCCAAAGACTGTTAGCAGAATATGAAATCTATGGGTTCAGGAGGGTAATACGGAACGCCGTGCTGGATCCCAACGGCCTCGTATCACTAGCAGTCGAGGTGACAGGCATCTTACCCGCATGACTGTAACGGATCGTGCAGCCACATCTCGATCCCTGAGTCAACAGATGGCGGCGTTTGCAAGACAACACCCATCTACACGAACAGTTCGACGACGTTACCAGCAGCACGGACTATCAACTCGGAGACCATGGCTGCGGTTACCCTTGACGCTGTATCACAGACAGGAGCGCCTGCAATGGTGTAGTCAACGACGAACCTGGATGCACGAAAGGCAAAACGTCATATTTTGGATGAATCCATGTTCTGTTTACAGCATCGTGATGGTCGCATCCGTGTTTGGCGACATCGGGCTGAACGCACATTGGAAGCGTGTATTCGTCATCGCCATACTAGCGTATCACCCGGCGTGATGGTATCGGGTGCCATTGGTTACAGGTCTCGGTCACCTCTAGTCCGCATTGACGGCAATTTGAACAATGGACGTTACATTTCAGATGTGATACGATGATTCGCTCTACCCTTCATTCGGTCCGTGCTAAACCCTACATGTCAGCAGCATAATGCAAGACCGGTTGTTGCAGGTTCTGTACGGGTCTTTCCGTACGAAGATAATTTTCGGCTGCTGCCGTGGCCAACACATTCTCCAGATGTCTCACCAACTGAAGCCTTCTGGTCAATGGTGGCCGAGCAACTGGCTCGTCACAATACGCCAGTCACTACTCTTGATGAACTGTGGTATCGTGTTGAAGCTGCATGGGCAGCTGTACCTGTACATGCCAACCAAGCTCTGTTTGACTCAATGCCCAGGCGTATGAAGGCCGTTATTACGGCCAGAGGTGGTTGCACTCCGTACTTATTTCTCAGGATCCTGGCACCCAAATTCCGTATAATGTAGTCACATGTCAGTTCTAGTATAATACACTGCTGGAAATGGAAAATAGAACACATTGACACCGGTGTGTCAGACCCACCATACTTGCTCCGGACACTGCGAGAGGGCTGTACAAGCAAAGATCACACGCACGGCACAGCGACACACCAGGAACCGCGGTGTTGGCCGTCGAATGGCGCTAGCTGCGCAGCATTTGCGCACCGCCGCCGTCAGTGTCAGCCAGTTTGCCGTGGCATACGGAGCTCCATCGCCGTCTTTAACACTGGTAGCATGCCGCGACAGCGTGGACGTGAACCGTATGTGCAGTTGACGGACTTTGAGCGAGGGCGTATAGTGGGCATGCGGGAGGCCGGGTGGACGTACCGCCGAATTGCTCAACACGTGGGGCGTGAGGTCTCCACAGTACATCGATGTTGTCGCCAGTGGTCGGCGGTAGGTGCACGTGCCCGTCGACCTGGGACCGGACCGCAGCGACGCACGGATGCACACCAAGACCGTAGGATCCTACGCACTGCCGTAGGGGACCGCACCGCCACTTCCCAGCAAATTAGGGACACTGTTGCTCCTGGGGTATCGGCGAGGACCATTCGCAACCGTCTCCATGAAGCTGGGCTACGGTCCCGCACACCGTTAGGCCGTCTTCCGCTCACGCCCCAACATCGTGCAGCCCGCCTCCAGTGGTGTCGCGACAGGCGTGAATGGAGGGACGAATGGAGACGTGTCGTCTTCAGCGATGAGAGTCGCTTCTGCCTTGGTGCCAATGATGGTCGTATGCGTGTTTGGCGCCGTGCAGGTGAGCGCCACAATCAGGACTGCATACGACCGAGGCACACAGGGCCAACACCCGGCATCATGGTGTGGGGAGCGATCTCCTACACCGGCCGTACACCTCTGGTGATCGTCGAGGGGACACTGAATAGTGCACGGTACATCCAAACCGTCATCGAACCCATCGCTCTACCATTCCTAGACCGGTAAGGGAACTTGCTGTTCCAACAGGACAATGCACGTCCGCATGTCTCCCGTGCCACCCAACGTGCTCTAGAAGGTGTAAGTCAACTACCCTGGCCAGCAAGATCTCCGTATCTGTCCCCCATTGAGCATGTTTGGGACTGGATAAAGCGTCGTCTCACGCTGTCTGCACGTCCAGCACGAACGCTGGTCCAACTGAGGCGCCAGGTGGAAATGGCATGGCAAGCCGTTCCACAGGAGTACATCCAGCATCTCTACGATCGTCTCCATGGGAGAATAGCAGCCTGCATTGCTGCGAAAGGTGGATATACACTGTACTAGTGCCGACATTGTGCATGCTCTGTTGCCTGTGTCTATGTGCCTGTGGTTCTGTCAGTGTGATCATGTGATGTATCTGACCCCAGGAATGTGTCAAAAAATTTCCCCTTCCTGGGACAATGAATTCACGGTGTTCTTATTTCAATTTCCAGGAGTGTATGTTTGTCCAATGAATACCCGTTTATCATCTGCATTTATTCTTGGAGTAGCAATTTTAATGGCCAGTAGTGTATCTTTACAAAGACTGGAAGAGGCGTGAAATGGAATCACAAAGATAACAGCAAAATTTAAAATGAGAAAATTTTATTCTAGGTTAATTTTATCTTAGGTTTGAAATATCAAGAAGTTCTTTAGTAACAATTTTTTAAATGGTACCCATTCATTAATACAATTGTTGATACAGGTCCCTCTTCTAATTACTATATAAACTATATAATTTTTATACCCATGCAAAGTTTGAAATAAACTGGAGCACCAGAGACACTGGTACAGCTGCCTAATATCGTGTACGGCTCCCGCGAGCACGCAGAGGAGCGCCAACACGACGTGCTGGAGGGAATTAACACCATGAATCCTCTAAGGCTGTCCTTAAATCCGTAAGAGTACGAGGGGAGAATTGCAATGCATTCCAGAAATGCTCAATAATGTTCATATCTGGGGAATTTGGTAGCCGACGAAAGTGTTTAAACTCAGAAGAGCGTTCATGGAGCCACTCTGTAGCAATTCTAGACGTGTGGGGTGTCGCATTGTCCTGCTGGAATTGCACAAGTCCGACGGAATGCACAATGGACATGAATGGATGCAAGTGATCAGGCAGGATGCTTACGTATTGCCACCTGTCAGATTCGTATCTAAACCTATCAGGGGTACCATATCACTTCAACTGCATACGTCCCACACCATTACAGAGCCACAGCATTGAAATCTACAGCAATTTTGAGAAGGGTTGCACTTCTGTCGCGTTGAACGATTTTCTTCAGCCGTCGTTGGTCCCGTTCTTGCAGGATCTTTTTCCGACTGCAGCGTTATCGGAGATTTGATGTTTTACCATATTCCTGATATTCAAGGTACACTCTTGAAATGGTCGTACAGGAAAATCCCCACTTCGTTGCTACCTAGGAGGTGCCGTATCCCATCTCTCGTATGTCAATTATTACACCACGTTGAAACTCAAATAAATCTTGTAACTGCAATTGTAGCAGCATTAACCGATCTAACAACTACGCCAGCCGCTTGCAGTCTTATATATGCGCTGCCGATCGCAGAGTCATATTGTGCCTGTTTACATATCTCTGTACATGAATACGCATGCCTATAGCAGTTTCTCTGGCGCTTTAGCGTAGATTTCATACGTATGCAGTTTGAGACCGATGAATCACCGTAATTGTGATTTAAGAAAAATACACTGTGTCCTTGTTGTACACAGGTGGACTGTCAACTTATTATGATTGCGTTCGTGATCGAACGTTTGATGCAGATTTCATAAGTTAGAAGCGTAAATAGGAACAACGTGTTTTTCTGCAGTTTAGAGATACTAGGTCAATTGTTTTGCCATTTTTGTGCATGACTGCGATGGACGGTTCCTTTGCGTAATAGCTGGAGCTATTCATCTGCAACTGAACCTGAAAATGCTTGAAAATTGGTCCATGTAAATAAAGAAATATTTGACTTGATGACTGCCCGACGCTATGTGCAGCGCTGTTTAATTAATATACACGGTGTAAAAAAAAGTTCAAATGTGTGTGAAATCTTATACGACTTAGCTGCTAAGGTCATCAGTCCCTTAGCTTACACACTATTCAACCTAAATTATTGTAAGGAGAAACACACACACCAATGCCCAAGGGAGGACTCGAACCGCGGCCTGGAGCAGCCGCAAGGTCCATGACTCCAGCGCCTTAGACCGCTCGGCTACCCGGTGTAAACTTTAAGTTTACTAACCAGAATAACTCGAAAAAAAAGCTTCACACGTAAAAATGTGTAGAACCCAAAGTTGATTATTTTCGACGGGGACATCTGTTGGTGCTAAAATTAGACCGCCACCCCAGCCCCCAAGGTGTGGGGCGGGAGGCAACTTAAAAATTTCAAATGGAAACCCCTAATTTTTATTGCAGAATCATATTCTACATAAAAAAACTACGTACATTTTGTTAGTTGCCGCTGTAATTCAAGAAGATCCATGTTTTCATTATTGCGTGGAAAATGGTTAGGAATAAATAAAAAATACTTATTTACTTCGTAATTGTTCAAATGTGTGTGAAATCTTAGGGGACTTTACTGCTAAGGTCATCAGTCCCTAAGCTTACACACTACTTAACCTAAATTATCCTAAGGACAAACACACACAAGCATGCCCGAGGGAGGACTCGAACCTTCGCCTGGACCTTAAATTTTGAATCGCTAAAACTAAAACTCTTCCTCTCTTCCCATAGAGTGTTGTTTGAGAGAGAAGAATTAGAGTTTTAGAAATGTTGACCAAAACAAAGAAAACTTATCGGAATGTGCGGAAAAAATTAATATTTGGTTCAACATTTCTAAAACTAATTCTTCTCTCTCAAACCCCACCCTATGGGGAGAGAGTTTTAGTTTTAGCGAATCAAAATTTACGAAGTAAATATATATTTTTTTATCCGTAACCATTTTCCACGCAAAAATGAGAACACGGATTTTCTTGAATTACAGCGCCAACTACCAAGATCAAAACAAACGTTTCAGACAACATGTACGTAGTTTCTTTATGTAGAATCTGATTCTGCAATAAAAAATGGGGGTTCCAATTTGAAATTTTAAAGTTGCCTTCCGTTCCACCCCCAGGAGGCTGGGGTGGCGGGCTAATTTTAGCACCAGTAGATGTCCCCCTCGAAAATAATCAACTTTGGATTCTACACATTTTATCGTGTGAAGCCTATTATTCGAGTTATTCTGGTTTGTCAACTTAAAACTTACACCCTGTACATTAATTAAACAGTTTGACAACTTAAAATTCGCACCCTGTATACAGTCAAAGGCCACTATGGTATCCGTATCGCCTTGGAATAGATAAGGATACCAAAGAGAAAGTTATGATGTTGAGACTGATAATGGAAGCAAGATTTAAGAAAAGTGAAGAGCAACAAATAATCCTGAGTTAATAACTAGCAGCTTCCGGAGTGGCCGAGCGGTTCTATGTGCTACAGTCTGGAAACGCACGACCGCTACGGTCGCAGGTTCGAATCCTGCCTCGGGCTTGGATGTGTGTGATGTCCTTAGTTTAATTAGGTTTAAGCAGTTCTAAGTTCTAGGGGACTGATGACCACAGCAGTTAAGTCCCATAGTTCTCAGAGCCATTTGAACCATTTAATAACGAGCATCGAAACGAATACATGGATTAGGGACAGTACCGGGTTGTCGAAGCGGGACTGAATATTGTAGCCCCCAAATCCTCCAAAAATAAACGAAAGATATACCTATTCAATTAAAGCAGACAATAATTGACTTGACGCCTTCCTGAGAGACAATCTCCACTCCTTCCAAATTGACAGTGAAAGTGTGGACCAGTTGTGGCTTTAGTTCTGACAGTATCAACAGCAATTGAGAGGATTACACCAAACAAATTAACAAACGACGGAGCTGATCGTTCTTGGTACACAAAACGGGTCAGAACACTGTTGCAGAAACAATAACAAAAACATGCTAAATTTGAAGAGACCAAATTGTCCAAGACTGACGATCTTTTACAGAAGCTCGAAATTTAGAGCGGACTTCAAAATGAGATGCTTACAATAGTTTCTACAACGAAACTTTCTCTCGAATCTTGGCAGAAAATCCAAAGGATATTCTGGTTGTATGTGAAATATTCTAGCGGAAAGACACAATCAATGCCTTATCTGTGCGATACCAATGAAAGGGTTCAAATGGCTCTGAACATTATGGGACTTAACATCTGAGGTCATCAGTCCCCTAGAACTTAGAACTACTTAAACCTAACTAAACTAAGGAGATCACACACATCCATGCCCGAGGCAGGATTCGAACCTGCGACCACAGCAGTCGCTCGGTTCCGGACGGAAGCGCCTAGAACCGCTCGTCCACCGCGGAGCAGTGAAACTACCTAAATCACTTAATAAAAGCGAAACTTCAGGTCCAGACTGAATACCAGTTACGTTCCTTTCGGAGTGTGGTGATGCAACAGCTCCATACTTAACTGTCTTGTACAACCGCTCGCTCGACGAAAGATCCACACCTAAGATCACACCAATATTCAAGAAAGGCCGTAGGAGTACTCTATCAAAGCACAGGCCCATATCATTAACATCGATATGCAGCATGATTTTGGAACATGTTTTATGTTCGAACATTATGAATTACGTGGAAAAGAACGGTCTATTGACACACAGTCAACACGGATTTATGAAACATCGTTCTTGTGAAACACAGCTACCTCTTTACACACATAAAATGTTGAACGCTATTGACCTATTGACAAGTTGTTTCAAATTGATTCCGTATTTATAGATTCCCAGAAGGCTTTTGACACTGTACTTCATAGGTGGCTTGTAGTGAATTCGCGCGATTATGGAATATCGTCTCAGTTATTTCTGTTAGAGAGGTCAAGATTTGCAGTAACTGACGGAAAGTCGTCGAATAAAATTGAAGTGACTTCTGGCGTTTCCCAAGGTAGTGTTTAGACCCTCTAGTCTTTCTTATCTATACGAAGAACTTAGGAGACAATGTGAGCAGCCGTCTTTGGTTGTTTGCCGATGATGCTATCATTTATCCTCTACTAAAGTCATCGATTATGAAAACCAACTGCAAAATGATTTAGAAACGATGTCTGTATATTGCGAAAATTCGTAATTGACACTAATTATTGAAAAGTGTGAGGCCCTCAATATGAGTACTAAAAGAAATCAGTTACGCTTCGGTTCCACAATAAATCAGTCAAATCTGAAGGCCGTAAATTCAGTCTAATACCTAGGAATTACATTCACGAACAACTTAAATTGGAAAGAACGCACAGAAAGTGTTGAGGGGAACACAAACCAAAGACTGCCTTTTATTGCCAGAACACTTACAGAACGTAACAGATCTACTAAAGAGACTATCTACAGTACATTCATCAGTCCTTTTCTGGAGAACTGCTGGGCGGTTAGGGGTCTTTACCAGATAGGGTTAAAGAAACACATCGAGAAAGTTGAAGTAAGACCAGCACGTTTTGAATTAAACAAAGGTGTTTCTCGTTGCGGCGGAATCTTCTCACAAAATTTTAATCACCAGCTTTCTCCTCCGTATGCGGAAATGTTTTATTGACGCCTACCTACATAGGGAGAAACGATCATCATTGTTGTTGTTGTGGTCTTCAGTCCTGAGACTGGTTTGATGCAGCTCTCCATGCTACTCTATCTTGTGCAAGCTTCTTCATCTCCCAGTACTTACTGCAACCTACATCCTTCTGAATTTGCTTAGTGTATTCATCTCTTGGTCTCCCTCTACGATTTTTACCCTCCACGCTGCACTTCAATGTATAATTAGTGATCCCTTGATGCCACGATCATCATAATACATGGGTTATACAGAAAGAAGCTTCCTATCGGTCGCGAAATTGAAAGCACTGGGAAACCCGGTAATGCTTTGCATAGATGTGTTGGACAGTGTCTCTAGTATTCCCGTCAATCGTGTCGCGTCGCTCTTTTCAGTTTTGAGTGAACAGTGAGCACGTAAAGATGCGTAGGGAATAGCGTCTCCCGTCAAGTATGAGGGCCTGGTTAGAGATTTCGCCTGCGTCATGCAGCCCACATAACACAACTGTCGAGCTGTTCCTTCTCCATGCCAATTCTCGGCCACACACTGCAGGGGCTATGAAGACAATCCTGCAGCGTTTCTGATGAGAAGTGTTTGATCACTCACTATACGGTCCGTAATTGGCTCCCCCTGAGTCACATCTCTGCTCACAAGAACCGCTGGCTATGAAGACAAAATATTTCCACAGACAACGAGCAGCAGACCAGTGCAGATAACTGGTAGAAAGCACAGGCGACTGCTTTCTATGGCCGGCCGGTGTGGCCGTGCGATTCTAGGCGCTTCAGTCTGGAACAGCGTGACCGCTACGGTCGAAGGTTCGATTCCTGCGTCGGGCATGGATGTGTGTGATGTCCTTAGGTTAGTTAGGTTTAAGTAGTTCTAAGTTCTAGGGGACTGATGACTCAGATGTTAAGTCCCATAGTGCACAGAGCCATTTGAACAATTTTTTTGCTTTCTATGACGACGATGTTGAAAAATTGATACAACACTAAGTATGACATTACTCGAAGTTGGAGCGGCGACTATGTAGGGAAGTAGGGGGAAGGTGTACCTAACTGTTGCAAATAAAACGTTTCTGGTTTTCACTGTGCTTTCCATTCCGCGACCGATCGCAAGTTACAGGGTGGCGCACGAAATGTGTTACCAATTGTTTCTTTCACAGTTTACGACGCACATTAGATATCCCGTTGGTATCTGTAAGCAGTACTAGCAGAGCTTGGAAAAAACAAATGAGTTACGAAATGACGTGTAATTCACGATACTGTCGCTAGGAGACTAGTAAGCAGCAATGGCTGTCAATGGAAGACTGACGACACAGCAACGATCGGCAATTGTCTTACTTTTTCACGAAACGAAAAGTCTTGTTGTGACTCAGAGGCGTTTTCGACAACAGCTTAACAACCGATGGGTCCCTTGCAAGAAGACCATGTACAGGTTGTACGATAAATTTGTACAGGAAGGAACAGTATTGGAAGCGAAGCGACGTCGGCCTAAGCCTGTTTGTTCGCCGGAGAATACTGAAGCGGTACGGGTTGCTGTACAGAGAAATCCCGGGAAATCGTGTAGAAAGGCATCGGTTCTCAAGAAGGGACGTCGAACAGATGTGCAGAACTATAGACCTATATCTCTAACGTCGATCAGTTGTAGAATTTTGGAACACGTATTATGTTCGAGTATAATGTCTTTTCTGGAGACTAGAAATCTACTCTGTAGGAATCAGCATGGGTTTCGAAAAAGACGATCGTGTGAAACCCAGCTCGCGCTATTCGTCCACGAGACTCAGAGGGCCTTAGACACGGGTTCACAGGTAGATGCCGTGTTTCTTGACTTCCGCAAGGCGTTTGACACAGTTCCCCACAGTCGTTTAATGAACAAAGTAAGAGCATACGGACTATCAGATCAGTTGTGTGATTGGATTGAGGAGTTCCTAGATAACAGAACGCAGCACGTCATTCTCAATGGAGAGAAGTCTTCCGAAGTAAGAGTGATTTCAGGTGTGCCGCAGGGGAGTGTCATAGGACCGTTGCTATTCACAATATACGTAAATGACCTGGTGGATGACATCGGAAGTTCACTGAGGCTTTTTGCAGATGATGCTGTGGTGTATCGAAAGGTTGCAACAATGGAAAATTGTACTGAAATGCAGGAGGATCTGCAGCGAATTGACGCATGGTGCACGGAATGGCAATTGAATCTCAATGTAGCGAAGTGTAATGTGATGCGAATACATAGAAAGATAGGTCCCTTATCATTTAGCTACAAAATAGCAGGTCAGCAACTGGAAGCAGTTAATTCCATAAATTATCTGGGAGTACGCATTAGGAGTGATTTAAAATGGAATGATCATATGAAGTTGATCGTCGGTAAAGCAGATGCCAGACTGAGATTCATTGGAAGAATCCTAAGGAAATGCAATCCGACAACAAAGGAAGTAGGTTACAGTACGCTTGTTCGCCCAATGCTTGAATACTGCTCAGCAGTGTGGGATCCGCACCAGGTAGGGTTGATAGAAGAGATAGAGAAGATCCAACGGAGAGCAGCGCGCTTCGTTACAGGATCATTTAGTAATTGCGAAAGCGTTACGGAGATGATAGATAAACTCCAGTGGAAGACTCTGCAGGAGAGACGCTCAGTAGCTCGGTACGGGCTTTTGTTAAAGTTTCGAGAACATACCTTCACCGAAGAGTCAAGCAGTATATTGCTCCCTCCTACGTATATCTCGCGAAGAGACCATGAGGATAAAATCAGAGAGATTAGAGCCCACACAGAAGCATACCGACAATCCTTCTTTCCACGTACAATACGAGACTGGAATAGAAGGGAGAACCGATAGAGGTACTCAGGGTACCCTCCGCCACACACCGTCAGGTGGCTTGCGGAGTACGGATGTAGATGTAGATGTAGAGGTGTAACTGGGAATATCCAGACGCTCCGTTCAACGCATTCTTAAAAGTGACCTCCGTATGTACCCATACAAGATGACCTGTGCACAGAAGCTCACTGAAGAACACAAGCAGCAGAGACTGCTGTTTGCTCAGTGGTGGAGGATAGGGAAGAAACTCTCAACAACGTTTGGTTTTCAGATGAGGCGCATTTTCATTTAGACGGTGTGGTTAACAAACAAAATTTACTCTTTTGGGCCACTGAAAACCCACAAGTGCTTCATGAACGACAACATAATGCTCCGAGGATTACAGCGTGGCCAGCAATTTCCAGTCACGGACTTATTGGACCCTTTTTCTTTGAAGAAACTGTGAACAGCGAGCGTTATTTGAGCATGCTTCGCAATAGCTTCATTCCACAGCTTCTTGCTACTGCCTTGCCCTTCAACACGCATTGGTTCATGCAAAATGGAGCAAGGCCACATACTGCAAACACTGTGTTGGAATTTTTACACGAGCATTTCGACATGCGGATCATGTCACTCAGTTTTCCAGGTCGCTTCAATGATTGACAAAATTGCCCTCCCAATAGTCCAGACATCAATCCATGTGACTTTTTTCTTTGGGGCTATCTAAGGAAAAGGTCTCTCGAAACGTCCACGTGATTTAATAGAGCTTAGAAGACTTTTTCTTCAAGCTTGCAGAGAATTTACGGAAGACATGTGCCGTAGGGTAGTCACTAACTTTAGTGTTCGTTTGAAGGAAGTTAGGAAACGAAATGATGGACATATTGAGTATGTGCTGAGTTAGAACAAATCTCCACGGACGGCTCTTCATTGTAGTATATGTTCCTTTCAGATTGTATATATTCAAAAACAAAATGGTGACACGTTTCGTGCGCCAACCTGTACTTTCCGGACTACCCTCGTAAAACAAGGGAAATCAGAGCTTGAACGACACAATACAATTGTTCGATTTCCCGCGTGCTGTTCGATATTGCAATAACAGAGAATTACTGCAAAGGTAGTTCGGTGAACCCTCTGCCATGCACCAAAGTGTGATTTGCAGAGCATCCGCGTAGATGTGAATATAGACGTTCATAGAATTCACCGACCTGAAAAAAAGCTTTCGACTATGCAAAACGTTTATGTTCGGAATTGTTGTTCTGAAAATAGTAGGAGTAAGGTAAATGGGAAGACGGGTAACATATAATAAGTACAGGAACCAAGAGGGGACAATAAGAATAGAAGACCGAGAGCGAAGCGCTCGGTTTAAAAAAAGATGTAAGGGAAGGATGTAGTCTTTCACCCCTGCTGTTCAATCTATGGATCGAAGAACAACGACAAAAATAGAAGACGGGTTCAAGAGTAGGATTAAAATTGAGGGTGCAACGACATCAATAGCAACATTCGCTTGTAGAATTCCTACCCTCGATGGAAACAAAGAATAATTACAGCCTCTGTTGAATGGTATGAACAGCCTAATGAGTACAGAATACGGATTGAGAGTAAACCGAAGAAAGACGAAAGTAATGGGGATTAATGACAGAAACTAGATTAGCAGTAAAATTGGGGACGATGAAGTTAAAGTATTCTACTTCCGTGGAAACAAAATAACACATACGGACTAAGGAAGGATGACATAAAAAGCAGATTAGTACGGGCAGAGGCGGCATGCTTAGTAAACAGCAGTCTCGTACTACCAAACCTTGGCCTTAATCTGAGGAGTAAATTTCTATGTGTATACGTTTGTAGCGCAGCATTGAATATTAATCAGTCGTGGATTGTGGAAAAACTGCACCGGAGAAGAACCGATGCGTGTGAGATGCGGTGTGTTGTATTTCTACAGTAACAGCTTGTATAACCTGACGCAGATGTTACCCAACTGTATATGTGTGGTTATGTTGTTCACTTAGTGGGCTGAAACAATTTAATTTCGTTCTGTCCATTCAATCCAGCTTTGTTTCTTCAGAGCTGAAATGCACTAATCTTAGTGCATTAGCAATAAGCGTTCGGTTCTCATTTCTACATCGTGGTTTAAATAGCAGAGAGTTCGCATTTGTGCTATTGCGGTGTTCTCCGTGGAGGATGAACGGGTTCTTAATGTTTTGTACTTATGAAATGAAATTACGTGATCAAAAGGTTTGTTCCAGGCACAAAGAGAGTGATACAGGCTCGATTTAACCTTTCGATCTTCACAAATCCTCACAATTTCTGTAGAAATGAATCTTTAAACGTGAAAACTGAGATACAGAAAATTACAAGAAAAACGCTGGGCACACATCTAAAACTTAATTCCATATATTCTTAAAATCACCCTTGGCAAACCCTCACAATTTTTAGTCAGAGTCGCAGTCCAAAACTCGCCCACAATCGAACATATTTGTATCAATTGTAAATTTATCAGTATCTCCAGCAAACAATAATGTATTATTCGAATTGCATTCAATGTCTCCACGAAAGCTCAGACTGCATAAGTCCCAATTCACTGCAGTTGCCTCCCTCTTAATACGAAAATTTACAAGGAGTAATCCTTCTCTGCTTTGCACGGATTGCAACGCTCTATTGTAAAAGTTACCGCCAGTTGCGCGTTTTCTCTCATATTCAACAGGATTCATAGGTTATTTAATGACAGAGTCGGACATAAAGTTAAATATATTGGGGAAAGATGCTACAGGAAAGGGGACAGCACAGGCGTTATAACAGGATGTCGAAAATTTGGTGGTCTGATATAATAAGGCACACGTAGGTTCTCTACAAAACTGGCGAAGAAAGTAATGTTTGGAAAACACTGATGTGAAGATGGGACAAGATGTCAGGATGTGTGTTAACCCGTGCCGGACATCCATGATGTTGGAAGTACATCGCCATTTTGTCATGCAGTGAAACATCTTGTAGTAACATAGGTAGAACATTACGTAGGAAATCAGCATACGTTGCACCATTTACATTGCCATCCATAAAGTGGGGTCCAATTATCCTTTCTCCCATAATCTTGCACCATACATTAACCCGCCAAGGTCGCTGATGTTCCACTTGTCGCAGCCATCGTGGATTTTCCGTTGCCCAATAGTGCATATTATGCCGGTTTGCGTTACCGCTGTTGGTGAATGACGCTTCGTCGCTAAATACAACGCGTGCAAAAAATCTGTCATCGTCCCTTAATATCCCCTGTGCCCAGTGGCAGAACTGTACACGACTTTGAAAGTCGTCGCCATGCAATTCCTGGTGTATAGAAACATGGTACGGGTGCATTCGATGTTGATGTAGCATTCTCAACACCGACGTTTTTGAGATTCCCGATTCTCCGATAATTTGTCTGCTACTGATGTGCGGATCAGCAGCGACAGCAGCTAATAAACCCACTTGGGCATCATCATTTGTTGCAGGTTGTGGTTGACGTTTCACATGTGGCTTAACACTTCCTTTTTCCTTAAATAACGTTTAATTATCCAGCGAACGGTCCGAACACTTGGATGATGTCGTCCAGGATACCAAGCAGCACACATAGCACACGCCCGCTGGGCATTTTGATCACAATAGCCATACATCAATACGATACCGACCTTTGCCGCAATTAGTAAACGGTCCATTATAACACGAGTAATGTTGTTGTTGTGGTCTTCAGTCCTGAGACTGGTTTGATGCAGCTCTCCATTTTACTCTATCCTGTGCATGCCTCTTCATCTCCCAGTACCTACCGCAACCTACATCCTTCTGAATCTGCTTAGTGTATTCATCTCTTTGTCTCCCTCTACGATTTTTACCCTCTTCGCTGCCCTCCAATACTATATTGGTGATCCTTTGATGCCTCAGAACATGTCCTACCAACCGATCCCTTCTTCTAGTCAAGTTGTGCCTCATGCTTCTCTTCTCCCCAATCCTATTCAATACTTCGTCATTAGTTATATGATCTACCCATCTAATCTTCAGCATTCTACTGTAGCACCACATTTCAAAATCTCCTATTCTCTTCTTGTCCAAACTATTTATCGTCCTTGTTTCACTTCCATACATGGCTACATTCCATACAAATACTTTCAGAGACGACTTCCTGACACTTCAATCTATACTCGATGTTAACAAATTTGTCTTCTTCAGAAACGCTTTCCTTGCCATTGCCAGTCTACATTTTATGTCCTCTCTACTTCGACCATCATCAGTTATTTTGCTCGCCAAATAGCAAAACTCCTTTACTACTTTAAGTGTCTCATTTCCTAATCTAATTCCCTCAGCATCACCCGACGTAATTCGATTACATTCCATTATCCTCGTTTTGCTTTTGTTGATGTTCATCTTATATCCTGAAGCAAATACTGTTCGCACTGGTGGAATGTTACGTGATACCACGTACTTATTCGTTTCTATTACAGCTCCATCTATCACAAAGCGAAAAAAGCGGTCCAACTAAAACATTCATATTTCTTTACGTACTACACGAATATGTAATAAAAAATTTGGGTTCTTATTAAAAAAACGCAGTTGATATCTGTTTGACGTATGGCAGCGCCAATTAGCGGGCTAACCATAGCGCCATCTTGTTTCTCTCTTCAAGCTAGAAAAGTTTTGTTCTTTGTAGTTTTTTCGTTTGATGCTTGTTTCGTGAGGTATATGGCCCAGTCACGATGAATGGGCCACCCTGTATATATGATCGCAGTGAGTTGTTGTAATGGTAGGTTCAATACTGCCGAATATGAAACTTCCTAGCAGATTAGAACTGAGAGCTGGACTGACTTGTGAGACTCCATCTTGGGTCCCTCGTCTTTCATGGGCAAGTGCAAATCTGCGAGGAAGCGTCATATCAGTGCACATTCTGTTGCAGAGGATAAATTCTTTCTGGGGAGTTCCGAACATTGTTATGAAGGTTGAAATTGTAATATTTCGGTCGCAGTACACAGTGGCCAGTGAGACTTTCTATTTCAGCAGCAGTGCCCAGATTGCTTTCGGCAATCTGATGGAATTTCTTTCGCGATGGCGGCGAGTTCTGAAAGTGGCGACCGTGCCGGGATCGTCGGCTTCCGCAGCCAAATCCCCAGCAGACGAGTGGGCAGTCAAGAAGTGGTCACGGCTGCCCCATTTGTCTCCGCGAACAGCGCCGGAAGTGGTCACTTATCTGCCAGCAGACGGTAAAGAACCGCTTCCGGGGGAACCCCGCGCCCCCGCACAGATCACTCAGGGCGGTGGCAGCGGCCGAGCGTGGGTGTGAGAGAGTGGGGGAGGAGGTGACGTCGCCAGGTGATGGAGAGTCACCAGGATGGTGGGCCGCTCAGAGACCGTACGTCTCCCACAGAGAAGGCAGCGAGCGAGGACCGAGGTCTCGTACGTCATAAGAGCTACGGCAGGGTGCCACGAAAAGAAATGGCCGGGCTACGTACTAACATCTTCATCTAGATCGCCCCTAAGAACTTGACTGCAGTGAAGTAATTTATTGGTTTGTCAGGAACCTAGAAGTAGGAGTAATCTGCTGAATTACAGGTCTATATCACTAATGCCGGTTTGAAGTAGAGGTTTGGAATGTATACTGTATTCGAACGTTATGAAGTGCCTCGAAGAAAACGATTTATTGACACACAGTCAGCATGGTTTCAGGAAATATCGTTCTTGTGAAACACAACTAGCTCTTGATACTCATGAAGTGCTATCGACAGGGGATGTCAATTGATTCCATATTTTTAGATTTCCAGAAGGCTTTCGACACCGTTCCTCACAAGCGTCTTCTTACCAAACAGCGTGCCTACGGCGTATCGCCTCAGTTGTGCGACTGGATTCATGATTTCCTGTCAGAAAGGTCATAGTTCGTTGTAATGGAAGGAAAGGCGTCGAGTTAAACAGAAGTAATATCCGGCGGTCCCCAAGGAAGTGTTATAGGCCCTCTATTGTTCCTAATCTATATTAACGACATAGGAGACAATCTGAGTAGCCGTCTTAGATTGTTCGCAGATGATGCTGTCATTTACCGTCTTGTAAAGTCATCAGATGATCAAAACGACTTGCAAAATGATTTAGATAAGGTATCTGTATGGTGCGAAAAGTGGCAATTGACCATGAATAAGCCAGCCAGAGTGGCCGAGTGGTTCTAGGCGCTACAGTCTGGAACCGCATGACTGCTACGGTCGCAGGTTCGAATCCTGCCTTGGGCATGGATGTGTGTGATATCCTTACGTTAGCAAGCAAGGAGAACCAAGGAGATACATTCGTCGTAAGCGGTCTACAGTGTATAAAACGATCGAGAACATCGAGTTCGCTACAACATCTGGTTATAAGAAGAACCCCATACCAATTAAATCTGTTGCCGCTACTGCTCTTGTGGATGGACCTTGTGTATTTGTTGGATGTAAAGTTAATTTTAGCGTTGATATTAACGACACTTTCGGTCATGGTAATGGTTGGCTTACAGTAGCTATTGTACGAGGTGGGTCTGGTACTCCATCTGTACCAGGACTAGAAAGTTTTGTCGACAGAGATATAATTGCTACGCTACAGATCAATTGGTCTTGTAGATCAATATATTTATTTATTTATGAAAATACAAAGTACAGTCACCAACAAACTTAACATACTCACATACACCTTTAACGATCGAGAACATCGAGTTCGCTACAACATCTGGTGAAAAGAAGAACCGCATACCAATTAAATCTGTTGCCGCTACTGCTCTTGTGGACGGACCTTGTGTATTTGTTGGATGTAGAGTTAATTTTAGCGTTGATATTAACGACACTTTCGGTCATAGTAATGGTTGGCTTACAGTAGCTATTGTACGAGGTGGGTCTGGTACTCCATCTGTACCAGGACTAGAAAGTTTTGTCGACAGAGATATAATTGCCTATCGTACTTATCATATGGCTGAACTTGCTAATAAAGATTTTGGTAAATCCGCATATATGTCGCCCTCTGCACTTGTGTTGTATAGTCGTAATAAGAGGAAAGTGTCTATAAATGAATCTGTATTTATTTGGATTAAGGGTAAAGGTGTATGTGAGTATGTTAAGTTTGTTGGTGACTGTACTTTGTATTTTCATAAATAAATAAATATATATAGTTCTAAGTTATAGAGGACTGATGACCTGAGTAGTGAAGTTCCACAGTGCTGAGAGCGATTTTTTTTTTTTTTTTTACCATGAATAAGGTTCAAATGGCTCAAACAGCTCTGAGCACTATGCGACTTAGCTTCTGAGGTCATCAGCCACCTAGAACTTAGAACTAATTAAACGTAACTAACCTAAGGACATCACACACATCCATGCCCGAGGCAGGATTCGAACCTGCGACAGTAGCGGTCAGACGGTTCCAGACTGAAGCGCCTAGAACCGCACGGCCACACCGGCCGGCATGAATACGGAAAAGTGTGATGTTTTTCACATCAGTACTAAAAGAAAGCAGCTGAATTTCGATTACGCGATATGTCACACAAATCTGAAAGCTGTAAATTCAACTAAATACTTAGGGACTACAATTACAAATATCCTAAATTGTAACGATCACATAGATAATATTGTGGCTAGAGCAAACCAAAGACTGCGATTCATTGGCGGAACACTTAGAAGGTGCAACAGGTCTACTAAAGAGACTGCTTACACCACGCTTGTCCGCCCTATTCTGGAGTATTGCTGTGCGGTGTGGGATCCGCATCAGGTGGGACTGACGGATGACATCGAAAAAGTACAAAGAAGGGCAGCTTGTTTTGTATTACCGCGAAATAGGGGAGGTAGTATCACAGACATGATACGTAAATTGGAGTGGCAATCAGTAAAACAAAGGCGTTTTTCGTTGCGACAGGATCTTGTCATGAAATTTCAATCACCAGTTTTTTCCTCCGATTGCGAAAACATTCTGTTAGAACGCACCTACATAGGGAGAAATGATCATCACGATAAAATAAGAGAAATCAGGGCTCACAATGAAAAATTTAAATGCTCGTTTTTCCCGCGTGCCGTTCGAGACTGGAACGGTAGAGAGACAGCTTGAAGGTGGTTCATTGAACCCTCTGCCAGGCACTTTATTGTGAATAGCAGAGTATTCACGTAGATGTAGATGTAGATATGAAGCTATATTCTTGAACACACACTACGAGAAATGCTGTACATCAGTGGTCAGCAAATGTTTTGCCAAGGACCCAATACTGTCACTGTGGGGCAGCGCCTTTGGTCGCAAATATACCGATATTACAATTAACTGGTAACCTACATTAATACTTATGAGACCTTAATGCACTATCTATTCTCAAGTCGCGATAAATTACCTGGCGACTCCCAACTACGGATCGATAAAACTCGCAACCATTCGCAACACATTGTGTGGTCTGTTCTATATTTCAGGAGTGCCGTAATCCACTGCAACTACGAACTTGAGACTCTGTAATTGCCTGGAGAAATGTGTTGTCTTTTCTATCTGAGCGGATGATTAATTCATTAACAACACTAACTGTGCTTGTATTTAAAGCAGTATGGGGCGGGATCACAAATTAATGTTCACTAAATGTATTGAATGTCACTTTTCTATTGGTCATTGCGTTGTGTTACAACAGCCTTAATTTCATATTCTTTTCTACAAAGACCACACAAGCGGCTCGTAGTGAAATTGCGTGCTTATCGAATATCGTCTCAGCTATGAGACTGGATTTGCAATTTCCTGTCAGAGAGCTTACAGTTCGTAGTAACTGACGGAAAGTCATCGAGTAAAACAGAAGTGATTTCAGGCGTTCCCCAAAGTAGGTTATAGGCCCTTTGCTGTTCCTTATCTATATTAACGATTTGGGAGACAATCTGAGCAGCCGTCCTCGGTTGTTTGCAGATGACGCTGTCGTTTATCGACCAATAGATTCATCAGAAGATCAAAACAAACTGCAAAACGATTTAGAAAAAATATCTGAATGGTGCGAAAAGTGGCAGTTGGCCCTAAATAACGAAAAGTGTTAGGTCATACACATGAGTGCTGAAAGGAATTCGCTAAACTTCGGTTACATGATAAATCAATCTAATCTAAAAGCCGTAAATTGAACTAAATACCTAGGTATTACAATTACGAACAACTTAAATTGGAAAGAACACACAGAAAATGTTGTGGGGAAGGCTAACCAAACACTGCTTTTTATTGGCAGGGCACTTATAAAATGTAACAGACCTACTAAGGAGACTGCCTACACTACGCTTGTGCGTACTCTTTTAGAACACTGCTGCGCAGTATGGGATCCTTACCAGATAGGATTGACGGAGTACATCGAAAAAGTTCAGAGAAAGGGAGCACTTGTCTGTCCTCTTTTAGAATACTGGTACGAGGTGTTGGATCCTTACCAGACAGGACTGACGGAGTACATCGAAAAAGTTCAAAGAAAGGCAGCACGTTTTGTATTATCGCGAAATATGGGAAAGAGTGTCAAAGTAATGATACGGGACTTGGGCTGGAAATCATTAAAAGAAAGGCGTTCTTCGTTGCGAAATTCCCATCACCAACTTCCTCCTCCGAATGAGAAAATATTTTGTTGACACCGACCTACATTGGGAGGAACGATCACCATGATAAAATAAGGGAAGTCGGAGCTAGAAAGATATAGGTGTTCACTCTTTCCGCGCTCTATACGAGATTGGAATAATAGGGAATTATGAAGGTGGTTCGATGAACCCTCTGCCAGGCACTTAAATGTGATTTGCAGAGTATCCATGTAGATGTAGATGTTCTGCATTTAAAGGCGACTGTCTTTGTAGCATGCATTGATGAATCCATATTGCTTCCGTGTAAAAATTTGTACCATAGCAGATGATCAATACGAGTCTCACAAGCACAGGTGTTGTCGTACTGGAAAGCAAGCAATAAAGGCTTGAAACCAACAGTGGCCGCGCTATTTATACTTCAGCCCCTGAGGCAAGCGGTTAACGTTATCTTAGGCCACGGCCGAATTCACCAACGTCAATTAAAATTAAGCACATCTTAAAATATTACTATTTCTATAAGTACGAGGGAAGTCCAAAAGTAACTGGACTATTGAGAAAAGGAATATTTATTCTAGTGATAGAAAACTGAAACATGCATTATTTTTCTCACAATTAATAAAATATTCCGCGCTATCATGCTGTGGACGAAGGGATTAACTTTAAAACCCGACGTTTCGTCCCCTTGTGTGGAGGACATTTTCAAGGGTGATCGTAGCTTCGCTGAATGTCCTATTCACACCCTGGCTCGCTGCTGGCACTTTTAAAGCGAAATCCCTTCGACATTAGCATCATAGTACGGAATATTTTATTAATTGTGACAATTCTGGCAGTGAAAATTTACATTGTGCACATTGTTTTTCTACATAACCTTCCTGCACTACGACGCAGTTTGTCCAAAGTTTTTGATTCCACCGGAAAAAAAAAATTTGGACCTGTAATCAGTTTTGCACCGCATCAATGACTTCTGCACGGTTGCAAATCTTTTGTCCTCTGAGCGCTTCCTTCAATGGTAATCGCCAGGTCTCGAATGCGTGACGTGTGTTCCAGCAATCCGCTTGCCAACTGCTTCACTGTTTCGGCCGTTGTTTGGCACAATGTGTTCTCGGAGTTTTCCGTGGCGTTTGAATGTGATTGCAGGTGTGAGTATAGTTCGCAACACACCACAATACTTCTCACTGTTCACAGTTTCGCCTCTGTGGGTGAAATGGACGGCTACCACATCTTCCATGTCCCAGGATAACGTCAGCGTAATCTTACCAGCTGATTGTTAACGTATGTTCTTTTTTTTATCTTCTGGTGATGATGGGTGTCTCCAAACCATGTTCGCAGCAGCACTTTCCGGTTGGTGGTGATTAAAGACCGGAATACATGCATCATAAAAACTTTAAAATATGTATGCGTTTATTTATCCGTATGACTTGGGCCCCCCGTCAGGCAGACCGGGTACAGTCGATGGGGATGATAGGATGATGAGGACAGCACAACACTCAGTCGCTGGGCTGAGAAAATGTCCCCACCCAGCCGGGAATCAAACCCAGAGAATTGACAATCCGTCATGCTGACCATTCAGCTACCGGGGCGGACAATATGAATCCAGATATGCATGAAAAATGCTTGAGAAATGCATGAAAAGTGTCTAAATATGCAAGATCAAATAATAAAAAGAACATGGTAGTTACTGCGTGCATGATATCTCTAAGTCGAACTTCCGCATATCAGTTACGAGGAAGAGCGCCGACCAGGCGACATTTCGGTACATTTAGAACGCAGGCATCATTTTCTGAATACTTTCTGGTAGGGATCAGGAAGGGCGTCTTTCTACGATTATTTTTTAAAAAATTGCGAAATGGGGATGCATACCTTGTTTCAAGAATTGTTCCTTCTGTTCTGTTGTTGTTGTTAACAAGCGGATGCGACGAAGTAAATATTCCAGAATTTCGAATCGAGAACAGCTGCCAACATCAGTAACGTAGAAGTAAATACCCTCGCAGTAGTGAAGCAACTCAAATCACTTAATAAAAGCAAGTCTGATCCAGACTGTTTACCAATTAGGTTCCTTTCAGAGTAGGCCAATGCATTAGCTCCATAGTGAACAATCATATACAACCGTTCGCTCGACGAAATATCCGTACCCAAAGACTGGAAAGGTGCACAGGTCACTCCAATATTCAAGAAAGGTAGTAGGAGTAATCCACTAAATTACAGGCCCATATCGTTAACGTCGATATGCAGCAGGGTTTTAGAACTATATTGTGTTCGAACATTGTGAATTACCTCGAAGGAAACGGACTATTCACACAGAGTCAACATGGGTTTAGAAAACATCGTTCCTGTTAAACACAACTAGCTCTTTATTCACATGAAGTGTTGAGTGCTATTGCCAAGGGATTTCAGATCGATTCCGTATTTCTGGATTTCCGGAAGGCTTTTCACACTGTACCACACAAGCGGCTCATAGTGAAATTGCGTGCTTATGGAGTATCGTGTCAGTTACGTGACTGGATTTGTCATTTCCTGTCAGAGAAGTCACAGTTCGTAGTAATAGACGCAAAGGCATTGAGTAAAACACAAGTGATTTCTGGCGTTCCCCAAGATATTGTTACAGACCCTTTGCTTTTCTATACTTATCTAAACGATTTGGGAGACAATCTCAGCAGCCGTCTTCGGTTGTTTGCAGATGACGCTGTCGTTTATCGACTAATCAAGTCATCAGAAGATCAAAAAAAATTCAAAAACGATTTAGAAATGATATCACCATGGTGCGAAAAGTGGCGATTGACCCTAAATAACGAACAGTATGAGGTTATCCACATGAGTGCTAAAAGGAATCCGTTAAACTTCGACTACACGATAAATCAATCAAATTTAAAGGTCATAAATTCAACTAAATACCTCGTATTACAATTACGAACAACTTAAATTGGAAGGAATTCATAGAAAATGTTGTGGGAAGGCTAACCTAAGACAGTGTTTTATTGACAGGACACTTAGAAAATGTAACAGACCTACTCAGGAGATTGCCTACACTACGCTTGTCCGCCCTCTTTTAGAACACTGCTGCGCGGTATGGGATCCTTACCAGATAGGACTGACGGAGTACATCGAAAAAGTTCAGAGCAAGGGAGCACGTTTTGCTTTATCGCGACATATGGGAGAGAGTGTCACAGAAATGATACAGGAGTTGGGGTGGAAATCATTGAAAGAAAGGCGTTTTTCTGTGCGACATAATTTTCTCACGAAATTCCGATCATCAACTTTCTCCTCCGAACGCGAAAATATTTTGTAGACACCGACCCACATAGGGAGGAACGATCACCACGATAAAATAAGGGAAATCAGAGCTCGTACGGAAAGATATTGGTGTTTATTCTTTTCGCGCGCCATATGAGATAGAAATAATAGAGATATGTGAAAGTGGTTACATGAACCCTCTGCTAGGCACTTATATGTGATTTGCAGAGTATCCATGTAAATGTAGATGTACATATTAGTTACGAGGAGGAGCCCCGGTCACGCGAGAAATCGGTATATTTAGAACGCTGGCATAATTTTCTGAATACTTTCTGGTAGAGATTAGGAAGGAGGCCTTCCTGGGATAATGTTTTTTTTTTTTTTTAATTTGAAAAAAAAAGGGGATGCATGCCGTGTTTCAAGAATTATTTCTTCTTTGCGATTGTTGTCGGCAGCAAGCGGATGCAATGCGAGTGAGCCGCAGCGAAACAATCGATATGTACAGGACCAACTTCGAGATATATCGCACGTACAGGAGAACTCTCATAAACTCCGTAATAATTTATTTAAAAAGCAACATACCGTCATGAATTTCTTTGAACAGCATTAATGTTAATTAATGCTATTGGACCAAGGCATCATTTATAATTTTCTTTTACATTTTTCTACTATTGTAAATACGAATGCCCAAGACTGGAATTCGAGTGTAGGAAAAGGGAGAGAAAAAAACGTAGTAGGTGGATATGGATTGGGGCTAAGAAATGTAAGAGGAAGCCGCCTGGTAGAATTTTGCGCAGAGCACAACTTAGTCATAGCTAACACTTGGTTTAAGAATCATGAAAGAAGGTTGTATACATGGAAGAACCCTGGAGATACTAAAAGGTATCAGATAGATTATATAATGATAAGACAGAGATTTAGGAACCAGGTTTTAAATTGTAAGACATTTCCAGGGGCACATGTGGACTCTGACCACAATCTATTGGTTATAAACTGTAGATTAAAACTGAAGAAACAGCATAAAGTTGGGAATTTAAGGAGATGGGACCTGGATAAACTGACTCAACCAGAGGTTGTACAGAGTTTCAGCGAGAGCATAAGGGAACAATTGTTAGGAATGGGGGAAATAAATACAGTAGAAGAAGGATGGGTAGCTTTGAGGGATGAGGTAGTGTAGGCAGCAGAGGATCAATTAGGTAAAAAGACGAGGGCTAGTAGAAATCCTTGGGTAACAGAAGAAATACTGAATTTAATTGATGAAAGGAGAAAATATAAAAATGCAATAAGTGAAGGAGGCAAAAAGGAGTACAAATGCTTCAAAAATGAGATCGACAGGAAGTGCAAAATGGCTAAGCAGGGATGGCTAGGGGACAAATGTAAGGATGTAGAGGCTTATCTCACTAGGGGTAAGATAGATACTGCCTACAGGAAAATTAAAGAGACCTTTGGAGATACGATAACCACTTAAATGAACATCAAGAGCTCAGATGGAAACCCAGTTCTAAGCAAAGAAGGGAAAGCAGAAAGGTGGAAGGAGTATATAGAGGGTCTATACAAGAGCGATGTACTTGAGGACAATGTTAAGGAAATGGAAGAGGATGTCTATGAAGATGAAATGGGAGATACGATACTGCGTGAAGAGTTTGACAGATCCCTGAAAGACCTGAGTCGAAACAAGGCCCGGGAGTAGACAACATTCCATTAGAACTACTGACGGCCTTGGGAGAGCCAGTCCTGACGAAACTCTACCATCGGGTGAGCAAGATATATGAAACAGGCGAAATACCCTCAGACTTGAAGAAGAATATAATAATTTCAATCCCAAAGAAAGCAGGTGTTGACAGATGTGAAAATTACAGAACAACCAGTTTAATAAGCCATAGCTGCAAAATACTAACACGAATTCTTTACAAACCAATGGAAAAACTAGTAGAAGCCGACCTCGGGGAAGATCAGTTTGGATTCCGTAGAAATACTGGAACACGTGAGGCAATACTGACCTTACGACTTATCTTAGAAGAAAGATTCAGAAAAGGCAAACCTACGTTTCTAGCATTTGTAGACTTAGAGAAAGCTTTTGACAATGTTGACTGGAATACTCTCTGTCAAATTCTAAAGGTGGCAGTGGTAAAATACAGGGAGCGAAAGGCTATTTACAATTTGTACAGAAACCAGATGGCAGTTATAAGAGTCGAGGGACATGAAAGGGAAGCAGTGGTTGGGAAGGGAGTAAGACAGGGTTGTAGCATCTCCCCGATGTTATTCAATCTGTATATTGAGCAAGCAGTAAAGGAAATAAAAGAAAAATGCGGGGTAGGTATTAAAATCCATGGAGAAGAATTAAACATTTTGAGGCTCACCGATGACATTGTAATTCCGTCAGAGACAGCAAAGGACTTGGAAGAGAAGTTGAACGGAATGGATAGTGTCTTGAAAAGGGGATATAAGATGAACATCAACAAAAGCAAAACGAGGATAATGGAATGTAGTCGAATAAAGTTGGGTGATGCTGAGGGAATTAGATTAGGAAATGAGACACTTAAAGCAGTAAAGGGGTTTTGCTATTTGGGGAGCAAAATAACTGATGATGGTCGAAGTAGAGAGGACATAAAATGTAGACAGGCAATGGCAAGGAAAGCGTTCCTGAAGAAGAGAATTTTGGTAACATCGAGTATAGATTTAAGTGTCAGGAAGTCTTTTCTGAAAGTTTTGTATGGAGTGTAGCCATGTATGGAAGTGAAACATGGACGATAAATAGTTTGGACAAGAAGAGAATAGAAGATTTCGAAATGTGGTGCTACAGAAGAATGCTGAAGATTAGATGGGTAGATCACATAACTAAAGAGGAGGTATTGTATAGGATTGGGGAGAAGAGAAGTCTGTGGCTCAACTTGACCAGAAGAAGGGATCGGTTGGTAGGACATGTTCTGAGGCATCAAGGGATCACCAGTTTAGTACTGGAGGGCAGCGTGGAGGGTAAAAATCGTATAGGGAGACCAAGAGATGAATACACTAAGCAGATTCAGAAGGATGTAGGTTGCAGTAGATACTGGGAGATGAAGAAGCTTGCAGAGGATAGATTAGCATGGAGACCTGCATCAAACCAGTCTCAGGACTGAAGACCACAACAACAACAAAGTCTAGTACTGTTCTAAATATTCAGTAGTTAGATTGTGTCTTCGATCACTCAAAACATTTTTATGAGCAGAAAAGGAGCGTTCTACGTCAACTGAGGTAAGTAGGCAGTATCTGAATTTGGGTGCTATGTTGGCACTTGTTGTTTCTGGTTAACCCATCCCACTAATGAAACTATCAATTTGAGACAAGGTTTCAAGGCCTGGGTTATTGTTTAAAATGTTTTCGAACTTTTCGTTAGGTTTTCTTGGTAATACCTCCGGCAATGAGGAGTTCACTAGAATAATGTTATGCATTAACTGAATAGATTCATTCAGCGCCAAACCTTGAGTTTCAAGCTTTTTAATACTTGCAGGTATATTGGAAGAATGAGTGCTGATCACAGCAATGTCTTTTTTAATACTGAAATCATTAAAAGCTTCTTTGCAAAGTGTCAAAGTCTCTGCACTATCTAAGTCGTTTAGTACTCCTCTAATGGCTTTGAAATGTTTATTGTAAAACAACACAGTTTCGACCCACGTACCCCAACGAGCTACCACTGGGTCGAGAGGCAAAGACACATTTGGTACTTTTTCTTTGTAGGTCTAGATGCGAGCAGGAGCCTTTAAAAACACTTCCTTTTGTGCATGAAATCATTTCATTTACATTCGCAAACGCGGAACCTGCTTCTTCAACAAGGCGATGTACCCCATGAGTAAAGCACATCAGATAAATCAAATTGGGATAAAATACTCGGATTGCTTTTACTGGTTTGATCATACAGGGAGCAGCATCTGAAATAAACACAAACATCTTTTTATATGGAGAAGATTTATAATACCCTTATTCACAAATCTGGCGATCGTAGAATGATTTACTTTTTCAAGTTCTTTGGAGATCGCTAAATAGATTAGATTAGATTAGATCAGATCAGATTAGTACTTGTTCCACAGATCATGAATACGACACATCGTAATGATATGGAACGTGTAGGTTAATAATAGGTGTCTATACAAGATATTACATTACACAAAATATTACATGACACTTAATATTTTTTAATTTCTTTGTGGGGGGTGGTCGTGGTGGTGGGGGGGGGGGGGGGAGTAACAGGAAGAAGTAGGCTCTTCTTTTAAAGTACCGACAGTTAAATTTACAATGTTATGGTCACTAGTGTATGTAGTTCCGTCAGCTGAAATCCAGATAAGGCTGCCCTTGAGTTCATTGCGTATTTCTTCCAGAACATTCACGTAAATTGTCGGCATGTAATTTTTAGGCAATGTTGATTCATTCTTCTCAAATCCTCGTATTTGATGAGTATCGAATTTACATGAATTAGGTATTCAAACCAATCGACGAGTTTCGAACCGCCGGCCACAATCACATCCGTGTGGTAATTTATGTCACCACCGATTACTCAGCAAATTGAATATGACTATCGTTTCTTATATTTAGTACATTTAAAAAAAAGTCGAAGCTGATTTTGCTCTGCAATGTTGCGAAAACATTGAGAACAACTTGTGTCTAACCATAAATGGAGTTCCGCGGGATTGTTTCACGACGAAGCAGGAAGCAATATCATCCATTTTCACGGTACATACGAACAGCGAGATAATTACAGCAGGAGTAGCGTTTAAGCCCGTTACAGAGACAGTGACTGTACACGGTTTCTGAAATCAAAATTACGTAACTGAAGTACGATTACGAAAACGTTGACGGTTGTTAATACTTCAGAATATATTAAAGTTAAAAAATCAAATGGCTCTGAGCGCTATGGGACTTCTGTGGTCATCAGTCCCCTAGAACTTAGAACTACTTAAACCTAACTAACCTAAGGACGTCACACACATCCATGCCCGAGGCAGGATTCGAGCTTGCTACCTTAGCGGTCACGCGGTCCCAGACTGTAGCGCCTAGAACAGCACGGCCATTCCGGCCGGCATATATTAAAGTTTCATACACAGTGACATAGTAATAAGATTTCTAACAAATAAGTTGGACATACTTCCAAGGGCAGAACAACGCCCCTGTACAAGAGTTATGGCTGCGTTTGTGTTTGTTTACATCAGTTTTATTCTTACGATGGATTATAGAAGTGTTACCAAGCCGCACGGCGAGAAATTGCAAAAGTTCCTTTACTTTTTGACATGCCCTGGCATTTTTGTTTGTTACCTGGTAGGAAAACTTTACTCTTCCGAAGGTCGTAAAGTTAGCTGATGTTACCGGACCCGACTGTTAGTGGCTAGATACATAGCACTATAAAATACAGCTTGGGACCGCGGTGCGCACGGATATTTAATTCCGGTGGCATGTGGCCTGCTGGTCGCAGTTCGACTTCCGCTATTGTAGATCTATGCCGGTTGCAGGGCAACCATGCAGAGTTAATTAACACCTCGAAAGACTTGAGCTGCGACCGTGAAAATGCGTGATGGTGGTGGTCCATTTACAATGGGCGTTCAGTAAGCAATACAACTCTGTTTTTTTTTTTCCCTCGGCCAATTTCGATTGAGAAAATGCAAAATTTGTTGTGGAACTGAATTATTATTTTAAGGAAGAAATTTTTCTCTATTTTGTGTGGCGCTCTTGTTCGTATTGACTGCACTTTGAACAGTGGACGTTACATTTCAGATGTGTTACAACCCGCGGCTCGGGGTGGCCAAGCGGTTCTAGGCGCTACAGTCTGCAACCGCGCTATCGCTACGGTCGCTGGTTCGAATACTGCCTGGGGCATGGATGTGTGTGATGACCTTAGGTTAGTTAGGTGTAAGTAGTTATAAGTTCTAGGGGAGTGATGACCTCAGATGTTAAATCCCATAGTGCTCAGAGCCATTTGAACCATACTCAAAAGTAAATTTTGATAAGAGGAAATTAAATGCAGTGTCGTTAGTTAAAATAATCAGCCAATTTAAAAAAATGAGAAGTTTAAATTATCACACGGTACAGATAAATTTACCACTAAGAGAGAGAAAACTAAAAATTCAAGATTTTGTCTAACTTGCTTTGATACTGTGGAGTTGACTGACCGCGCACATCGTTTCTTGGCCGTTTGCCGATCTTTAATATTACGCGTTGTGCGTAGAAGTGCTCACTGGAAACTGCATTTACAGATCGGCTTAACAAGTCTACGGGAGTGGCTGGTACAAATTCGAACATCAATGATGTTCGGCAGCGACCACAAACGATATGTCGGCAGTTTTGCAGTTCTCCTAGCTGAAACGTAGAAAAGTTGGCAGGCAAAGTTAATGTTGAAACTTCCTGGCAGATTAAATCTGTGGGCCGGACCGAGACTCGAACTCGGTACCTTTGCATTTCGCGGCCAAGTGCTCTACCATCTGAGCTACCCAAGCGCGACTCACTCCCCGTCCTCAAAGCCTTACTTCTGCCAGTACCTCGTTTCCTACCTTCCATACTTTACAGAAGCTCTCCTGCGAACCTTGCAGAACTAGCACTCCTGAAAGAAAGGATATTGCGGAGACATGGCTTAGCCACAGCCTGGGGGATGTTTCCAGAATGAGATTTTTCACTCTGCAGAGGAGTGTGCGCTGATATGAAACTTCCTGGCAGTTTAAACTGTGGCACGGACCGAGACTCGAAGTCGGGAACTTTGCCTTTCCCGCAAGTGCTCTGCCATCTTTTTTATCGTATTTTGTTCTGTACTGGTGGTTGAATTTGTTCGTGGCGGACGTCCGATTACAATCGTTCTGGTTCTTCGTTGATCCGTTCACTCCGTTTTTTTTTTTTAATTACAGAGGGTGGCTAAACCCTCTGACCGAACTTACTGAGCTACCATGCCGGTACCATCTGAGCGACCCAAGCACGACTCACTCCCCGTCCTCACAGCTTTACTTCTGCCAGCACCTCATCTCCTACCTTCCAAACTTTACAGAAGCTCTCCTGCGAACCTAGCAAAACTAGCACTCCTGAAACAAAGGGATACTGCGGAGACATGGCTTAGCCACAGCCTGGGGGATGTTTCCAGACTGAGGTTTTCACTCTGCAGCGGAGTGTACGCTGATATGAAACTTCCTGGCAGATTAAATCTGTGTGCCAGACCGAGACTCGAATTCGGGACCTTTGCCTATGTAGCTCACATGTTAGAGCACTTGGCCGCGAAAGGCGAAAGTCGCGAGTTCGAGTCTCGGTCCGTCACACAGTTTTTAATCTGCCAGGAAGTTTCATATCAGCACACAATCCGCTGCATAGTGAAAATCTCATTCTGGAAGGTTAATGATGTTGAAATAAAAACATCGGCAAACAGTAACAATTATTCACACATTGATGATACTTATACATAGATAAATACTTTACACGACTTCAAAATATCTTTAAAGTACAACTGCCTGTTACAAAATCATTCGAGAGGGCGGTCATTTGGAGAGAACGATCGACAAGAGCGGAGACATCAATAGAGAGCGGGCCTCAGGAGAGAGCGATCGAACCAGACGGCACTCGTGTTTATACAGAAGGGTCCAAAAAAATCTAGCCACCGTTTAAAAGTCAATAACTTGCAAACGAATTGACGGAGTTGTCTCATCTTTGGTGAAAGTGTACCTTAAAGTCCAACTTAAAGATATCACTGTAGGTGTTCGAAATGGTCATCATTAACACTCACACACAGCACGAAAGACGGCCTTGGTGGCCGAGCGGTTCTAGGCGCTACAGTCTGGAACCGCGCGGCCGCTACGGCCGCAGGTTCGAATCCTGCCTCGAGCATGGATGTGTGTGATCTCCTTAGGTTACTTAGGTTTAAGTAGTTCTAAGTCTAGGGGCTGATAACCTGAGATGTTAAGTCCCAGAGTGATCAGAGCCATTTGAACCATTTCAAACTCAGGCTAACCAAAAGTCTCCCACGTATCACATGCAAGGGTAGGACATACCTCTGTTTGTCGCATAGTCTTTAAATCACACCGATTTTCAGCTTCAAGACTCACCTCAGTAGCTATGAGAGACGCATGAGACCCAGCCTCTAGAATGTGGCGGCCTTGTGTGACTGTTCTGTCAGAATTACAATGTCGTCGGCAAACCTCAAAGTTTACGAATCTTCTCCATGGATTTTAATTCCTAGTCCAAAATTTTCTTTTCCTTCGTTTGCTACTTACTCAATAGACAGATTGAAAAACATCGGTGATAGGCTACAGCCACGTCTCATTTCCTTTCCAACCACTGCTTCCCTTTCGTGCCCCTCGACTCATATACGACGTTAATCCCTAAAGTAAGATTCAAAAAATGCCTCTGAGCTCTATGGGACTTAACTTCTGAGGTCATCAGTCCCCTACAACTTAGAACTACTTAAACCTAACGAAGGACATCGCACACATCCATGCCCAAAGCAGGTTTCGAATCTACACTCCTGGAAATTGAAATAAGAACACCGTGAATTCATTGTCCCAGTAAGGGGAAACTTTATTGACACATTCCTTCCTGGAGTCAGATACATCACATGATCACACTGACAGAACCACAGGCACATAGACACAGGCAACAGAGCATGCACAATGGCGTCACTAGTACAGGGTATATCCACCTTTCGCAGCAATGCAGGCTGCTATTCTCCCATGGAGACGATCGTAGAGATGCTGGATGTAGTCCTGTGGAATGGCTTGCCATGCCATTTCCACCTGGGGCCTCAGTTGGACCAGCGTTCGTGCAGGACGTGCAGACCGCGTGAGACGACGCTTCATCCAGTCCCAAACATGCTCAATGGGGAACAGATCCGGAGATCTTGCTGGCCAGGGTAGTTGACTTACACCTTCTAGAGTTCGGTGGGTGGCACGGGATAGATGCGGACGTGCATTGTCCTGTTGGAACAGGAAGTTCCCTTGCCGGTCTAGTAATGGTAGAACGATGGGTTCGATGACGGTTTGGATGTACCGTGCACTATTCAGTGTCCCCTCGACGATCACCAGAGGTGTACGGCCAGTGTAGGAGATCGCTCCCCACACCATGATGCCGGGTGTTGGCCCTGTGTGCCTCGGTCGTATGCAGTCCTGATTGTGGCGCTCACCTGCACGGCGCCAAACGCGCATACGACCATCATTGGCACCAAGGCAGAAGCAACTCTCATCGCTGAAGACGACACGTCTCCATTCGTCCCTCCATTCACGCCTGTCGCGACACCACTGGAGGCGGGCTGCACGATGTTGGGGCGTGAGGGGAAGACGGCATAACGGTGTGCGGGACCGTAGCCCAGCTTCATGGAGACGGTTGCGAATGGTCCTCGCCGATACCCCAGGAGCAACAGTGTCCCTAATTTGCTGGGAAGTGGCGGTGCGGTCCCCTACGGCACTGCGCAGGACCCTACGGTCTTGGCGTGCATCCGTGCGTCGCTGCGGTCCGGTCCGGTCCCAGGTCGACGGGCACGTGCACCTTCCGCCAACCACTGGCGACAACATCGATGTACTGCGGAGACCTCACGCCCCACGTGTTGAGCGATTCTGCGGTACGTCCACCCGGCCTCCCGCATGCCCACTATACGCCCTCGCTCAAAGTCTGTCAACTGCACATACGGTTCACGTCCACGCTGTCGCGGCATGCTACCAGTGTTAAAGACTGCGATGGAGCTCCGTATGCCACGGCAAACTGGCTGACACTGACGGTGGCGATGCACAAATGCTGCGCAGCTAGCTCCATTCGACGGCCAACACCGCGGTTCCTGGTGTGTCCGCTGTGCCGTGCGTGTGATCATTGCTGATACAGCCGTCTCGCAGTGGCCGGAGCAAGTATGGTGGGTCTGACACACCGGTGTCAATGTGTTCTTTTTTCCATTTCCAGGAGTGTACAAACGTAGCGGTCGCGCGGTTCCAGACTGTAGCGCCTAGAACCACTTGGCCACCCAGAGCCACAGGTTGTAACACATCTGAAATGTAACGTCCACTGTTCAAAGTGCAGTCAATACGAACAAGACGCCAATGACCGCGGTTCCAGACTGTAGCGCCTAGAACTGATCGGCCACCCCGAGCCACGGGTTGAACCACATCTGAAATGTAACGTCCAATTTTCAAAGTGCAGTCAATACGAACAAGACGCCAATGACCGCGGTTCCAGACTGTAGCGCCCAGAATCGCTCGGCCACACCGAGCCACGGGTTGTAACACATCTGAAATGTAACGTCCACTATTCAAAGTGCAGTCAATACGAACAAGACGCCAGTGACCGCGGTTCCGGACTGTAGCGCCTAGAACTGATCGGCCACCCCGAGCCACGGGTTGTAACACATCTGAAATGTAACGTCCACTGTTCAAAGTGCAGTCAATACGAACAAGACGCCAGTGACCGCGGTTCCAGAATGTAGCGCCTAGAACCGCTCGGCCACCCCGAGCCACGGGTTGTAACACATCTGAAATGTAACGTCCACTGTTCAAAGTGCAGTCAATATAAAAAAAAGACGCCAGTGACCGCTATTCCAGACTGTAGCAGCCTAGAACCGCTCGGCCACCCCGAGCCACGGGTTGTAACACATCTGAAATGTAACGTCCACTGTTCAAAGTGCAGTCAATACGAACAAGACGCCAGTGACCGCGGTTCCGGACTGTAGCGCCTAGAACTGATCGGCCACCCCGAGCCACGGGTTGTAACACATCTGAAATGTAACATCCACTGTTCAAAGTGCAGTCAATACGAACAAGACGCCAGTGACCGTGGTTCCAGAATGTAGCGCCTAGAACCGCTCGGCCACCCCGAGCCACGGGTTGTAACACATCTGAAATGTAACATCCACTGTTCAAAGTGCAGTCAATATGAACAAGACGCCAGTGAACGCGGTTCCAGAATGTAGCGCCTAGAACTGCTCGGTCACCCCGAGCCACGGGTTGTAACACATCTGAAATGTAACATCCACTGTTCAAAGTGCAGTCAATACGAACAAGACGCCAGTGACCGCTATTCCAGACTGTAGCGCCTAGAACCGCTCGGCCACCCCGAGCCACGGGTTGTAACAAATCTGATACGTAACGTCCACTGTTCAAAGTGCAGTCAATACGAACAAGACGCCAGTGACCGCGGTTCCGGACTGTAGCGCCTAGAACTGATCGGCCACCCCGAGCCACGGGTTGTAACACATCTGAAATGTAACATCCACTGTTCAAAGTGCAGTCAATACGAACAAGACGCCAGTGACCGCGGTTCCAGAATGTAGCGCCTAGAACCGCTCGGCCACCCCGAGCCACGGGTTGTAACACATCTGAAATGTAACGTCCACTGTTCAAAGTGCAGTCAATATAAAAAAAAGACGCCAGTGACCGCTATTCCAGACTGTAGCGCCTAGAACCGATCGGCCACCGCGAGCCACGGGTTGTAAGACATCTGAAATGTAACGTCCACTGTTCAAAGTGCAGTCAATACGAACAAGACGCCAGTGATCGCGGTTCCAGACTGTAGCCCCTAGAACCGCTCGGCCACCACGAGCCACGGGTTGTAACAAATCTGATATGTAATGTCCACTGTTCAAAGTGCAGTCAATACGAACAAGACGCCAGTGACCGCGGTTCCAGACTGTAGGGCCCAGAACCGATCGGCCACCCCGAACCACGGGTTGGAACACATCTGAAATGTAACGTCCACTGTTGAAAGTTCAGTCAATACGAACAAGACGCCAGTGACCGCGGTTCCAGACTGTAGCGCCTAGAACCGCTCGGCCACCCCGAGACACGGGTTGTAACAAATCTGATATGTAACGTCCATAGTTCAAAGTGGAGTCAATACGAACAAGACGCCAGTGACCGCGGTTCCAGGCTGTAGCGCTCAGATTCGCTCGGCCACCCCGAGCCAAGGGTTGTAACACATCTGAAAAGGTAACGTCCAATGTTCAAAGTGCAGTCAATACGAACAAATCGCCTGTGACCGCGGTTCCAGACTGTAGCGCCTAGAACCGATCGGCCACCGCGAGCCACGGGTTGTAAGACATCTGAAATGTAACGTCCACTGTTCAAAGTGCAGTCAATACGAACAAGACGCCAGTGATCGCGGTTCCAGACTGTAGCCCCTAGAACCGCTCGGCCACCACGAGCCACGGGTTGTAACAAATCTGATATGTAATGTCCACTGTTCAAAGTGCAGTCAATACGAACAAGACGCCAGTGACCGCGGTTCCAGACTGTAGCGCCCAGAACCGCTCGGCCACCCCGAGCCACGGGTTGTAACAAATCTGATATGTAACGTCCATAGTTCAAAGTGGAGTCAATACGAACAAGACGCCAGTGACCGCGGTTCCAGACTGTAGCGCCCAGAACCGCTCGGCCACCCCGAGCCACGGGTTATAACACATCTGAAATGTAACGTCCACTGTTGAAAGTGCAGTCAATACGAACAAGACGCCAGTGACCGCGGTTCCAGACTGTAGCTCCTAGAACCTCTCGGCCACCACGAGCCACGGGTTGTAACAAATCTGATATGTAACATCCACTGTTCAAAGTGCAGTCAATACGAACAAGACGCCAGTGACCGCGGTTCTAGACTGTAGCCCCTAGAACCGCTCGGCCACCACGAGCCACGGGTTGTAACAAATCTGATATGTAACGTCCATAGTTCAAAGTGGAGTCAATACGAATAAGACGCCAGTGACCGCGGTTCCAGACTGTAGCGCCCAGAACCGCTCGGCCACCCGGAGCCACGGGTTGTAACAAATCTGATATGTAACGTCCATAGTTCAAGTGGAGTCAATACAAATAAGACGCCAGTGACCGCGGTTCCAGACTGTAGCGCCCAGAACCGCTCGGCCACCCCGAGCCACGGGTTGTAACAAATCTGATATGTAACGTCCACTGTTCAAAGTGCAGTCAATACGAACAAGACGCCAGTGACCGCGGTTCCAGATTGTAGCACCTACAACCACTTGGCCAACCCGAGCCACGGGTTGTAACACATCTGAAATGTAACCCCCACTGTTCAAAGTGCAGTCAATACGAACAAGACGTGACCGAGACGTGTAACCGATGGCATCCCATACCATCACGCAAGATGATACACAGTATGGCGATGACGAATACACGTTTCCAATGTACGTTCACCCCGATGTCGCCAAACGAGGATGCGACCATCACGATACTGTAAACAGAACCTGGATTCATCCGAAAAAATGTCGTTTTGCCATTCGTGCACCCAGATTCGTCGTTGAGTACACCTTCCCAGGCGCTCCTGTCTGTGGTGCAGCGTAAATGGTAACCGCAGCCACGGTCTCCGAGCTGACAGTCTATGCTGCTGCGAACGTCGTCGAACTGTTGGTGTAGATGGTTGTTGTCTTGCAAACGTCCCGATCTGTTGACTCGAGGATCGATACGAGGCTGCACGATCCGCTTCAGCCCTGCGGGTAAGATGCCTGTCATCTCGACTGCTAGTGACACGAGGCTGTTTGGATCCAGCACGGCGTTCCGTATTACCCTCCTGAACTCACCGATTCCATATTCTGCTAACAGTCATTGCATCTCGACCAACGCGAGCAGCAGTGTCGCGATAGGATAAACCGCAATCGCGATAGGGTACAATCCGACATTTATCATAATCAGACACTTGATGGTACGCATTTCTCCTCCTTAGACGAGGCATCACAACAACGTTTGACCAGGCAACGCCAGTCAAATGCTGCTTGTGTATGAGAAATCGGTTGGGAACTTTCCTCATGTCAACACGTTGTAGGTGTCGTCACCGGCGCCAACCTTGTGTGAATGCTCTGAAAAGCTAATTATTTGCATATCACAGCATCTCCTTCCTGTCGGTTAAATTTCGCGTCTGTAGAACGTCATCTTCGTGGTGTAGCAATTTTAGTGGCCAGTAGTGTATATTCTGCTTGAAGCCTGATATAGTAATGAACATTTTATTTTCAACATATTGACATCATTTACCATCTTAATAAAATAATGAAAGTTACAGGGGAGCTCACTACAGATATAATATGGACGTCATATCAACGTAGATGTACTTGAAAATGGCGATAAAGTCGAAACAGTCAGTCGTGAATGAAGATAACTTATTATAAGCATCTTCTCTAATAATCTTGTTAATGTTTTCGAAGTATGAGTTAGTTTTCTCAAAAAGGTCCGTGTGCAGTACGGTGCCCCATTAGACAACCGGACGCTACGGGCACAGAAAAAGGCTTTGCAATGCTTGGAGCAGTAGCGTCACGGGATGGACGTCTTTGTCAGTGTTTCATGGTGGCTGCGATCCCTGGGTGAGAAGAAAAGGGACAAATCAACAGAGCAGAGGGCCAGAGGGTGTGTGATGAGGCGCCAGTCACACGAACAGCGGCCACCGACTGCCCTCCAGGGGTTACACGTGGGCACGCTTAAAAAGGAAAAACGCAAAAAAATGTCCCCTCCGCCACAAAAGGGTCATGGGCCACGTGTGTGTGTGTGTGTGTGTGTGTGTGTGTGTGTGTGTGTGTGTGTGTGTGTGCGAATCGGCAAAAAGTGACGCGCTATACCGTGCCGGAGTTATAACTGGTTTTTCATTTGCCCCCGGCACAGAGGCGGGATGTGGTTTCGCTGTGTCGTAAATGAACAAAAAAGAGAGGCAGAGAATGGCAAGGGTCGCCCGCTAACGAAGGAAAAAAAGGCAGGGAAGAACGTCTCTGTTTGAAACACTGCGAGAGAGCTGTGCGGATGACAAAACAGAGGCTGCGATTCATTAAACTCAAATAAATACGAAGCCTGGTCAACTGGAACTTGTATCAACGAATGGTTGGAGGAGTCGAAAACTAAGAATTTGGCGTTACGTTCGCGATGATACCATCGTCAGTGTTGGACTACAAAGAGTGATTCAACAAGGACAAAACTGATACAAAAAAAAGGTTCATATGGCTCTGAGCACTATGGGACTTAACTTCTGAAGTCATCAGTCCCCTAGAGCTTAGAACTACTTAAACCTAGCCACGCGAGATTAGCCGAGCGGTCTATGGCGCTGCTGTCATGGACTGTGCGGCTGGTCGCGGCGGAGGTTCGAGTCCGCCCTCAGGCATGGGTGTGTGTGTGTTTGTCCTTAGGATAATTTAGGTTAAGTAGTGTGTAAGCTTAGGGACTGATGACCTTAGCAGTTAAGTCCCGTAAGATTTCACACACATTTTTTTAACTTCAACCTAACTAACCTAAGGACATCACACACATCCATGCCTGAGGCAGGATTCGAACCTGTGACCGTAGCGAAACTGATACGCTGACGCGCTGAAGAAACTACTGTACGCATGTGTATTCAAATACAGAGAGGCCGGCCGCAGTGGCCGTGCGGTTCTGGCGCTGCAGTCCGGAACCGCGGGGCTGCTACGGTCGCAGGTTCGAATCCTGCCTCGGGCATGGGTCTGTGTGATGTCCTACGGTTAGTTAGGTTTTAGTAGTTCTAAGTTCTAGGGGACTTATGACCTAAGATGTTGAGTCCCATAGAGATCAGAGCCATTTGAATCAAATACAGAGATATGTAAACAGACAGAATACGGCGCTGCGGTCGGTAAAGCCTATCCAAAACAACAAGAGTCTGGAGCAGTTGTTATATCAGTTACTGTTGCTACAATGGCAGGTTATCGAGATCTAAGTGAGTCTAAACGTGGTGTTATAGTGGGCCCACTAGCGATAAGACACAGTATTTTCCATGGTAGCGATGAAGTGGGGATTTTCCCGTACGACCATTTCACGAGTGTACCGTGAACATAAGGAATCCGGTGAAACATCATATCTCCGACATCGGTGCGGTAGGAAAAGCATCCTGCAAGAACGGGACCAATGACGAATGAAGAGAATCGTTTAGTGTGATGGAACTGAAACGCCTGGTTAAATCCGCAGGACAGAAGAGTTGGAATTGTGGAAAGAGGCCGAAATGAGCGGTAGTCACTTACACTCGAACACACATAACTTTACTTAGTTGCCCGAACATTACAGCGCAAATTTGCGAGCTTAACTAACGACTGAATGTCACACAATCTTATGGCTTAAGGGCACAACCTCTTTAATTTTAATAACAGCTGAAGGCCCATGATTTGAAACACAACTACAATAAATTTTCAAAAGACAGAAAGTGCAAGGTTCTATCCTTGAATAATATGCAAATGAGGCTGAAGGCAACACAATCTAAGATTTAACAAGTTAGGAATTTAAATTTTAATATGGCTGAAAGCCAATGATTGAAAAACGCATCTCCAATGAATTTTCAAAAGGCAGAAGGCCTAAAGCTTTATCTAAATAAATATTTTAAATGAGGCTGAAGTCCCAAACAATCTAAGACTTAGCAAGTAAGGAATTTTAATTTTAAGACAGCTGGAGGCCCATGATTGAAAAACACAACTACAATAAATTTTCAAAAGGCAGAAGGTACAAAGCTTTATCCAAAATATTTTAAATGAGACTGAAGGCCCAAACAATCTAAGATTTAACAAGTGCCGTCCGGAGTGGCCGAGCGGTTCTAGGTGCTACAGTTTGGAACTGCGGGACTTCTACGGTCTTCGAATCCTGTCTCAGGCATGGATGTATGTGATGTCCTTAGGTTAGTTAGGTTTAAGTAGTTCTAAGTTCTAGGGCACTGATGACCTTAGATGTTAAGTCCCATAGTGTTCAGAGCAATTTGAACCATTTTTAACTTAACAAGCAAGGAATTTTAATTTTAAGGTGGCTGAAAGCCCATGACTGAAAAACACAACTACAATGAATTTTCAAAAGGCAGAAGGCCCAAAGCTTTATCAAAAAAAAAAATCTTAAATGAGGCTGAAGGCCCAAACAGCGCAAGACTTGACAAGTAAGGAACTTTAAATTTTAAAGTAGCTGAAGGCCCATTATTGAAAACCTAACTGAAAGCATCCAAATTCAAACCATCGGCTATGAGCCATTAAAATACACAATCAAACACCAACAAGAAAAGGCAGTAGAGCCAGCGGCGTCCAGAAGTTTCCGGGGCTCGGTCTGCACTTGACATATTAATGTTCACTTAGGGGTGACAGGTAGTCAGCCCAACTATATCTCATCCACCGGCAATCCAACCAAGAGACAGTCAACGGACCCACGGACAAGACGACTCTTTTCCACCCGACCAGTACACAAGGAACTCTAAAGCAAAACGTTAAAGGCGTAGCCGCCCACAACCAAGTATGCATAAGCTGTCAAAACTACACACACGTGTTGGACAGTGACAACACGGTTAGGAAAGGACACTGCCTGAATTTTACGTCAGCGGCCGGGGCAGGTATCCGGAACGCTAGCGGCCACAAGACAGATAATTCCGCTGGTGCATTTGACTGCAAATAACCAACATCCGGTTAAACTCCACCAGGTGGTGGTCAAACTTTCGCCAACCCAACTCGAACACTCGCTGTTGCTCACGGGAATACCCTCAACAGCCAACCATGAAAACAAACGGCACAATGTGAATAGACTGACTTCAGTAATTAAATCACCACTCATCTTCGATGTCCTGGGTCGGTGAGCCACGAACCACGTAGCAATAAGAACGGCTGCCACACACTCCGACACTGCATAGAGACCGCCAGCGGACCCAACCCACTGCGCTGCATGGAGATTTCCTGGCTGATCCACACCAACCGACCGACTGCCGCACACCGGCTAGATAAAAACTATAAGCACCAGACCAAAGACAGTAAAATGTGAAACTCTATACGCACCACTGCTGGCACACGTATAAAGAGGAAGAACCACGGCATAACTGCAATAACCGCGGGAAACAAATGCAGACTAACTGTCAAGGTTTAAACCAATGCATAAGCCGGGGCCAGCACGGCTCAGGAACTGCAACCCTTCCGCAAATTGCTGCAGATTTCAATGCTAAGCCATCAACAAGTCAACAAGTGTCTGTGTGCGAACCATTCAACGGAACTTCGATGATGTGGCCTTTTAGAGCCTAAGATCTGTACCCTCGATGACTGCACGACACAAAGCTTCACACCTCGCCTGGGCCCGTCAGCACCGACATTGAACTGTTGATGACAGGAAACATGTAACCTGGTCGGACGAGTCTCATTTGAAATTGAATCGAGTGAGTGGACATGTACAGGTATGGAGACAACCATATGAATCCACACATCTTGCATGTTAGCATTGGACTGTTCGAGCTGGTGGAGGCTCTGTAATAGTGTGGGGCGTGTGCAGTTGGAGTGATATGGGACCCCTGATACGTCTAGATACGACTCTGACAGGTGACACGGACGTAGGCATACTGTCTCATCACCTGCATCCATTGATGTCCACTGTGCATTCCGGTTTACTTGGGCAATTCCAGCAGGACAATGCGACACCCCACACGTCCTGAATTGCTACAGAGTGTCTCCAGGAAGACTCATCTCATTGTAAACACTTCCGCCGGCCACCAAACTCCCGGACTCGAACATTGCTGAGCATATCTGGGATTCCTTGCAACGTGCTGTTCAGATGAGACATCCACCCCGTCGTACTCTTACGGTTTTATGGACAGCCCTGCAGGATTGGTGGTGTCAGTTCCCTCCAGCACTACTTCAGACATTAGTAGAGTCCGTGCCACATCGTGTTGCGGCACTTCTGAATGCTCGCGGGATTTCTACATGAAATTAGGCAGGTGTACCAGTTTCTTTGGCTCTGCAGTGTATTAAGTTTTAAAACGAAGTGGTGGCAGTAGCTACCAAGCAGGCAGGTCACAATTGTCAGTTATATCGGTGCACCATCTCCCTGCATGCTATTGCCTCACTGTTGAGATACAGGGTCATGTGGGCATGGAAAGCTGAGTGGCTATAACTGACAGACAACAAGCTCCGTTTAGTCAAGTCAACAATGCGTCCGTTGCATACTTACTTCTAGCCTCTTAGAGAAGACGAGGTCCTCCTTAACAGCCCTATGACACATGGCTTCTTATTCCACACATCTCACACATATCATAAATGTCATCCTACAACAACAACACCTCCCTACCTTTGGGGAGGCAGCTGAGGTCCTAATGCTACGGAAGCCAGGAAAACACCATAGACAAAACAAATTTAGAACATACCAACAGAGCTAGCTCTTTACACACATGAAGTGTTGAGCGCTATTGACAAGGGATTTCGAACTGATTCCGTATTTCTACATTTCCAATAGGTTTTTGACGCTGTTCCAGAAAGCAGCCTGTAGTGAAATTGCGTGCATATAGAATATCGTCTCAGTTACGTGAGTGGATTCGTGATTTACTGTCAGAGAGGCCACAGTTTCTAGTAACTGACGGAAAAGTCATTGAGTAAAACAAAAGTGATTTCTGCCATTTCTTAAGGTAGTGTATAGGCCCTCTGCAGTTGCTCATCTATATAAACGATTTGGGAGACAATCTGAGCAGCCGTCTTAGGTTGTTTGCAGACGATGCTGTTTTTTTTATCGACTAGTAAAGTGCTGTGGCCTTCTCCAACAGACATCACGGCGCCTACAGTATCAGCAACCAAACTGACAGCCAGCAGCCGCGGGTTGCCCGCCTCGCAGGCATACCGAAGCACTACGCAACCGACAGACAATATTGATGAACGGCCACAACAACAACAACAACAACAACAACACAGCAAAGACACCAGCGGCCACCAGGGGCCACTACCGGCCCATATAAACATAAGGAAGAGGGCGCTGTAGATCCTGGAACTATTTTCAAATGTCAAACCACGTGATGGAAAATAGTTCCGAGGTGCTCATCCGCCGAAGCGCTATAAAGGCCGGCGCTCGGCCGCACATCGGTAGTTCACCGACCACCAGCAGACATGAATAACTCCCGCCCTGGCAGCCCGGCTTGGATCCTCTTGCTGATCTCTGTAGCTTGGTATATCGGAGAAGTCTGTGGCGGAGAGTAGTAGCAAACTATTTCAGTTGTTTTCTGCATTATTCTTGTATGTATTTGTGATTAGAAGACGGATCACTGTATTGTGTTGGTGTTATATTTGGAGAATTTGTTTTGGTTAATTGAACAGTCCAATGAATTGTTTTCGGACTTCGATCGTTAGTCTCTTCTGCTTACGCAGTCGTACCATAAAGTACTCGGGAAATCAGACTTAGAAAATGTATCTGTAGGGTGCGAAAATTGGCAGTTGCCCTAGATAATGAATAGTACTGGGTCATCCACATCAGTGTCAAAAGGAATCCGTTAAATTTCGGTGATGTCTAAATCAGTCAGATGTAAAGGTTTTAAATTGAACTAAATTCCTAGGAATTACAATTATGAACAACTGAAATTCGAGAGAACACAAAGAAAATGTTGCAAGGAAGGCAAACCAAAGACTCCGTTTTACTAGCAAAATACTTAGAAAGTGTAACAGATGTGCTAGAGAGACTGCCTACATTACGCTTGTCCGTCCTCTTTTCAGTACTTCTGTGTGGTCTGCGGTCCTACCATATAGGATTAAGGCAGTCTGGGCTCCTTAGCAGAAAGGATTAACGGAGTTCATTGAGAAAGTTAAAAGAAAATAAGCACGTTATGTATTATCGCGAAACAGGAGACACAGTCAAGAGCACGAAATAGGATTTGGGGTGGGCATCATTAAACCAAAGGCGTTTCTCGTTGCGGATGGATCTTCTCATGAAGTTTCTCCTCCAAATGCGACAATAATTTGTTGACGGCGACATACAAAGGTAGAAACGATCACCATAATAAAATGAGGGAAATCCGAGGTCGCACGGAATGATGTAGGTGTTCGTTTCTTCCGTGCGCTTTTCGAGAGTGGAACAACAGAGCATTATTGTCAATATACTTACATGGATATGGACAGACACCATTGCTGACCTCCAGCTGTCTAGAACGAAATTAGAATTATATTAATACCTTCAGGTGTTGACGGCCGTTGATATATACCAACGGGGACAGGTGAAAATGTGTACTCCGACCGAGACTCAAACCCGGGATCTCCTACTTACATGGTAGCCGCTCTATCCATCTGAGCCACCGAGGGCACAGAGGACAGTGCGACAGAAGGGACTATCTCGCGCACGCCTCCCGCGAGACCCATATTCTCACATTGTATGCCAAAACACTACGTTCGTAGTGCTCCACCCCAACACACTCATTACTCGTGGAAGACATTCTTACCAAGTCCCGTAAGGGTTCGGGGTATATGTTTGTATCCGTACAGAAGAAGAGGGGCAGGGCCGGTGTTGCCAGAACGATATACTTACATGGATATGGTGTCTGTTCTTTTGGAATTTCATTACATTAAGAAGAAATTAAAGCTAAATTTATGAAAACTGGTATTTCACTTCTCGGTTATATGTAAAGAAATATTTATTAGGGGATGAATTTTGCTATGGAAATATTTCCACAAGAACGCAAAAGGCATGATTAACAAAAAAAATTGGACTCCTTCGACCAGAATCGCTTTTTGGTCAAGAGTACATCGGGAAACAGCGTGCTCATATGCCTTAATTAGCGTGGAAAGCTTAGAAAGTGTTCCAGTTTGCAAACAACATAAAAATTCGATTAAATAAAAATAAAAACAAACATTCACCTAGCCAAACAGTTTATACGAGCGAATCAGTGGGCAGTAAGCTAGTAAGAGCTAAAGTTACAAACTGTTTATATGTCTTAAATCGTGGCGCAGAAATAACCCAGAATATATTCGTCCAGTATTTGAGTACGGGAGCACATACCGACTTCCGGTAAATTTTACACATAGTTTCAAACCTTAACGACACTTTTCTCATTGACACCCCCCCCCCCCCCTCTTACAATAACACAAAGTAATGAAAGTAAAAGAAGTTTATCACATTCCTGCTGTTCACGCAATAACATTTAAGCATCCGCCGTGACATTTTAATTTTTACTTCCTTACTTCTTTGTCTATTCCCAACACATTTTGCAGACAGCATACACTACAGTCCATTAAAATTGCTGCACCAAAAAGAAATGCAGATGATAAACGGGTATTCATTGGACAGATATATTATACTAGATCTAGCATGTGGTAACATTGTCACGCAATTTGGGTGCATAGATCTTGGGAAATCAGTGCCCAGCACAACCACATCTGCCCGTAATAACGGCCTTGATACGCCTGGGCATTGCGTCAAACAGAGCTTGGATGGCGTGTACAGGTACAACTGCCCATGCAGCTTCAACACGATACCACAGTTCATCGAGAGTAGTGACTGGCGTATTGTGACGAGCCAGTTGCTCGCCCACCATTGACCAGACGTTTTCAATTGGTGAGAGATCTGGAGAATATGCTGGCCAGGGCAGCAGCAGAAAATTTTCTGTATCCAGAAAGGCCCGTGTACGTGCGGTCGTGCATTATCCTGCTGAAATGTAGGGATCAAATTAAGGGTAGAGCCAAGGGTCGTAAGACATCTGAAATGTAACTCCACTGTTCAAAGTGCCGTCAATGCGAGCAAGAGGTGACCGAGACGTGTAACCAATGGTATCGCATACCATCACGCCGGGTGATACGCCAGTATGGCGATGAAAAATAAACGCTTCCAATGAGCGTTCACCGCGATGTCGCCAAACACGGATGTAACTATCACGATGCTGTAAACAGAATCTGGATTCATCCGAAAAAATGACGTTTTGCCATTCGTGCAGCGAGGTTCGTCGTCGAGTACACCATCGCAGACGCTCTTGTCTGTGATGCTGCGTCGAGGGTAACCGCAGCCGTGGTCTCCGAGATGATAGTCCATGCTGCTGCAAACGTCGTCGAACTGTTCGTGCAGATGGTTGTTGTCTTGCAAACGTCCCCATCTATTGACTCCGGGATCGAGACGTGGCTGCACGATGCGTTACAGCCATGCGGATAAGATGCCTGTCATCTCGACTGCTAGTGATACGAGGCCGTTGGGATCCGGCATGGCGTTCCTGAACCCACGGACTCCATATTCTGCTAACAGCCATTGGATCACGGCTAACGCGAGCAGCAATGTCGCTATACGATAAACCGCAATCGCGATAGGCTACAATCCGACCTTTATCAACGTCGGATATGTGATAGTACGCATTTCTCCTCCTTACACGAGGCATCACAACAAAAGGCACCGCCGGTCAACTGCTGTTTGTGTATGAGAAACCGGTTGGAAACTTTCCTCATGTTATCACCTTATAGGTGTCAACACCGGCGCCAACCTTGTGTGAATGCTCTGAAAAGCTAATCATTTGCATATCACCGCATCTTCTTCCTGTCGGTTACATTTCGCGTCTGTAAGGCGTCATTTTCTTTGTGTAGCAATTATAATAGCCAGTAGCGTACACATTTGCCACAGAATGGACCTGCTAAATCATGTCATTGTAGGGCACATCATTCAAGGCATATGACGTCATAAACCTTTAAATGCGTGAGAAACTAGCTTTTCTTAAGACGGAGTGCAAATTACCCATGGTATTCAGACGTTTGAAGCGGCTTTATACTGGTCTTGTGAACAATCGGTGGCCGTGTGGGGTTCATAATGGCACGGGGATATGGGACTATCACACTGAACTTGCGTTAGGCTGTAGGACTTGTAGAACGAAGGAATGCAAAATGTTATCTCGGATGGAGGGTCAACAGCAGACGCAGAGGTGCGCCAAATTGTTTTCGAATGTGTAACCGTGTTACATAAGTCCCTGCGGAGAGAGGTTCGCTTTTGCAAGGTATTTTCTCTGGCAATATAAGCTCAGACACTTTGTTTTCACATTGGGCCTGACGATGTGATAATGAAATGCTGGTACTGCTCGCCTCTGGATAAATCGGAGACGAAACTGCGGCTGCTGTTTTATTTACTGCTGGCTATGTTGTAGACGTACCCGCAAGAGTGCCTCAGGAAAGTGTTTTGGCGTTCTTGCTGTTATTGTGTATTAATAACCGGGAAGGTAACATCAATACTGACGTCAGACTATCACAAAAAGCGGCACTATTACTCACTTATATCTACATCTACATGACTACTCTGCAATTCACATTTAAGTGCTTGGCAGAGGGTTCATCGAACCACAGTCATACTATCTCTCAACCATTCCACTCCCTAACAGCGCGCGGGAAAAACGAACACCTAAACCTTTCTGTTCGAGCTCTGATTTCTCGTATTTTATTTTGATGATCATTCCTACCTATGTAGGTTGGGCTCAACAAAATATTTTCGCATTCGGACGAGAAAGTTGGTGACTGAAATTTCGTAAAAAGATGTCGCCTCGACGAAAAACGTCTTTGCTGTAATGACTTCCATCCCTGCACTTAGATGTTGATAAATCCACAAAGTGACTCAAAGGTTGGCAGCTTGCTTCAGATTTTCAGAAACGTAAAAATATGCAATTCGTGTCACGCTGCAAAGTACCGTTTTATGACTACAATAAAATTATTTACGACACAATGGGCCCGCAGGATAGATACAAACGAAAGGACATAAGATTGTCCACAGAAGTCCCCAAAAAAGTCTAAACCAACATACATACCTATAACATATTAATACACAATATCAAAAGGATTAAACGCACAAATGCAGAACACAAGTATCCAATCCGTGTGTAGAAGTAACAACAATATCCGCCATAGACTTCATTCAGGAAAAAAAAATTACGAATGTAGAAACTCAGACATATACAAAATCGAATGGCAGGACTGCAATAAATTTTACACTGTACAGATAGGGTGCAACATCAGTATCAGATATCGAGAGAGCATGAGAATTTGTGAAAATAGTGCATCTACATTCTTCAACTACTTAAAGAACGATAACCACAACGCGGAAGGAATGGAGTTGGCGATGAAAATAATATTACCTAAAGGCTTAACAATGAACATAGTTGAAGAGACAGAAATCTACATGCACCCACTGCAACGCCCTGACGACGTTTCAAACACCAAAGGTAATGGATAGATATAAACAACTACCTACAGACACGTCGATTACAAAGCCAGCCCTGAGACTGGTTTGATGCAGCTCTCCATGCTATTCTATCCTGTGCAAGCTCCTTCATCTCCCAGTACCTACTGCAACGTAGATCCTTCTGAATCTGCTTCGTGCAATCATATCTTCGTCTCCCTCTACGATTTTTACCCTCCACGCTGCCCTCCAATACTAAATTGGTGATCCCTTGAAGCCTCAGAACATGTCCTACCAACCGATCCCTTCTTCTGGTCAAGTTGTGCCACAAACTTCTCTTCTCCCCAATCCTATTCAATACTTCCTCATTAGTTATGTGATATACACATCTAATCTTCAGCATTCTTCTGTAGCACCTCATTTCAAAAGCTTCTATTCTCTTCTTCTCGAAACTACTTATCGTCCACGTTTCACTTCCATACACGGCTACACTCCATACAAATACTTTCAGAAACGACTTCCTGACACTTAAATCTATACTAGATGTTAACAAATTTCTCTTCTTCAGAAACGCTTTCCTTGCCATTGCCAGCCTACATTTTATATCCTCTCTGCTTCGATCACCATGAATTACTTTGCTCCCCAAACAGAAAAAATCATTTACTAGTTTAAGCGTCTCATTTCGTAATCTAATTCCCTCAGCATCACCCGACATAATTCGACTACATACCACTATCCTCGTTTGGCTTTTGTTGATGTTCATCTTATACATGGTTTCTGTAAAAATTGTAAATAACCTTTCGCTCTCTGTATTTTACGCCTGCCACCTTCAGAATTTGAAAGGGTGTATTCCAGTCAACATTGTCAAAAGCTTTCTCTAAGTTTTTAAGTGCTAGAAACGTAGGTTTGCCTTTCCTTAATCTTTTTATATCATAATAAAATGAAATGAATCAGTTGGAATCAGACAAGTGATACTAATACTTTGCTTTAACAGAGTGTCTCAAAAGTAGTTTGCTTACAAAACTTTCGTGTAACCCATCCTAGATTGTTTCTTTAGCGTATAGTACCCACACCAATCAAGACTAACAGAAAATAAGATGAACGCATACAAGGAACAGCGCCATGGGTGTTCACAGCTCTGTTTGACCTACAGGACGGCCTCAGGGAATTGGTGAGAGACGCCAAGTGTAAACCCCTCACAGGAAGACTGAACCGTTTCGCGAAAAACTAACTAGAAAATTGGAAGAAGCGGTATGAAGTAAAGAATCTAAGAATATACTACAGCTCTCCTAGTATAGTTGATATAGATTACAGGCTAGTTATAGTACATACGGAGGTGTCTGAAGGAGAGATAGTGGTTATTTCTGTTTCTCGACTGCATCGTGTAATGTTGTTGCTTTAATTTGTTCTGAAAGCGGTACTGATATTCAAGATCATAAAAGTGGGTTATAAGCTGTGAGCTATGTGAGGAAGTTAACCTTGCATTACTGCGCAGCTCTTTCACCAGGTATCTAGTCTACCTTACCAAATTCCCAACCAGACTAACTTTAATTATAATCTTTTAGTACTCATCTTACGATAACTGGTGATACATATATAAAAAGACAATTTAAATAAAAAAAATCAGTTTGTATTTAGACATTTATTTTAACATTGATCATTGTTCCGTTAAAATTTCAGCATATCAAACTTGATTCATAACTAAACTGGTGCCTTTTTTTAGGATTGTGAAAATGTGAGATTGTAATCTTACGGAACACATCAAATATGGAGCCAATATTGGGAGACTGCATACAAAACTGCATTCATAAAATAACACACGGAGAACGTTGAAATATATGCAAGAGGAAATTAACCACAACCAACTGATTCAATTTTCACCCAAAGAAGTTACGTTCGTAGCGCAATTCTGTCCGTCGTGTAATTACAACACACTGGTATACTAAATTCATACTAACTCTCTGTGAAATCTTCCGGGGGGGGCTACTTTGATGATTACACGACATGCTTCACATGGTCAACTTCGTTTACACAAAGAGTGTAACTCCACAATAATTTTGATAATTAAAATAAATTACATCGAAAAGCAATTTACAAAAGAAAAACCTCGAACGGGTTACTATCGTCTTACTATTAACCTGATGGGTTAAACAACTGTATAAGCACGTGGTACTGGTCTCACAAAGTACACCCCACGTGGGTTCAACATAAAGAAAAGTTGTTATATTGAAAAATATTGTCAAGACGAGACGTTATAATCTCACGCACATTCGTATTTATGATTGATGATCTTAGTTAGAGTTACTGATCAACACGTGGTTCCACTTTACTCACAAAGTAGTGACAAAGCAACTACTGGGGAATATTCTGAAGTTCACACTCGAAATACACTGCGTTGCAATTTAAGATAACATTAGATATTTTAGAGCTAAACCTGAAATAAAGGTGATTAAATTTTCAGGTAGGCTGAACTTAAGAAATCCATTGTCCTGCGGACTTAGCAGACACGCGCTTAGCCGGAGATCTTACCACTTCAGACGCTCGCCGCGGACAGACTGACCTTGCGCTCCTACCAAGGGTGCTTCCGTATACAAAACGGAAGTGACCAGAGGGGCAGCTTCCTATACCAACATGACAAGGGACGGACAGAACCATACTAAGGATAGAAACCTCTCTGCTTTTAGAAAGCGTAGCTACTTGTTCCGGCCTTGGTCCTACTGTTCTCTAGCAGACAGGCTTCTCTGCTACCATCCAGCATGCAACTAGAAATACATTTGCTCGTTCATTCTTTCACACAGAAGGGAAGGGGGATGACAGTATCTTATCATATACAGTATATAACAGAAAGCGGATGTAGGTTCCGTATGAGACTGTGTGACATGAATTACATATAAACTGTATTTTAAAGTGTAGTAGTGTGACAGATAGTACTTGTTTATGTGTAAAAGTAACACATTTCACTGCTCAGTCTCCTCCCAGATAGTCAGAAACACCACAGTAAATTTAGAAGAGGAATTTATGCCGTAAATGACAACAGATTTAAGAAATTAACATGAAAGGAATCCAAAAGAGACCTTTCAATCGGTTGTTTTAATCTCCAGTTTAACCCAGCTGTTAAAACAGCTCAATACGATTGTTGCTGTAAATGTAGACATCGCACTCCGTCAGCCTTTCGTATCATACACTCCTGGAAATTGAAATAAGAACACCGTGAATTCATTGTGCCAGCAAGGGGAAACTTCATTGACACATTCCTGTGGTCAGATAGATCACATGATCACACTGACAGAACCACAGGCACATAGACACAGGCAATAGAGCATGCACAATGTCGGCACTGGTACAGTGTATATCCCCCTTTCGCAGCAATGTAGGCTGCTGTTCTCCCATGGAGACTATCGTAGAGATGCTAGATGTAGTCCTGTGGAACGGCTTGCCATGTCATTTCCACCTGGCGCCTCAGTTGGACCAGCGTTCGTGCTGGATGTGCAGACCGCGTGAGACGACGCTTCATCCAGTCCCAAACATGCTCAATGGGGGACAGATCCGGAGATCTTGCTGGCCAGGGTAGTTGACTTACACCTTCTAGAGCACGTTGGGTGGCACGGGATACATGCGGACGTGCATTGTCCTGTTGGAACAGCAAGTTCCCTTGCCGGTCTAGGAATGGTAGGACGATGGGTTCGATGACGGTTTGGATGTACTGTGCACTATTCAGTGTCCCCTCGACGATCACCAGAGGTGTACGGCCGGTGTAGGAGATCGCTCCCCACACCATGATGCCGGGTGTTGGCTCTGTGTGCCTCGGTCGTATGCAGTCCTGATTGTGGCGCTCACCTGCACGGCGCCAAACACGCATACGACCATCATTGGCACCAAGGCAGAAGCGACTCTCATCGCTGAAGACGACACGTCTCCATTCGTCCCTCCATTCACGCGACACCACTGGAGGCGGGCTGCACGATGTTGGGGCGTGAGCGGAAGACGGCCTAACGGTGTGCGGGACCGTAGCCCAGCTTCATGGAGAATGGTCCTCGCCGATAGCCCAGGAGCAACAATGTCCCTAATTTGCTGGGAAGTGGCGGTGCGGTCCCCTACGGCACTGCGTAGGATCTTACGGTCTTGGCGTGCATCCGTGCGTCGCTGCGGTCCGGTCCCAGGTCGACGGGCACGTGCACCTTCCGCTGACCACTGGCGACAACATCGATGTACTGTGGAGACCTCACGCCCCAAGTGTTGAGCAATTCGGCGGTACGTCCACCCGGCCTCCCGCGGTTCCTGGTGTGTCCGCTGTGCCGTGCGTGTGATCATTGCTTGTACAGCCCTCTCGCAGTGTCCGGAGCAAGTATGGTGGGTCTGACACACCGGTGTCAATGTGTTCTTTTTTCCATTTCCAGGAGTTTACGTTTCAAGAATCATAGAATCAAAACATGAAAGTAAATGGGCGAATAAAAGAAAGTTTAAACCGTCCACCGCCCGCCGATTTCCTCGAAACGTAATGGAGGTTTGAATACTACAAAAAATTCACGCATATCCCTCTACCGATTCGAATTTTTTAAATCTCTGTTAAAAACGCGTTGTAATCGATTATCATATCACGATTACCACATTACGAACAGTCATTGCTGAAGCGTGTCAATTAACTTTGGAGAATTCCATTTTTTTTGCGTTACCCTGTCCGTTTCTAAGGGCTACAAGCGGATGTAGGCACGAGACAAGCTCCTTTCTATTTCACTCTAAACTGTGAAAGAATTATTAAGTTTTTAATTTATTTCTGTTGCTATAACTTCTTTCCCCTTTAATTATTTCATAGAAATTGTAGAGAAATAACAAGCGATTGGGTAATGTCTGTAGCGTTCTTTTTCTTTAAGTATTTTGAATGAGAAGGAAGGTTTTTAGCACTGAACCTCCAAAGATGCTGGTACAGGCATGCGTATTCAAATACTGAGATATCTAAACAGGCAGATTATGGCTTTGCGGACGGCAAAGCCTATATAAGACAAGCGTCTGGCGCAGTTGTTAGGTGGATTACTGCTGCTACAGTGGCAGGTTATCAACATTTAAGTGAGTTTGAACGTGGTGTTACAGTCGGCGCACGAGCGATTGGACACAGCATTTCCGAAGTAGCGATGAAGTAGGGATTTGCCCGTACGATCCTTTCACGATTGTACCGTAAATATCAGGAATCCGGTAAAACATCAAATCTCCTATATTGCTGCGGCTGGGAAAAGATCCTGCGAGAACGGGACAAACGTCGTCTGAAGAGAATCGCTCAACGTCAGAGAAGTGCAAAAACAAAACCAAACTCCTCCCGAGCAGGTCATGAAGGCCCAACGGTAGTGAGCGGCTGCCGTGTCATCTTCAGCCCACAGGCGTCACTGTTTGCGGATATGGAGGGGCATGCAGTCAGCACACCGCTCTCCCCACCGAGTGTCAGTTTCCGAGCCTCACAAGGGCTGAGTGCACCCCGCTTGCCAACAGCGCTCGGCAGACGTGATGGTCACCCATCCTAGTGCTGGCCTAGCCCGACAGCGCTTAACAGCCACCGTGCAACCCTTGCGCAAATTGCTGCAGATTTGAATGCTGGGCCATCAACAAGTTACAGTGTGCCAACCATTCGTCGTCACTTTATCTGTATGGGTTTTTGGAGCCGAAGGCCCACTCGTGTACCCTTGATGACTGCACGGCACACAGATTTTCGTCTCGCCTGGGCCCGTCAACACCGACATTGGACTGTTGATGACTGGAAACATGTTACTTAGAAGGGGAAGGCCTCAGACACGGCCAACCGATTCGGCTCAAATTTAGCAGGTCGCTTGTGTACAACCTAGAACGAAGGACTCTAAGACATTTTGGGTCAGCACCGAAATTTTGAGAAAATCGCCCCTAAAGGTTATGACTAGTAATTGACTCAAAATTGGAGGGATCGATAGATAATTGTAAATAGAGAATTTTTCATCATCAGGTATGGGGTCCGCAAACGCAAAATTTTCCCGAAATCGAGGAAAGAAACTTTTACAACTGCCGCTTCTGTACCCACACGGTAAAATCCTTTCGCCGGCAGCGCCGATAGCGCAATGGCCAATGTAATTGGCTGGGAATCGGAAAACCCGTGTTCGGATCTCGAAGAAACGTAGCGGACGTTATTCTTTTCGTTTGTATTTTTCCATATCTCAATTGGTAGGGGTAGGAGGGTTAATAAGGTAAGTAAATCAATAAGGAATGATAATAATACTTACCTTATTAAACCTCCTATCCCTATTAATTGAGATATGGAAAAATACAAACGAAAAGAAAAACATCCGCTAGGTTTCTTCGAGATTCTAACCCGGGTTCACCGAGTCACAGCCAGTTACCTTGGCCGTTGCGCTATCGGTGCTGTCGGCGAAAAGGGACCATGTGGGTACAGAAGCAGCAGTTGTGAAAGTTTCTTACCTCTATTTCTGGAAAAGTATGCATTTTCGGACCCTATACCTGATGATGAAAAATGCTCTATTTACAATTACCTATCGACCTCGCCAATTTTGAGTCGATTGCTAGTCATAACCTTTAGGGGCGATTTCTTAAAATTGTGGCGGTGTTGACCCAAAATATCTTAGATTCCTTCGTTTTAGGTTGTACACAAGCGATCTGCCAAATTTGAGCCGAATCTGTTGGCCATGTCTGCCCCCCCCCCCCCCCCCCCCCCATGTTAGTCGGTCGAACCTCGTTTCAAATTTTATCGAGCGGGTGGACGTGTACAGGCATGGAGACGACATCATGCATCCATGGACCCTGCATGTTAGCAAGGGACCTCTCAAGCTGGTGGAGGCTGTGTAATGGTGTGGGGCGTGTGCCGTTCGAGTGATGTTGGACCCCTGATACGATTCTGACAGGTGACCTGATTTAAGCGTCCTGTCTGATCACCTGCATCCATTCGTGTCCACTGTGCATTCCGACGGACTTGAGTAGTTCCAGCAGTACAATGCGACACCCCACACATCCAGATTGGCTACAGAGTGGCTGCAGGAACCCTCTTCTGAGTTTAAACACTTCCGCTGGCCACCAGACTCACCAGACATGAACATTATTGAGAATATCTGAGATGCCTTGTAACGTGCTGTTCAGAAGCGATCTCCATCCTTTCGCACTGTTACAGATTTATGGGCAACCCTGCAGGATTCATGGTGTCAGTTCCCTCCAGCACTACTTCAGACACTAGCCGAGTCCATACCACGTTGTGTTGCGACACTTCTACATGCTTGCGGATGCCCTATACGTTATTAGGCAGGTATATCAGTTTCTTTGGCTGTATAGTGTACAGGGTGTCCGAAAAGTCTTTCCTGCTTACATGAATTGATATCTCAGACTAGAAGTAAGATACAAATATGAAACTTGTGTCGAATTGTTTACAAATATCAAAGTTTGTTTTCTGTTTTAGATTCGCAGTACGTAGGTAGTGGATGAGGTGCAATCCCCAAGATGCCATGTTAACCAATCAGTCTTTTCTGCGACGTCCGAAGAAATCGGTGCACAGGTCCTCACGTGAATTACAGATACCAAAAAACTCTCTCCATGACATTTTACACAAACGTTTATTGTTTCGTGCATACAAAGTGCAAATCGCTCAGGCCTTGTTGCCCAATGCAGTACACGTCGATATGACTTTGCGGTCGAAATGCTATCACGTATTGAGGACGATGATGCTTATCTCAGACGAACTGCCTTTTCCGACGAAACGACCTTTGTTGTCAGTGGAGTAGTGAATCGCCATAATGTGCGCATTTGGAGTTCACAACCCCTTGGCGTGGTCATGGAGTGCACCAGAGGCAGTCCATAGATGAATGTTTGGTGCGCGCTATTGCACGTTCGAATTATCGGGCAATTCTTCTTCGCTGAGGCTACCGTCACATCTGCAGGGTATCTGGACATGTTGCAACTGTATGCTGTTCCTCAGCTGCTTCAGTATCACCCCGATGTCTCGTTTCAGCAAGACAGTGCACCGCCTTATTGGGGTTTGGACGTCCGTGGCTATCTAGATATGACCTTTCCTGGGCGGTGGATTGGTCGTGATGGGCCAACGGTTTGGCCTCCACCCTCTGCTGACATAACCCCATTAGATTTCTTTTTATGGGGTTATGTCAAGGACGAGGACTACCGAACATTTGCACCAGATCTTAAAACGCTGCGGCACAGTGCAACAGTCGTTGAATCGATCCCTCCAGTGATGCTGGCTAATGTGTGGACGGAAATTGAATATCGCCTAGATGTGCTACGTGCTACCAAGAGTGCTCATGTGGAAGTTTACTGATGTGTGAAAAAAAACTTTGATAGTTTGTAAACAATTAGACACCAGCTTCACATTTGTATCTTACTTCTAGCTTGAGTTATCAATTTATGTAATCATGGAAAGACCTTTTCGGACACCCTGTATATCTTTACTTTTTCACTGGGATTTAATACAACAGATTTTTCGCCACGAAATCAAAAATGCTCTTTCAAGTAACTCAAGTTAAGAGTTTAGATAGTAAGCAAAATATTGCAGGTTCCAGGAACAGTTGCATTACAAACACTTAAAATTTCATTAACGAATTAATCCAGTGGGGAATATTTACTGTTCAATCTGTTCATGGACAATCAGTCTATAATGTGGTGATCTGCAAGTCCATTCAAAGGAACAGTTGCATTACAAACACTTAAAATTTCATTAACGAATTAATCCAGTGGGGAATATTTACTGTTCAATCTGTTCATGGATAATCAGTCTATAATGTGGTGATCTGCAAGTCCATTCAAAGATGAAACCATTCTTTCAGAGGCACACAACGTGCTGCCAAACTCGTTTTATAAAAAAGTTTTATCTGAAACCAAAAATCGAGAAGCGAACGAGAATTGTCTGTGCTGTAAACGCTAGGCGCGCACAACAAACGGAATTCGGCCGTATTCGGTTCGCATTCGGTTGTACTCATTCGAGCTCCTTTCTTTATCGGACATTTAGGCCTTTTATCGCGCGTCAAATAACGTTTGTGTGATCTCCGCTCCGATGCTAGCAACACGTAAAGCTTTCGTCTGCTGTCTTCTCTGCTGAAATCGTTTACGCGAGCTGCTGTAGTGATGGTGTGGTGCGAAGGGAATGCAATGTTGCTGGTACTAGAATACAGACATGATACGTGCGTCTCGGATCAAAGAAATTCACAGCTTATACACCAAATAAAAGGAACATAATTGCAAGGAACTTACCGAAGCGCTTAAAAGCGCTAATGGGGAAACGAGGAAGAAGATAAATTTATTAGATGCTTCTATCAGATAGAAACGTAATGAGAGTAAACGGATGCGGGTATGTATCTAATATTGACATTAAAACTAAAAACATACGAAAGGCTTGGTCATTCTCGTTCCTTATGTTGATGGTATCTGTAATTGCGAGGGCTGGAACTTTATTAGTGGCAACTACACTCCTCGAAATGGAAAAAAACACACATTGACACCGGTGTGTCAGACCCACCATACTTGCTCTGGACACTGCGAGAGGGCTGTACAAGCAATGATCACACGCACGGCACAGCGGACACACCAGGAACCGCGGTGTTGGCCGTCGAATGGCGCTAGCTGCGCAGCATTTGTGCACCGCCGCCGTCAGTGTCAGCCAGTTTTCCGTGGCATACGGAGCTCCATCGCAGTCTTTAACACTGGTAGCATGCCGCGACAGCGCGGACGTGAACCGTATGTGCAGTTGACGGACTTTGAGCGAGGGCGTATAGTGGGCATGAGGGAGGCCGGGTGGACGTACCGCCGAATTGCTCAACACGTGGGGCGTGAGGTCTCCACAGTACATCGATGTTGTCGCCAGTGGTCGGCGGAAGGTGCACGTGCCCGTCGACCTGGGACCGACGCAGCGACGCACGGATGCACGCCAAGACCGTAGGATCCTACGCAGTGCCGTAGGGGACCGCACCGCCACTTCCCAGCAAATTAGTGACACTGTTGCTCCTGGGGTATAGGCGAGGACCATTCGCAACCGTCTCCATGAAGCTGGGCTACGGTCCCGCACACCGTTAGGCCGTCTTCCACTCACGCCCCAACATCGTACAGCCCACCTCCAGTGGTGTCGCGACAGGCGTGAATGGAGGGACGAATGGAGACGTGTCGTCTTCAGCGATGAGAGTCGCTTCTGCCTTGGTGCCAATGATGGTCGTATGCGTGTTTGGCGCCGTGCAGGTGAGAGCCACAATCAAGACTGCATACGACCGAGGCACACAGGGCCAACACCCGGCATCATGGTGTGGGGAGCGATCTCCTACACTGGCCGTACACCTCTGGTGATCGTCGAAGGGACACTGAATAGTGCACGGTACATCCAAACCGTCATCGAACCCATCGTTCTACCATTCCTAGACCGGCAAGGGAACTTGCTGTTCCAACAGGACAATGCACGTCCGCATGTATCCCGTGCCACCCAACGTGCTCTAGAAGGTGTAAGTCAACTACCCTAGCCAGCAAGATCTCCGGATCTGTCCCCCATCGAGCATGTTTGGGACTGGATGAAGCGTCGTCTCACGCGGTCTGCACGTCCATAACGAACGCTGGTCCAACTGAGGCGCCAGGTGGAAATGGCATGGCAAGCCGTTCCACAGGACTACATCCAGCATCTCTACGATCGTCTCCATGGGAGAATAGCAGCCTGCATTGCTGCGAAAGGTGGATATATACTGTACTAGTGCCGACATTGTGCATACTCTGTTGCCTGTGTCTATGTGCCTGTGGTTCTGTCAGTGCGATCATGTGATGTATCTGACCCCAGGAATGTGTCAATAAAGTTTCCCCTTCCTGGGACAATGAATTCACGGTGTTCTTATTTCAATTTCCAGGAGTGTATTTATTTACAGCTCGTACGAAAGATACGTGTATCAAAGTTTTACTGACCTTCAATGTAGTCACCAGCATTGAGTATAACCCTTTGTGGAAGTCGTAGGATACTCTTAGCAGTGCCAGTTGTGTTGACAGTTCGAGCGGCGCGGTCTATGGCCCGACGAATTTGAAGCAGTTCTGAAGCGAATGCTGTGAAGTGTTCCATTCAGTTTAGAAATCAAGTTGAACTCACGAGGGCTTAAGTCAGGGGAGTGCAGTAGGTGGTATAGCACTTAGCAGCCCCACCAGTGAAACAAATCAGTAACAGCTTGCACTGTACGGGCTTGAGCATTGTCCTGCAGAAGGTGTTATCACTTCTGTCTCTAAGCTGGTCGTAGGTTGTGTTACAAAAATAAACAACATAGAGCTGTAAATAAAAAGTTACCACTATTAAAGTTCCAACCCTCCTACCTGACCGATGTGTCACTGTCATGTTTGTGATTTTTGATGAGAATTAAAAAGGCTTACCTGGGAACACACTATCTATCGTCTACTACAGTACATGCCAGATTTTATCAACAAGACTACGTGGATGTGGTATGAGTATTTCACGTTTTATTAGTCGTATTTCATTGGTATTATCTTTCTTATGTGCACTTCAATAAAATCCTTGAAGTGGTTCGCTTGTATCACACCAGACATCACAAATTTTTCGAAATATGACAACTACAGAAATGCGTATCCATCAGCAACCTACGAAAGGCAGCTGGTAAGTGTTTCGCTCTATAAAGAAGAAATGCTGTAATGGGTTTGAAAAAATTTATTTCTCAACATATTGCCTATTGAGGTCAACATATTTGTCGCTTGATCGATGAAAGAAGACGAAACAGAAAAGGTCTAATGAAATTATGTCCAGAAATGCATGGTTTCCATGCTGGAGGCCATTTATACAAACACACTTTGTTATGGCGACTGGGATCTAACACGCGCTTCATACCTTCAGCTGTTGACGGCCGTTGATATACATCAAGGGCGACAGGTGAAAATGTGTGCCCCGACTGAGACTCGAACCTGGGGTCTCCTGTTTACACAGCAGACGATCTATCCACCTGAGCCACCAAAGACACAGAGGATAGCAGGATAGCGCGACTGCAGGGAATATCTCGCGCACGGCTCCCGTGAGACCCAATTTCTCACCTTGTATGTCCACACACTACGTTCGTACTATCGCCGGAGGCTTTCCAGCAGTCGTTCTTCCTGCATACGCGACTGGAACAGGAAAGGGGGGATAATGACAGTGGCACGTAAAGTGCCCTCCGCCACACACCGTTGGGTGCATTGCGGCGTATAAATGTAGATGTAGATGTAAATAATACTGTCTGAATACCACAGTTTTACATCGTGAATTTAGCTATAAAATGTTGTAGTATGTGTTCCGATTGTTAGCGCCTAAAAACTATAACGCACTGTGTTTGTTATCCCACGTTGTCATCCGTTCCCACTAGCGTAAAAAGCGTGCTCAGAGATGCAAGCGAATCCTGATGAACACTGGCGAATTGTCTGCGATTGATCACTCGCTTCTACTCTCTCCAGTGTGGTGAGAGTTCGGCAGTCTTTTTTCCGTGCTCCTCAAAGCGGCACATAATATCGACGAAAAGAATGATCCGAATTTCGCAAGATCATTGTTTGCGAAGTTCGTAGCGGAGATTTTCGTCGTCCAAGTCACAATTCCAGAGAATAAAGCTTGATTCATAATTATAGAACATAACGACATGAGCGATAACGTCTGTAACTGTGTGGAAATGACGAGCACTCTATTTTAGTCGCCTAGTACCCTTCCTTACCTATCTACTGCGAGATGACTTGAAAAAGCTACATACTATTAGGTCAGACTAATGAACCTTCACTTAATGGGCCCCTCCCAGGGGAGGTTCGAACACCCCTCCCCTCCCCGCCCTCTCGGGCATGGGCATGGGTGTGTGTGTGTGTGTTGTTCTTAGAATAAGTTAGTTTAAATAGAGTGTAAGTCTAGGGACCGATGAACTCAGCAGGTTGGTCCCTTAGGAATTCACACACGTTTAAACATTTTTTACTGACTGCTGCAAAACACTTCGAAGTGGGAAAAACCGACTGATATTTAGTTCTGAATAACCGGTATTATTTGTTTGGTCTCGGCTATAATAGGCTATTTTTTTTCATTTTTCAATAATAACCAGGTTCAAATAACGATATATGAATTTATCATAGCATTGGTGCTACAATTTTTAGTTTCTGAATAACACTGTTTTGAAAACGAGTCACTTTTATTCGTAACATTTCCATTGCTTTTGAAATGTTGAATTATCAAACGATCAGTGCCATTTCAATAGCAACAACTATAGTTTGAAACGAGAACCAACAATAGATATACACTACTGGCCAATACAATAGCTAAACAACGAAGATGACGTACTACAGACGCGAAATTTAACCGAAAGGAAAATGTGATACGCAAATGATTAGCTTTCCAGAGGATTCACACAAGGTTGGCGACGGTGGCGACAGTTACAATGTGCTGACGTGAGGAAAGTTTCCAACCGATTTCTCATACACAAACAGCAGTTGACCGGCGTTGCCTGGTGAAACGATGTTGTCATGCCTCGTGTAAGGATGGGAATTGCGTACCATCGAGTTGCAGACTTTGATAAAGGTCGGATTGTAGCCTATCGCGATTGCGGTTTACCGTATCGCGACTTTGCTGCTCCGGTGGTCGAGATCCAATGACTGTTGGCAGAATATGGAGTCGGTGGGTTCAGGAGGGTAATACGGAACGCCGTGCTGGATCCCAACGGCCTCGTATGACTAGCAGTCGAGATGACAGGCATCTTATCCGCATGGCTGTAAAGCATCTTGCAGCCGCGTCTCCATCCCTAAGTCAACAGCTGGGGAAGTTTGCAAGACAACAACCATCTGCACGAACAGTTCGACGACGTTTGCAGCAGCACGAACTATCAGCTCGGAGACCGTGGCTGCGGTTACCCTTGACGCTGCATCACAAACAGGAACGCCTGCGATGGTGTACTCAACAGCTAACGTGGGCGCACGAATGGCAAAACGACATTTTTTCGGATGAATCCAGGTTCTGTTACAGCATCCGTGTTTCGCGACATCGAAATGAACGCACATCGAAGTGTATTCGACATCGCCGTACTGGCGTATCACCCGGGATGATGGTATGGGGTGCCATTGGTTACACGTCTCGGTCACCTCTTGTTCGCATTGACGGCACTTTGAACAGTGGGCGTTACGTTTCGGATGTGTTACGGCCCGTGGCTCTACCCTTCATTCTACCCCTGCGAAACACTATATTTCAGAAGGATAATGCACGACCGCATGTTTCAGGTCCTGTGCGGGCCTTTGTGGATACAGAATGTGTTCGACTGCTGCCATGGCCACCACATTCTCCAGATCTCTCAGCAATTGAAAACGTCTGGTCAATGGTGGCCGTGCAACTGGCTCGTCACAATACGCCAGTCACTACTCTTGATGAACTGTGGTATCGTGTTGAAGCTGCATGGTCAGCTGTACCTGTACACTCCATCCAAGCTCTGTTTGACTCAATGCCCAGGCGTAACAAGGCCGTTATTACGGCCAGAGGTGGTTGTTCTGGGTTACTGATTTTTCAGTATCTATGCAGTCAAACTGCGAGAAAATGGAATTAGATGTCAGTTCTAGTATAATATATTTGTCCAATGAATACCCGTTTATCATCTGCATTTCTTCTTGGTGTAGCAATTTTAATTGCCAGCAGTGTAAGATTAGCTACATCTCTTCTGAGACAATCTACATCTACATCCATACTCCGCAAGCCACCTGACGGTGTGTGGTGGAGGGTACCCTGAGTACCTCTATCGGTTCTCCCTTCTATTCCAGTCTCGTATTGTTCGTGGAAAGAAGGATTGTCGGTATGCTTCTGTGTGGGCTCTAATCTCTCAGATTTTATCCTCATGGTCTCTTCGCGAGATATACGTAGGAGGGAGCAATATACTGCTTGACTCTTCGTTGAAGGTATGTTCTCGAAACTTTAACAAAAGCCCGTACCGAGCTACTGAGCGTCTCTCCTTCAGAGTCTTCCACTGGAGTTTATCTATCATCTCCGTAACGCTTTCGCGATTACTAAATGATCCTGTAACGAAGCGCGCTGCTCTCCGTTGGATCTTCTCTATCTCTTCTATCAACCCTATCTGGTGCGGACCCCTCACTGCTGAGCAGTATTCAAGAAGTGGGCGAACAAGCGTACTGTAACCTACTTCCTTTGTTTTCGGATTGCATTTCCTTAGGATTCTTCCAATGAATCTCAGTCGGGCATCTGCTTTACCGACGATCAACTTTATATGATCATTCCATTTTAAATCACTACAATAATGTACCTATTGTCTTTTTCCACCCAAAAGCAGTGATACTTACGTTTTTTGGGTCAAAAGTAGAAGGTGTATGTTAAACGCATCATTTCTGACCCACGAATACGCATCAGAGTCAGTCTTACATCACCTCGGTTCCGAGAGTTCCGGAACGTCTAACGAAAATTGGAACATGGATCAACATAAACATGTCCGCCCCCGGTAGCTGAGTGGTCAGCGTGACAGACTGTCAGTCTTAAGGGCCCGGGTTCGATTCCCGGCTGGGTCGGAGATTTTCTCCGCTCAGGGACTGGGTGTTGTGTTGCCCTAATCATCATCATTTCATCCCCATCGACGCGCAAGTCGCCGAAGTGGCGTCACATCGAAAGACTTGCACCAGGCGGGCGGTCTACCCGACGGGAGGCCCTAGTCACACGAGATTTCATTTCAACATAAACATCATTGACGCCCTTTTTATTTCTCATGGAAACAATGCATCTTCTACCACCATTCAGATTGCTGGACACAACGGTACCTCTAATACCCAGCAGCACGTTCTCTTGCACTGATGCATGCCTGTATTCGTCGTGGCATACTATCCACAAGTTCATCGAGGAACTGTTGGTCCAGATTGTCCCACTCCTCAACGGCGATTCGGCGTAGATACCTCAGAGTGGTTGGTGGGTCACGTCGTCATTAAACAGCTCTTTTCCATTTATCCCAGGCACGTTCGATAGGGTTCATGTCTGGAGAACATGCTAGGTAGTCGAGCGATGTCGTCACCCTGAAGGAAGCCATTTACAAGATGTGCACGATGGGTGTTCGAATTGTCGTCCATGGAGACGAATGCCTCGCCAATATGGTGCCGATACAGTTGCACTGTCGGTTGGAGGATGGCATTCACGTATCGTACAGCAATTACAGCGGACGTCGGCGTACGTCGGCCCCACATAATGCCACCCCAAAACAGCAGGAAAGCTCCACCTTGTTGCATTCGCTGGACAGTGTGTGCAAGGCTTTCTTCATCTGTAATTAGCTCTATAATTACAACGTTTTCTTTCCCTTCTGTTCCATGACATCATTAAAAATAAGCTACAAGGTGCATTAGATTCCAGTGACCCTCTTCACATGGAGTACATACCATTTTTCGTATATTTACATATCCATTTTTTTTTCTTTTTGACATAGTTAGCCGGCCGGTGTGGCGGTGCATTTCTAGCCGCTTCAGTATGGAACCGCGTGACCGCTACGGTCGCAGGTTCGGATCCTGCCTGAGGCATAGATATGTGTGATGTCCTTAGGTTAGTTAGGTTTAAGTAGTTCTAAGTTCTAGGGGACTGGTGACCACAGATGTTAATTCCCATAGTGCTCAGAGCCATCTGAACCATTTTTGACATAGTTAATAAAACAGCAACTAATGCTACATCGTTCTTTGACAACTTCTGTTTTTGAAATCGCGTTAGCAGCTGAAATTACTGACACAACTATTGATGATGTGATGGTAGCTTCAACATATTGAAGAAATTAAATATAGTATTGCTAATAAACGCAAAGTATGTATGCAAAATTAGCCTATTTTGTAGAAATAAGGATCACCCTTTGGGAAATATATACAGTTTTGTTCATGAATATTCTACACGTGGAAGTCCATCATCTGATGGTACCTTATATACGTAAAGTTTCGACCATTACAGCATGAAAATGGAGATTTGCAGATACCACCAGCTCGAGGATTTGATCGGTGACCAGCCTACCAGTCACAGATGGTGTTCACAAATCTTCGCCAGTCCCTATGGTCAAAATGTCATTGTATTTCTCTGGCTGCCATAGAGACAGGTTTTTATGATGAGGTCCCATACTACAAGGTGCGTAGGGGACGATGTGGGAAACCCGCACCGCCATACTAGGCAAGGTCCTAGCTCAGGTGGTTTGCTATTGCCTTCCTCCGATCATAATGGGGATGAATGATGATGATGAAGACGACACAACAACACCCAGTCATCTCGAGGCAGGGAAAAATCCCTGACCCCACCAGGAATCGAACCCGAGACCCAATGTGTGGGAAGTGAGAATGCTGCCGCAAGCTGCGGACAGGCAGGTTTTGGTGGAGAATTAAAAAAAAAAATGAGAAAACATGTTTTAGCAAAAGGCATAGATTAAGCAACCAAATGCATCATTAAATATTTTCTTTGGTTACCCCACGTTATTTACTACAAATGTTGTATCCTTTTCAGAATGTCACATCCGACCCCAGTCTACCTCTCCTGATGTCGACGGCACGTTGAATCTCGATCATCCTTTAACATTGTAAATGTTCGGATAATAAGTTGCCGTCTCTTTAATCTAAGAATAGATGATCAGTGCAGCTATCCGCTATCTCTGTGTAATGCCTTGTCTGTATACACGTGTATCTGTTGCCTTAAAGATCCATTCACCTTCACACACAAGTCTATACAGTAAAGTAAGGCCCTCCCAGTTCTTGGCTGATCCGTGATAAGACAGACGAAAAATTTGACTAATGGAGGATTATTACTATTATCTCTCTTTTCATTCGCTCTCTCTCCTTCATCTATGTATAGTTCTTAACATAAAATTTCATTACGTGATATAGTGATAAAAAGAATCAGCCAAATAGAATCTTTGGTGCAGTCCTTCGTCTTGGTAATCAGCGGCTGGCTTGCTGTAAGAGATCTTTACATTTGTTATTACTGTTAAACACTGCAGTCAGTCGGGAGAGTCAGTCGTTTGGACAATTTGTTCCTTTTCGAAAGATTGCGAATTCCAGATGTGTACGAAGCCTTTTTGGACGGTTTTACACAGACTCAGTGATTGCAGGCTCTCTTCGACACAGCTGAAAGTTCCCCCACTAATTACAGGGTCAACGTAATCAACAAATGATTCAGAAAAAACTCATTCGTTCATTCACTCCAGAACAAAAAAGTCACAAACCTTATTTAGGGAGGAAATCGTGTATTAAATCCATCTCCATTGCATGTCCAGATCTCCGGTGATTCCACGCCTTAATTATTTTCCTTTTACAGTCTCTTTCTCTTCAAAGCAAACCGCTAGCGGCACAAATGTTAATTGGCTCGCTTTAGCGAGAAGAAAAGCAGAATATGTATCTCTCAGAAACACGTCAATCCCTCAAAAGATACTCCAGAAGCTGTGCTAGTTACCACTCTAACAACCATGAAGAATGCATATATGCATCTCTGATATTTCAAAGAATAAATGCACTAGAAAATACTTTGGCGTCGACGAGCTGTCGTCCCATATACAGGGTGTTACAAAAACGTACGGCCAAACTTTCAGGAACCATTCCTCACACACAAATTAGGAAAAGATGTTATGTGGGCATGTGTCCGGAAACGCTTAATTTCCATGTTAGAGCTCATTTTAGTTTCGTCAGTATGTACTGTACTTCCTCGATTCACCGCCAGTTGGCCCAATTGAAGGAAGGCAATGTTGACTTCGGTGCTTGTGTTGACATGCGACTCATTGCTCTACAGTACTAGCATCAAGCACATCAGTACGTAGCATCAACAGGTTAGTGTTCACCACGAACGTGGTTTTGCAGTCATTGCAATGTTTACAAATGCGGAGTCGGCAGATATCCATTTGATGCATGGATTAGCACTGGGCAATAGCCGTGGCGCGATACGTTTGTATCGAGACTGATTTCCAGAACGAAGGTGTTCCGACAGGAAGACGTTCGAAGCAATTGATCGGCGTCTTAGGGAGCGCGGAACATTCCAGCCTATGACTCGCGACTGGGGAAGACCTAGATCGACGAGGACACCTGCAATGGACGAGGCAATTCTACGTGCAGTTGACGATAACCCTAATGTCAGCGTACAAGGTAACGTTGACCACGTCACTGTATGGAGAGTGCTACGGGAGAACCAGTTGTTTCCGTACCATGTACAGCGTGTGCAGGCACTATCAGCAGCTGCTTGGCCTCCACGGGTACACTTCTGCGTATGGTTCATCCAACAATGTGTCAATACTCATTCCAGTGCAAATGTTCTCTTTACGGATGAGGCTTCATTCCAATGTGATCAATTGTAAATTTTCACAATCAACATGTGTGGGCTGGCGAGAATCCGCACGCAATAGTGGAATCGCGTCATCAACACAGATTTTCTGTGAACGTTTAGGCAGGCATTGTTGGTGATGTATCGATTGGGCCCCATGTTCTTCCACCTATGCTCAATGGATTACGTTATCATGATTTCATACGGGATACTCTACCTGTGCTGCTAGAACAAGTGCGTTTACAAGTACGACACAACATGTGGTTAATGCACGATGGAGCTGCTGCACATTTCAATCGAAGTGTTCGTACTCTTCTCAACAACAGATTCGGTGACCGATGGATTGGTAGAGGCGGACCAATTCCATGGCCTCCACGCTCTCCTGACCTCAACCCTCTTGACTTTCATTTATGGGGGCATTTGAAAACTCTTGTCTATGCAACACCGGTACCAAATGTAGAGACTCTTCGTGCTCGTATGGTGGACGGCTGTGATACAATACCCCATTGTCCAGGGCTGCATCAGCGCATCAGGGATTCCATGTGACGGAGGGTGGATGCATGTATCCTCGCTAACGGAGGACATTTTGAACATTTCCTGTAACAAAGTGTTTCAAGTCACGCTGGTACGTTCTGTTGCTGTGTGTTTCTATTTCATGATTAATGTGGTTTGAAGAGAAGTAATAAAATGAGCTCTAACATGGAAAGTAAGCGTTTGCGGAAACATGTCCACTCAACATATTTTCATTCTTTGTGTGTCAGGAATGTTTCCTGAAAGTTTGGCCGTACCTTTTTGTAACAACCTGTATTACAGGAAATCAGATCAGTTAACTTTTCCACAGTGAACGAATGTAGATGGTTTGATTTAAAATGATTAATTGGTGCGTGGTAGAGGGTATCTGCTGTGGGGACAGTACAATCCTTTGCTCAGTTGTCTCTTTTGCTTGTGAGTGGATGGAGTATATTTTTATGGGACTGCTTATGATGTTGCAGGTCTGTGACTGTGGTGAGTCCACGGACGGCGGTGGCAGGGGGCGCCACGGCCGTGCTGGTCACCCTCAGTGGGGGACCGCGCAGACCCCCTCGCCCCCCCCTCAATGTGACCCTGCACCTGCTGGCGGCGTCTGGCGGCGACGAGGCCGATGCCGACCGGCCCATCATCTCCAGGAGCTCTGCCCTGGTGCAAGGTAGGCCTCGCAGGGTATCTTATTGTTGTGTACATAGTTCCGCGTAGTCAGCGCGTACACATCTCTCCCAATAGAGCGCGCCCTGCCAAGCGCAACAGCGCAGGCGCAGCACTCGTCCGTCTCCACACTACGAGATGGCGCTGCCTTAGAGACGGACCAAATTTTGCTTCCGCCAATGCGCGTATCAATATGTAACGCAGCCAGGGAGATCGCTGCTAATGTAGAACCTTTTCTCCTCGCGTATCACACTCGCGCAGTGATACCTGAATGCGTGAGGTATTATAACAAGTGTACAGACCTCCGATCAGGAGTCTGCATTTGTCTGCACCAGTCTGTACCAGTCTGCATTAGTCTGCACCAGTTTATAGTCAAGTTTCAGTCTGCACCTAAGAAGATTATCATATTCCTGTATATAGCCATGAAGAGAAATGTGTAGACACTTTGTCAAGTATCAGAGATATGTGAGAATAAAATTAACGTACCAAGACCAAAGGAACTTCAGATCGTCAATTGTAAATAGCATCCAGAATCAAGTTACGTAAGGTTTATGCTTGTCACTTTTTTAATAAATTTGTGTGAAAATTAATCAAATTCTGTTTAACGTTGGTCACCGTCAATCTGCTACTCTAAGCGTGCAAGTGGCATTTTTATCGTCTGACCTAACGGCAGAAGATAAACACACCACGATAAGACCACGAGACATATTGCTGACACTCGCCTACTTCATTAGAGCGACAAGTCTAATAATCTGATGGTGAGTGTACCGAAGGTCTTACAGTACGCACACCAGAATATCAGCATCCTCCTTCACCATTTACAACAGTCTGCCAAAACTGGCGTAACTTTGCGATTCCGCCACTGTAGAAATCACATCGTTTTAGGCGGAGGAGTCGTTCGGATCACACTTTCATCCAGAGAGGAAGTTCCTTCATGGCTGTCCGACACAGAGGGGAAAAGGTGAAAATCTGGGAGCGCAAGATCAGCTGAATAAGGTGGATGCGGAACGACTCCCCAACCCAACTGCTGTATAGTGTTTCTTGTCTAGAAGAACGTATGAGGAAGTTATCATGGACTAATATCACTCCACACAATCTTCCTGGTCGTTTTTTTTTTTCGCACTGTGTCTGCAAGAGGTCTCACTTCTTGGCAATAAATGTCAGTAATGATGGTTATACCTTGGGGAAGCAATTCGTAGCACACCACACCATCGCTGTTTCACCGGATGCTTAACATTATCTTTTGTGGGTGCGCGCAGGTTTTTGAATGGGGAGTGGCTGCTTTATTTGGGCTCTACTATTGTCTTCTTTTCCGTCCGTTAGCATAAAGACACGGTCTCTCGTCACCAGTAACGATGCAGGGTAGGAATAATCGCTATTGATCACTAGCCAATTGCTGACAAGCAAGCACAGATGCAAATATTTCCACCCGCAAATTTTTGTGATTTTGACTTTGAGCGTGCAGTACGCACACACCCGATTTTTGAAACTTCCCCATTGCACGAAATGTCGCACGATGGTCGAATGATCACACTTCACCACATTTGCAGCTCTCGAGTGCCCTGACGCGGATCATTGTGGATTAATGCGTTTAAACCCCGAAGGTCCTGCGCATATGGAGAGCCACTGATCTCATTAAGGCCCCTCTTAAAACGAGAAAACCATTTTCCTGCCGTGCTCTGTCCAATAGCATTATACCGAAACACGGTGCCACTATATTCAATCGAAACAGAATAATATCTCGGAAATGTTCCGATTTCTCCATGTGGCACCCGATTTTCTAGCGCCCACAGTCCACAGGTTATCTCAAATCGTTCAACTAGCTCTAAGCACTATGGAACTTAACATCTGAGGTCATCAGTCTACGTCTAAATCTACATCCATATTCCTCGAGCCACCTGACGGTGTGTGGCGGAGGGTACCCTGAGTACCTCTATCGGTTCTCCCTTCTATTCCAGTCTCGTATTGTTCGTGGAAAGAAGGATTGTCGCTATGCTTCTGTGTGGGCTCTAATCTCTGTGATTTTATCCTCATGGTCTCTTCGCGATATATACGTAGGAGGGAGCAATATACTGCTTGACTCCTCGGCGAAGGTAGTTTCTCGAAACTTCAACAAAATCCCATACCGAGCTACGGAGCGTCTCTCCGGCAGAGTCTTCCATTGGGATTTATCTATCATCTCTGTAATGCTTTCGCGATTACTAAATGATCCTGTAACGAAGCGCGCTGCTCTCCGTTGGATCTTCTCTGTCTCTTCTATCAACCCTATCTGGCACGGATCCCACACTGGTGAGCAGTATTCAAGCAGTGGGCGAACAAGCATACTGTAACCTATTTCCTTCGTTTTCGGACAGCATTTCCTTAGGATTCTTGCAACGAATCTCAGTCTGGCATCTGATTTACTGACGATCAGCTTTATATGATCACCATTTTAAATCATTCCTAATGCCTACTTCCAGATAATTTATGGACTTAATTGCTCCCAGTTGCTGACCTGCTACATTTCTTTCTATGTATTCTCAGCACATTACACTTGTCTAAATTGAGATTCAATTGCCATTCCCTGCACCATGCTCCAATTTGCAGCAGATACTCCTGCATTTCAGTACAATTTTCCATTGTTACAACATCTCGATACACCACAGCATCATCTGCAAAAAATCCCTCAGTGAACTTCCGATGTCATTCACAGGGTCATTTATGTATATTGTGAATAGCAACGGTCCTATGACACTCCCCTGCGGCACACCTGAAATCACTCTTATTTCGAAAGACTTCTCTCCATTGAGAATGACATGCTGCGTTCTGTTTTCTAAGAACTCTTCAATCCAATCACACAATTGGTCTGATAGTCCGTATGCTCTTACTTTGCTCAGTAAACGACTGTGGGGAACTGTATCGAACGCCTTGCGGAAGTCAAGAAACTCGGCATCGACCTGGGAACCCGTGGCTATGGCCCTCTGAGTCTCGTAGACGAATAGCACGAGCTGGGTTTCACACAACCGTCGTTTTCGAAACCCATGCTGATTCCTACAGAGTAGATTTCTAGTCTCCAGAAAAGTCATTATACTCGAACATAATACGTGTTCCAAAATTATACAACTGATCGACGTTAGAGATATAGGTCTATAGTTCTGCACATCTGTTCGACGTCCCTTCTTGAAAATGGGAATGACCTGCGCTCTTTTACAATCCTTTGGAACGCTACGCTCTTCTAGAGACCTACGGTACACCGCTGCAAGAAGGGGCAAGTTCCTTCGCGTACTCTGTGTAAAATCGATCTGGTACCCCATCAGGTCCAGCAGCCTTTTCTCTTTTGAGCGATTTTAATTGTTTCTCTATCCCTCTGTAGTCTATTTCGATATCTACCTTTTTGTCATCTGTGCGACAATCTATAGAAGGAACTACAGTGCAGTCTTCCTCTGTGAAACAGCTTTGGAAAAAGACATTTAGTATTTCGGCCTTTAGTCAGTCACTCTTTGTTTCAGTACCATTTTGGTCACAGAGTGTCTGGACATTTTGTTTTGATCCACCTACCGCTTTGACATAAGACCAAAATTTCTTAGGATTTTCTGCCAGTTCTGTATATTTGTAACTACTTAAACCTAACTAACCTAAGGACATCACACACATCCATGCCCGAGGCAGGATTCGGACCTGCGACAGTAGCAGCAGCGCGGTTCCAGTTTTTTCATTTGTAGTTCACGGTTTCTATTTGAGTTTACATATTATCATTTCGTCATCTGGAGATAGTGAGTGAGCTGTGGACTCTAGAAAATGCAGTTCCAAGTGGAGAAACGGGGACGTTTCTGACGTATTCCTCCGTTTGAGTTCGGCAGAGGGGAGGCAGCAGAGATGGCGCCCAGAAGCATTTGTGACGTGTGTGTCTGGATAATCAGGGTGCACTCAGCCCTCGTGAGGTAAACTGAGGAGCTAGTTGATTGAGAAATAGCTGCTCCGGTTTCGTAAATCAGATACGGCCGGGAGAGCGGTGTGCTGACCACATGCCCCTCCATATTTGCATCAAGTGACGTGTGCGGGCTAAGGATGACATGGCGATCGGTCGGTAGCGTGGGGCCTACCAAAGACTGTTCGGACGGGGTTCAGTTTAGTTTTAGAATGCAGGTAATGTTAAAGGCATGCATATGGCAGGAAAGTGTTTTCTTGTTTTAAGGAGGATCATGAAGACTTTCGGGATTTGATAAAGATCGTTTGAGCACATGAACCCACAATGATCAACGTCAGTGCAGTCGAGAAGAGGAGAATGTGATGAACTGTGATCGTTGTGCCACCTTGCGACATGCAGTGGGGAAGGTTCAAAAACCGGGTGTATCAGTTCCGCATGCTCTAACCTAAAAACAACAATCAGTGTGCGACGGGTCAGGCTCTTATCGCGCAGTTTCCTTTCCCTGAAAGAAAATCCACCTACCTCGTTTCTTAGGTAGTTGCTGCACTCGCCTCTCCTGATAGCAGCTACTGGAAAAATTGCAGAAAAGCAGTGTTGAAGAAACTGCAATTTAATAGCCGCTCACCGGAGGCCGCGATACATGTTTGCTGAAATACAATCTATGAGCAATCTTCCTAAATAAATTGAGTTATTGGAATGGTAGTAATTGTTTACTCAAACGAGAACGCGAAGTTGGTAATTCTATTTAAGCTCTTTATTGTCTTTAAGCCTGATCATCAGCCCGCTAATCTACGTTTGAAGAAAGTTCAGTTCACAATTCTATCCACACTCAAACCCCGCCAGAATTAGCTTTCAAAGTTACGGAATTTACTTAACTGCAACACAGACGATTTTCTAACATACACGTTTGCAGTCGATGTTCAATAATAGTTCGTTTTTTAACGTTAATGCTCGCCATAAGCACTTAGTAAAAGTTTACGAAGTACCGCCACGCTTTTAATTATTAAAGTTACTCGCGTCTTTCGCGGAACGAAAAGTCACAACTCGCTCAAACTCACACTACGCGTTACTGGACTCTTCCAGTCTCAAATCGCACACTACCGAACCGATGAAGCCGTTTTATGGCTTCATTTTACACATTATTCGCGAGGACACATCAAGCATGTCTCTTCTCGATCACAGTTCCTTCGCGACCCCTCATCCACTCGCGACTCCCTCTCCTAGTCTGCTAACCGTCCTCGCATCTCATTGGCTCACACATCACACAGCCAATCAGCATTAACTCTTTGGGTGCGCCTCGCGCCAAAATCTAGCACGCACCAGTCATGACTTCTGAATCATTTACGTCATGATTTCTTGTTACACAAAATTTACTGTATAATTTAACAAACCGAAAGGAAAACTAGACTTTACTTTATTTCCAGAAATTATTTAAATACTCGCGAACGTTCTGGCTGCTTGTACAATACCATACACTCTTGGACATCCGACATTCACTAAGATGGGGAACCACTGGCGACTCTGTTCCCACGGTTACATCGTCTGAACACTTGCGAGTTCCAACCTAGATTTTATACACTTGCAAAGAATGGCGAATGTCCCTCTTTCATTCACTCAGGCACACTCATTCACTCTCACCTACTCATATAAAATAACTGTTCACAAAAATTCAAAACATTTATGGTTTTAACAAAGTTATAGGTGAATTTCTAAAAGTAAAATTCTCAAAATAAATACAAAAGCACGGAAGGTGATTTTGTTTCATAGTTGGATGGTCACTGAAGGTGATCTATACATAATGGTATTTATTTAGACTCGAAAATTGTAGAAATTTGCGTTTTCTGTAAGATTTTTCTAATTTCCAAAATATGCAGGTTTCAAAGCTCAAATTTGGATGACTTATTTTTATTCATAACAGAAACTAGTATATTAACTTTTAATTTCCTCAGGTTCCTCAGTTAGAAGTTATTAAAGATGAAAGTTCCACGTTATACACGCGGCTAGTTAGCGCACAGGTCTTACATTTTACATTCTCACGGTACAGACATGCCATATGGTCGTGACGTCAGACGAACGGACACCGGTAATCTGCCCGCTACAGCACATATGCTAATCTGATGGCTACTTTACAGTCTGTCTACATTTCACAGTAAATATTTGATAGAAAACTGTGCGCTCGCACTAGTTGCGACGCCACAAGTGTGTGGCCATATGGGCATCGCTGCTTCTTCATTATCAACTGGGACGTGAACAACACCAACAACTCCTCTGCTGTATCGTTACTGGTGACGGGAAATGGATCCTTTATACTAACATAAAGAAAGAAAAGGAGTCATTGAGTCCAAACATAGCAGGAACTCGCCAAACAAAAACCTCCGCGCATCCACAAAAGACAATGTTCTGCACCTGGTGAAATAATGACAGCGTGGTGTACTACTACCTGCGGATGAAGACCAACAGATATGAGCAGGAACACACAATTCGATATGCCGTAGTTACGGCCTTTCTAAAGTAAGGCTACTCCCCGATAACGCCCGCCCGCATTCGGCTAAACTAGTCCTCGCAAAAAAAAAAAAAAAAAAAAAAAAAAAAAAAGGTGCGTTCGGAAGTCGTTCCGCACCTATCTTGTTCACCCGGTCTTGCAACCTCGGATTTCCACCTTTCCCGCTCGCGAACTTATGCACAAACGCAATAGTAAAGAAATACTTTGTTGTTGTTGCGGTCTTCAGTCCTGAAACTGGTTTGATGCAGCTCTCCATGCTACTCTATTCTGTGCAAGCTTCTTCATCTCCCAGTACCTACTGCAACCTATATGCTTCTGAATCTGTTTAGAGTATTCATCTCTTGGTCTCCCTCTACGATTTTTACCCTCCACGCTGCCCTCCAATGTTACATTTGTGATCCCTTGATGCCTCAGAACATGTCCTACCATCCGGTCCCTTCTTCTAGTCACGTTGTGCCACAAATTCCTCTCTCCCGAATCCTATTCAATACCTCCTCATTAGTTATGTGATCTACCCATCTAATCTTCAGCATTCTTCTGTAGCACGACATTTAGAAAGTTTCTATTCTCTTCTTGCCCAAACTCGTCCATGTTTCACTTCCATACATGGCTACACTCCATACAAATACTTCTGTAGCACGACATTTAGAATGCTTCTATTCTCTTCTTGCCCAAACTCGTCCATGTTTCACTTCCATACATGGCTACACTCCATACAAACACTTTCAGAAACGAATTCCTGACACTTAAATCTATACTCGATGTTAACAAATTTCTCTTCTTCAGAAATGCTTTCCTTGCCATTGCCAGTCTACATTTTATATCCTCTCTACTTCGATCATCATCAGTTATTTTGCTCCTCAAGTAGCAAAACACCTTTACTAACTTAAGTGTCTCATTTCCTAATCTAATTCCCACAGCATCACCCGACTTAATTCTAGTACATTTCATTATCCACGTTTTGCTTTTGTTGATGTTCATCTTATATCCTCCTTTCAAGACACTATCCATTCCGTTCAACTGCTCTTCCAAGTCCTATGCTGTTTCTGACAGAATTACGATGTCATCGGCGAACCTCAAAGTTTTTATTTCTTCTCCATGGATTTTAATACCTACTCAGAATTTGTCTTTTGTTCCCTTTACTCCTTGCTCAATATACAGATTGAATAACATCGGGGAGAGCCTACAACCCTGTCTCACTCCCTTCCCAACCACTGCTTCCCTTTCATGCCCCTCGACCATTATAACTGTCATTTGGTTTCTGTACAAATTGTAAATAGCCATTCGCTCCCTGTATTTTACCCCTGCCACCTTTATAATTTGAAAGAGAGTATTCCAGTCAACATTGTCAAAAGCTTTCTCTAACTCTACAAATGCTAGAAACGTACGTTTGCCTTTTCTTAATCTTTCTTCTAAGATAAGTCGTAAGGTCAGTATTGCCTCACGTGTTCCAACATTTCTACGGAATCCAAACTGATCCTCTCCTAGGTCCATTCGTCTGTAAACAATTCGCGTTAGTATTTTGCAGCTGTGACTTCATCTACATCCTCTTCCATTTCCATAATATTGTCCTCAATAACATCTCCCTTGTATAGTCCGTCTATATACTCCTTCCACGTTTCTGCTTTGCCTTCTTTGCTTAGAATTCGGTTTCCATCTGAGCTCTTGATTTTCATACAAGTGGCTCACTTTTCCCCAAAGGTCTCTTTAATTTTCCTGTAGGCAGTATCTATCTCACCCCTAGTGAGATATGCCCCTACATCCTTACATTTGTCCTCTAGCCATCCCTGTTTAGCCGTTTTGCACTTCTGTCGATTTTTGAGGCGTTTGTATTCCTTTTTGCCTGCTTCATTTACTGCATTTTTATATTTTCGCCTTTCATCAAATAAAATCAATATATCTTCTGTTACCCAAAAATTTCTACTAGCCCTCCCCCTTTTTACCTACTTCATCTTCTGCTGCCTTCACTACTTCATCCATCAGAGCTACCCATTCTTCTTCTACTGTATTTCTTTCCCCCCTTCCTGTCAATTGTTCACTTATGCTCTCCCCCCGAAACTCTTTACAACCTCTGGTTTAGTCTGTTTATCCAGGTCCCATCTCCTTAATTCCCACCTTAATCAAAATTTCTCTGGGGAGGTGCGGGGCTGGGGTGGAGAGAAGTCACCGGGAAAACGATCGAAACTACAAGTAAAGTTTGTTTGGCAGCCGCTGAGGGCCATATTCTCAAATACCAGATGAATATAGTCCGGGTAATTTGCACCCAGTGATTTACAGTGCCTCAAGTTTGGTTCAAATGGCTCTGAGTGCTATGGGACTTAACATCTGAGGTCATCAGTTTCCTAGAACTTTGAACTACTTAAACCTAACTAACCTAAGGACATCACACACATCCATGCCCGAGGTAGGATTCGAACCTGCGACCGTAGCGGTCGAGCGGTTCCGGACTGTAGCATCTAGAACCGCTCCGCCACTCCGGCCGGCCATACACAAGTTTCTAACTGTAATATCTGTCTTATTTTGTTAAAATTTTAACGTGAGAATACACGTCAATATTTTGCAATTGCTAAATAAGAGTGCTAATCGAATTTACGTCCCAGTCTGTCTTCCATATCTCTTTGCTCTTTGTTCACCTCGTCTCCCCTCTGTCTCTGACTTTGAGCCTTGTTTACTGGGAATTGAAGACGCTTAAAATGAGGGACGCCTCCTGAGGTGATGCATGTCTAAGGATACTATTTCGGGGGTTTTTCGTCTGTGAATGGGTAGAATTAGGAAGTCCAGGATATTTCAGATTCCTTAGCTGTATTCTAATCACAAGCCCATTCGCCGTAGATACAACTTATCTGTTTCTACTAAAACCGACTACAACGAAACAGCTCATTTTTGCGTATGCAAATTTTGTCCAAAATTATGTACAAGGAGAAAGAATATCTATAGGCCTTATATATATATATATATACATATATATATATATATATATATATATATATATATATATATATATATATATATATATATACACATATAGGGTGAGTTACCTAACGTTACCGTTGGATATATTTCGTAAACCACATCAATACTGGCGAACTGATTCTACAGACCGAACGTGAGATGAGGGGCTCGTGTAATTGGTTAATACAAACCATAAAAAAAATGCACGGAAGTATGTTTTTTAACACAAACCTAAATTTTTTTAAATGGAAACACGTTAGTTTTGTTAGCACATCTGAACATATAAACAAATACGTAATCAGTGTCGTTTGTTGCATTGTAAAATGTTAATTACATCCGGAGATATTGTAACCTAAAGTTGACGCTTGAGTACCACTCCTCCGCTGTTCTATCGTGTGTATCGGAGAGCACCGAATTACGTAGGGATCCAAAGGGAACGGTGATGGACCTTAGGTACAGAAGAGACTGGAACAGCACTTTACGTCCACATGCTAACACCTTTTTATTGGTCTTTTTCACTGACACACATGTACATTACCATGAGGGGTTAGGTACACGTACACACGTGGTTTCCGTTTTCAATTACGGAGTGGAATAGAGTGTGTCCCGACATGTCAGGCCAATAGATGTTCAATGTGGTGGCCATCATTTGCTGCACACAATTGCAATCTCTGGCGTAATGAATGCCGTACACGCCGCAGTACATCTGGTGTAATGTCGCCGCAGGCTGCCACAATACGTTGTTTCATATCCTCTGGTGTTGTAGGCGCATCACGGTACACATTCTCCTTTAATGTACCCCACAGAAAGAAGTCCAGAGGTGTAAGATCAGGAGAACGGGCTGGCCAATTTATGCGTCCTCCACGTCCTATGAAACGCCCGTCGAACATCCTGTCAAGGGTCAGCCTAGTGTTAATTGCGGAATGTGCAGGTGCACCATCATGCTAATACCACACACGTCGAAGCGTTTCCAGTGGGACATTTTCGAGCAACGTTGGCAGATCATTCTGTAGAAAACACGATGTATGTTGTAGCTGTTTGACCACCAGCAATGAAGTGAGGACCAATGAGGTGGTCGCCAGTGATCCCGCACCATACATTTTCAGTCCACGGTCGCTGTCGCTCTATCTGTCTGAGCCAGCGTGAATTGTCCACGGACCAGTAATGCATGTTCCGTAGATTCACTGCCCCGTGGTTTGTGAAACCCGCTTCATCGGTAAACAGGTAGAACTGCAACGCATTCTCTGTTAATGCCCATTGACAGAACTGCACTCGACGGTTAAAGTCATCACCATGTAATTGCTGATGTAGCGACACATGAAACGGGTGAAAGCGGTGACGATGCAGTATGCGCATGACACTACTTTGACTCAGTCCACCGGCTCTCGCAGTGTCCCGTGTACTCATGTGTGGGTTCATGGCAACAGTAGCTGACACCCTGCAGGCTTCAGCTGCATTTCGTCGACACTCGCCATAGATGAGTATCATCTCCGCCTTTTCAGAGTTCGAATACACCATGGTCACAGTTCCTACAACACTACACTATCACAGACGTCTGGTACCACGGTGTACTACAGTTGGTCTGCGTGCGGAGACGAATGGAGAATAACAATAGCAGCCAGCGCTACATGCGGACACTGCGACAGCTAGACCAAACCACAACAGTGCACTACAGCAACACTCGTAAACACGGTCGTCATCGTAAACATGTCCCTGCAGATGCTGCACGCCGACCGTGGGCCGTGTTTGTTACAACACGCAACTGAACGTCGGAGGTTTCAGGCGTTCACTTTAGGTTACAGTATCTCCGGATGTAATTAACATTTTACAATGCAACAAACGGCACTGATTACGTATTTGTTTATATGTTCAGATGTGCTAACAAAACTAACGTAGTTCCATTTTAAAAGACGTAGGTTTGTGTTAAAAAAACATACTTCCGTGCATTTTTGTATGGTTTGTATTAAACAATTACACTAGCCCCTCTCCTCACGTTCGGTCTGTGGAATAGGCTCGTCAGTATTTGATGTGGTTTACGAAATATATCCAGCGGTAACGATAGGTGACTCACCATATATATATATATATATATATATATATATATATATATATATATATGGTGTTACAAAAAGGTACGGCCAAACTTTCAGGAAACATTCCTCACACACAAATAAAGAAAAGATGTTATGTGGACATGTGTCTGGAAACGCTTAATTTCCATGTTAGAGCTCAGTTTAGTTTCGTCAGTATGTACTGTACTTCCTCGATTCACCGCCAGCTGGCCCAATTGAAGGAATGTAATGTTGAATCCGCACGCAATTGTGCATTCACGTTAACAACACAGATTTACTGTGAACGTTTGGACAGGCATTGTTGGTGATGCCTTGATTGGGCCCCATGTTCTTCCACCTACGCTCAATGAAGCACGTTATCATGATTTCATACGGGATACTCTACCTGTGCTGCTAGAACATGTGCCTTTACAAGTACGACACAACATGTGGTTCATGCACGATGGAGCTCCTGCACATTTCCGTCGAAGTGTTCGCAAGATTCTCAACAACAGATTCGGTGACCGATGGATTGGTAGAGGCGGGACAATTCCGTGGCCTCCACGCTCTCCTGATCTCAACCCTCTTGCCTTTCATTTATGGGGGCATTTGAAGGCTCTTGTGTACGCAACCCCGGTACCAAATGTAGAGACTCTTCGTGCTCGTATTGTGGACGGCTGTGATACAATACGCCATTCGCCAGGTCTGCATCAGCGCTTCAGGGATTCCATGCTACGGAGGGTGGATGCATGTATCCTCGCTAACGGAGGACATTTGCTGTAACAAAGTGTTTGAAGTCACGCTGGTACGTTCTGTTGCTGTGTGTTTCCATACCTTGATAAATGTGATTTGAAGAGAAGTAATAAAATCAGCGCTAACAGGGAAATTAAGCATTTCCGGACACATGTCCACATAACATATTTTCTTTCTTCGTGTGTGAGGAATGTTTCCTGAAAGTTTGGCCGTACCTTCTGGTAACACTCTGTATATATTCGAATGTAAGAAAGCAAGAAAGAAAACTACGACTAAACCACGCATCTTCACAGCACAGCATTTGTTTCTATCGCAACCGGTTTTGACATAAAACCTTTGTCCTTCTGAATGTTTATTAGAGCGTAGTATAAAAATATAAAGTAAGTCGATTGAGAACTTTTCGAGGTTCTTTTCCAACAGCGTTTACCTGTTGTATCTTATTTGCATTTATATACTGCACGTATTTATATCTATATAGCTTATGCCCCTCGAAATTTAATTGAATGTCGTGTAAAAATTCGAAGTAAAAGAACTATTAGAGCTTTTTGGTAACGACGTTTCCTCCTTACATATTACATATGTATTTATATACAACATATATTTAAAACATATGTAGCGTCTGTCCATCCAACATTTAGTTAAATGTGGCGTAAAAATTTGAAGTTAATTTGGCAGGGATCTTTCGAGATTTTTGGTAACAGCGTTTGTTACCGCCTTGTTTTTATATATCAGTATAAATATATCTACATAATGGTTCAAATGGCTCTGAGCACTACGGGACTCAACTGCTGTCGTCATCAGTCCCCTAGAACTTAGAACTACTTAACCCTAACTAACCTAAGGACATCACACACATCCAATCCCGAGGCAGGATTCGAACCTGGGACCGTAGCAGTCGCACGGTCCCGGACTGCGCCCCTAGAACCGAGAGACCACCGCGGCCGGCATATCTACATAAATCAATAATATATAGACTATGTCCGTCCAAATATTTGTTAGTGGACTAGTAAAAATCTGACCTTAATCAGTCAAGAACTCTTGTAGAGTGAAAACCTTAAACTACGACTTGTTCTTGAACAGGGTGATTTTTTCCACATTGTACAAACTCCAGGGATTGATCGATGAGAGAATGCCGAACAGAAAAAGGTCTAATGAACTTACGTCCGGAAATGCTTCGTTCCCATGCTTGACACCATTCATTCAATCTTATTTTGTTACAGACACTGCGGTATCATACGCGCTGTACCATGCAACCACAGTTGTAGTATGCATGGTTTCCTCCTGCAGGGTGGCAATGTTCCTCATACGTCATACCCTAGCGCCGTCTCCTACCATAGTAATGGGTAACTTTGTAACCGATTCACTTCTCATGCTGACTCACCTTGTAGTGGATTTTGGATGGGAAATCGTGACAGCTAGCCCCATACGACGTTGTGGTAATGCAATGGCGGAAGTCGAAAATTTCTGCTGGATGGGGCTCGAACCCTGATTTACGGTTTCTCAGGAGCGGTTTCCTTAACCTTTTCTCCGTTATTGATCGTTGCATTTCTTCGGGGCGAACGTCACGTGACACCCGTTCAAGTTCATCGTTGATCCGTTCACTCAGGGTTTTTTTTTATGCCAGGGGGCAGCTAGACCTCGGACCAAACCCGCTGAGCCACCGGACCGCTTCGGCCATCCGGTCACGCTCGCCGAATGACTCGTACCTCTAAGTTACGCTGCAACGCAGTGCCCCTCGCCCATTAAACTGTCTGTTCGCAAATCCTGATTCCGGTACGAGTTCGGGCGACACTCCTGCATTACACTGAAAACAATCATCGACGAGCTATCACCTTCTTACACAATAGACAGCACTCAGATACATACATAAATATAAGCATTTGAAAATCTTCGCTGAAGATACTTGTTGAAGAGTAGCCCCGTATGGAAGAAGAAAATAGAAGCTTTTGGAATGTGGGGCTGCTGAAGATTCTTAGGGATTATGCAGGTAGGTAGCGGAACTAATGAGGTACTGAATCTAATTGGGGGAAAAAGGAATTTATGGTATGGTCAGAGCTACAGATGCGCTCGATCGATTCGATACGTCAGGGAACATCAAGCAACTTTCCCTGTGGTACGGATAGAGCTCCTGACTTAATTATATCGATATTCCTTCCAAACAAAAGGCGATACCCGTCGCCGATAAATTATTCAAAGATACGAGGTTCACTCCAAAAGAAATGCACACTATTTTTTTAAAATCCATTTATTACTCTACATATTTGAAAATTTTACAGTGTGTAGATACATCCTTTAGGTAAAACACTTGCCGGCCGGAGTGGCCGTGCGGTTCTAGGAGCTACAGTCTGGAACCGAGCGACCGCTACGGTCGCAGGTTCGAATCCTGCCTCGGGCACTGATGTGTCTGATGTCCTTAGGTTAGTTAGGTTTAATCAGTTCTACGTTCTAGGCTACTGATGACCTCAGAAGTTAAGTCGCATAGTGCTTAGAGTCTTTTTTGAACAATACTTTCATTTCTCTACATAATTTCTATCCCTCTCAACTGCATTACGCCATCTTGGAACCAGTGCCTGTATACCTGCACGGTAAAATTCTGGACCAACCTGTTGGAGCCACTGTTTGGCAGCGTGCACAAGGGAGTTGTCATCTTCAAACCTGGTTCCAAGAAGAGAGTCTTCAGTTTCCCAAAGAGATTATAGTCACATGGAGCCAGGTCAGGACTGTAAGGCAGGTGTTTCAGTGTTGTCCATCCGAGTTTTGTGATCGCTTCCGTGGCTTTTTTTTACTGACATGTGGCCGTGCATTGTCGTGCAGCAGCAAAACATCCTGCTTTTGCCGATGTGCGTCGTCACATATGCATCAGTATTTATGGTGGTTCCACTTGGCATGATGTCCACAAGCAAGAGCCCTTCAGAATCGAAAAACTCTGTAGCCATAATTTTTCCAGCAGAAGGTGCGGTTTGGAATTTTTTTTCTTGGGTGAATTTGCATGGTGGCATTCCACTGATTGCCTCTTCGTCTTTGGTGAAAAATGATGGACCCATGTTTCATCACCTGTAACAATTCATCCAAGAAATTCATCTCCACCATTCTCGTACTGTTCCAAAAGTTCCATACCGTTTTTCTTGTTTCTGTCTGAACAACTGTCAACATCCTGGGAACCCACCTGGCACAATCCTTTTTCAACGCCAACACTTTCAGTATTCTGCAAACACTTACTTCCCCTATCCCAGCGTAGCGTGACAATTCGTTCACTGTGATGCGTCTGTCAGCAGTCACCAATCCGTTAACTCTCTGCTTATTGTCTGGAGTGTGTGCAGTACGAGTCCTGCCGCTGCGAGGACAATCCTCAATATTGACGTGCCCGCTTTCATCACGTAACCTGCTCGCCCACCGACTAACTGTACTGCGATCGACAGCAGCATCTCCGTACACCTCTTTCAGCCTCTTGTGGATGTTTCCCACTGTCTCGTTTTCACAGCACAGGAATTCTATGACAGCACGCTGCTTCTGACGAACGTCAAGTGTAGCAGCCATCTTGAAGACACGCTGTGATGGCGCCACTCACGGGAAATGGTTGAACTAAGTTTGAAAACAAGAAGGAAGGATGTATCTACAAACTGTAAAACTTTCACACATGCAGAATGAAAACTGTATTTTTACAAAAATAGTGAGCATTTCTTTTGGAGTGACCTTCGTATATCGATATCGAAATGGCAATATCGAGTGGCAATATTTGTATTTTATCTTAAATTTTTTTCGCAATTTTCGATAAATATTTGAAGTTGTTCTTAGTAACTATAGGTGGCATAAAGAAGTAGTGAATGGAATAACAAGATATCCGACGTGAAGAAATAGCACAGCACTTGCATTGAAAACCAATTTTTAACGCAACTGATGTGCTATTTTTTCACATCGGCATTCTTAAATAACAGTTACTGAAACTGATGATCAAAAATTTGAATGACAAAATTGGTCTTTGCTGCGGGCGGAGACGTGTGAGGGGAAATGCTGATGTAATCGGCGCTCGGCGCTACCAACACAAACTGCAACGCTTAACTTCACCACGCAGTTTTGACACTAAATCTGCTAGGTCGCTGGCGTTTGCAGAAATTGTAACACCATCCCGTCACTTAGCTGGTTTTGGCGTGTGTTCACCCCAACTAATTGACTAACAGATCAACAGAGAGTGCAAAACTACCGCAATATCGGATAATGCAAAAACGTAATGTGGCCCTGTGACTCCTGATTGAACTGGGGTGGCAGTGTTGACATTAATTTATTCAGAATTGATCACTTTTAATTAAAAAGCGGTGCACATTGATGATAATTCATCTATTGAACACCAGATGCAAACGTTGAACATAAAATTAATTAAGAAAGTGACTTGGGATTTCAACTACTTGATTGAAAACAGATGCAGTCGATTAGCACAAATTTATTTTAACTCCCGCCCGACCTTCAATCATCACATTACAAGAATCTCCTATCAGGCAGTGGTAATAACTTGTGATTGCGTGGAGTAAAGCGCGATAACTCAAAAGTAATTCCTATCGACTGATCCAGGCGTAATGCGAAGTGCAAGATGAATTCTACAATACACGGCCCATGAAACCCTAGTGGAAACTTTGCCGACATGATCCAACAAATTAATCAGTGGCCAGAGCAGGCGAAATATCACCGAATACAGAGTGGCGGAGTGGTGTCGTTGTGTGGACGTCGGCCAACATCATGGTGCTGCAAGGCTGCGCTCGTCTTCTCACTCTTAGCTATATTGCTCTATACACAGCTGAACCAAAACTTCCTATCTCCAAGTTCAATCGTCCGCTTTGCTAAGTCCTAAACTGCCGAGATGCTCACTCTTTCTCAGGCAAGTTGAGTCAAGAATGCCACGTCCGCACTCTAGGCAAACTGGGAACGGAAGACCTCAAGGGAGACTTCTCACAGTCTGCTCTTCACCTCGGTTTCCCCTGCAGCAAAATCACTTACGCCAATTGTAGCACAAGTCGCGTTAATTTTGCGTCGGTTCCAAGTGCCAACCAATGCCTGCTCTGGAAAGTGAACAGATTCCCACAAAATTTCCCTTCCTCTCAACTTCTGTTATTTAGCTTCGCCCAGGCCACCCATCAAGGTTAGCATCTGCCCAAAAACCAATATTTCCAGAATTCTGACTCCCAGGAGAGTACTTCAAATTCCTCGGTCTTACCTTCCCACTGGAGGCCGTCGTATTTCATTCTGTCGCTCTTCACCTGATTTACATCAGACTCTGCGGACCATGAATTCAGCGTGAAGTTGCTATAGTCACGAACACACATATTTTGACCTCTGTTGACCGCTCCACCGTAGCTTTGCGCAGCTTTCTCTCATGTTTCACTGAAAATGGGACGGCGGACATTTATCAACAGGCGTACAAGTTCTCCGTCTGCTTCCCGGTACAGCAGCATGGAGTCGGGGGCAACCACCAACCACCCACTCACTGTCACTCATCTTAATGCAGCTGGAGGCCGCACTCCATTACCGCTTTCTCAGAGCTTGAGCCGCCCTAAGCTGCCCATTTCGCTTCCCTTAGCCGCTCCCACAGCGACCACAGTCAATTCTGAGTACTTCCCTGGGATAAACTAGCCTCCAGTAAATCAACGCGTTTCCACGAAGTTTTCATGTCGTGTGTATTACTTTACAACCATCACCCAACATTAATTATTTCAATACGTCCATACTATAATCTCTAGAAGATACATTGTGCCTTGTCAGTCATTTTTTGTTCAGCCCTACTGTTTGCTCAACATGAGTTAGGTGATCTTTAATGACTTCATGTAAGGGACAAGGTTCTTGCCACCTTACAAAATGAAAGAAACAGGAAAGTCGATATGAAGTGTCCCAGACAAATCCGATATGTGACGAAACCGTACGATGGAGCCATTGGACACATTCTATTGTCCTCTTGCCAGCTAGCACAGTGGTTATCGCCAATCGTGAACGTGCATCGTTTTCCTCTTAATTCTTGCTCTGAGGGTGATAATCATACTGCTAGCTTCTTGATGTACAGAATACGAGGAGCGTTGGAAAAGTCCATGCCAAGTCCGAGAGATGGCACCACCGGCACGTATCGAGGTCATGTTTAGTTAGTAGCATCTTTGGACAGAACCCCCACCAAATTTTAGACATATTGGTCTATTTCTTCGTGCTTGGAATTCGTGTGAATCAAGGAAGTCGACTGATTGTCAAAAAATGGACGAAAAAGAATTTCGTGTGGTGATTAAACATTACTTTATGAAAGGCAAAACGCCTCATGAGACTAAAGGGAAGCTTGGTAAACATTACTTTAACTCTGTGCCTTGGATTAGAACGGTTTATAAGTGGTTTCAAAATTTTTGGAGTGGCCATACAGGCAAAAGTGATGTTGAACGATCTGGACGCCCTGTGGAGATTACGACTCCAGAAATCATTGATAAAATCCGTAGTATGGTGATGGATGACAGAAGAGTTAAGCTCCGTGAGATTGCTAGTGCTGCGGGCATCTCGAATGAACGGGTACATAATATTTTGCATAAAGATTTTAACATGAGGAAGCTATCCAAAAGATGGGTTCCGCGATTGCTCACACTTGACCAGAAACGGAATCGTGTGAAGTGTTGCAAGGATAGTTTACAGCTGTTCAGGAAGAATCCGCAGGACTTTAAGCGTCGTTTCGTCACTGTGGATGAAAAATAGATACATTACTATACTCCTGAGACCAAAACCATTCCTTCGGCCGGAAGGTTTATAGAGACTGTCTTTTGGGATTTGCAAGGGGTAATCCTTATCGACACGCTGCAAAAGGATAAAACTATTACAGTTTAGTATTATTCACCGTTATTGCACCGTTTGAAAACCGAGCTACTATAAAAACGCAAAAATGTCCTTTTCCATCACAACAACGCAACAGCACACACCTCAGCAGTTTTGGTCGCAAAATTAATGGAAATAGGATTCCAACTCGTCTCACATTCTCCAGACTTGGCTCCCTTGGACTACTATTTGTTCCCCAATTTGAAGAAATGGTTGGTGGGACAAAGGTTTTATTCAAATTATGAGGTAATTGCAGCAACTAGTAGCTATTTTGCAGCCTTTGAAAGTTCCTATTTTTCGGAAGGGATCAACAAATTATTACAGCGATCGACGAAGTGTGTAAGTCTAAAAGGACTCTGTTCCTGTTGTTGTTGTTGTTGTTGTCTTCCACTGGTCGAAGCGAAGACAACAACGACAAAATCCGTGATCTCATCAGTGAAGGTTGACACAGGACAACCGACCAACTCGAGAACTCGTCCGGGATGACATGGAGCTAAATTCAGCGCGTCTTTACCATCGATTTGGGGATGCGGAGAGTGGCAGCAAAATTCGTGCCGAAGCTTCTTACCGGAGAACATAGGGATCGTTGCATTCAAGACTGTCTCGAAGTGAAGGACGCGTTCGAAGATGATCCACATTTTTTCAACAAAATCATTTCAGGTGCTGAGTCATGGGGCTATGGGTACGATCCAGCAAGTAATCAACAGTCACCACAGTGGAAGTCACCTGGCTCATCGCGACCAAAAAAAGATCGACAAGTGAAATCGAATGTGAAAACGATGTTGATCTGTTAGTTTGACATCAAAGGGACTGTACACTCTGAATTTGTCCCTCAAAAACAGGCAGTAAACCAACAATTATATTTGGAGGTTATGGAACGGCTTCGCAGAAGTTTGTCTTCAAAGGGTCCGGCTTTGTGAGATTCTGGCGTGTGGTTTCTGCATCACGACAACGCCTCCGCGCTCACGGCTCTCAGCGTTCGCCAGTTTTTGGCGTCAACGGTGACGACTACCTTGACACGAGCGCCCTATTCGCCAGATTTAGCTCCCTCGGACTTCTTCCTATTCCCGAGGATGAAAAGAGACTTGAGAGGGAAGCGTTTTGAGGACGTGGAAGACGTAAAACGCGATGTTACGAAAGTGCTAGCAGGTATCAAAGAGGACGAATGTAAAAGGTGCAGTAATGAGCGTTTGGACAAGTGTATTAATGTCAATGGAGAGTACTTCGAAGGAGATTAAGGTTGTATTTGAAAACAATGAAGTAAATGCTTTCTAGGAAGAAATTCCGGTTATTTTTGGGTCCCTCCTCGAATTCTTTACAGACGAATGGTAAAACTGGTAGAAGCCGACATCAGGGAAGATCAGTTTGGATTCCGTAGAAATATTGGAATACGTGAGGCAATACTGACCTTACGACTTACATTAGAAGAAAGATTAAGGAAAGGCAAACCTACGTTTCTAGCATTTGTAGACTTAGAGAAATCTTTTGACAATGTTGATTGGAATACTTTCTTTCAAATTTTAAAGGTGGCAGGGGTAAAATACAGGGAGCGAAAGGCTATTTACAATTTGTACAGAAACCAGATGGCAGATATAAGAGTCGAGGTGTATGAAAGGGAAACAGTGGTTGGGAAGTCAGTGAGACAGGGTTGTAGGCTCTCCCCGATGTTATTCAATCTGTATATTGAGCAAGCAGAAAATGAAACAAAATAATAATTTGGAGTAGGTATTAAAATCGATGGAGAAGAAATAAAAACTTTGAGGTTCGTCGATGACATTGTAATTCTGTCAGAGACAGCAAAGGACCTGGAAGAGCAGCTGAACGGAATGGACAATGTCTTGAAAGGAGGATATATGATGAACATCAAAAAAATCAAAACGATGATAATGGAATGCAGTCGCATTAAGTCGGGTGATGCTGAGGAAATTAGATTAGGAAGTGAGACACTTAAAGTAGTAAAGGAGTTTTGCTATTTGGGGAGCAAAATAACTGATGATGGTCGAAGTAGAGAAGATGTAAAATGTAGACTGGTAATGGCAAGGAAAGCGTTTCTGAAGAAGACAAATTTGTTAACATCGAGTATTGATTTAAGTGTCAGGAAGTCGTTTCTGAAAGTATTTGTATGGAGTGTAGCCATGTATGGAAGTGAAACATGGACGATAAATAGTTTGGACAAGAAGAGAATAGAAGATTTCGAAATGTGGTGCTACAGAAGAATGCTGAAGATTAGATGGGTAGATCACATAACTAAAGAGGAGGTATTGAATAGGATTGGGGAGAAGAGAAGTCTGTGGCTCTACTTGACCAGAAGAAGGGATCGGTTGGTAGGACGCCTTACAGACGCGAAATGTAACCGACAGGAAGAAGTTGCTGTGATATGCAAATGATAAGCTTTTCAGAGCATTCACACAAGGTTGGCGCCGGTGGCGACACCTACAAGGCGATAACATGAGGAAAGTTTCCAACCGGTTTCTCATACACAAACAGCAGTTGACCGGCGGTGCCTCTTGTTGTGATGCCTCGTGTAAGGAGAAGAAATGCGTACCATCACATTTCCGACGTTGATAAAGGTCGCATTGTAGCCTTTCGCGATTGCGGTTTAACATATCGCGACGTTGCTGCTCGCGTTGGTCGAGATCCAGTGACTGTTAGCAGAATATGGAGTTGGTGGGTTCAGGAGGGAAATACGAAACGCCATGCCGGATCCCAACGGCCTCTTATCACTAGCAGTCGAGATGACAGGCATCTGGACGATAAATAGTTCGGACAGGAGGCGAATAGGAGCTTTCGAAATGTGGTGCTACAGAAGAATGCTGAAGATAAGATGGGTAGATCAAATAACTAATGAGGAGGTATTGAATAGAACTGGTGAGAAGAGGAGTTTGTGGCACAACTTGACGAGAATAAGGGAGCGGTTGGTAGGACATGTTTTAGGCATCAAGGGATCACAAATTTAGCATTGGAGGGCAGCGTGGAGGGTAGAATTCGTAGAGGGAGACCAAGAGATGAATACACTAAGCAGATTCAGAAGGATGTAGGTTGTAGTAGGTACTGGGAGATGAAGAAACTTGCACAGGATAAGGTAGCATGGAGAGCTGCATCAAACCAGTCTCAGGACTGAAGACCACAACAACAACAACAACAACAACTTCATCCAGTAAGAGGTTCAGGTGGGTGAAGGGCACAGAAATTAGCCGTAGACAAAAAGCTTTCCACAAGATAACGAGATCAGAGCAGACCTCGGGCTGAAGACCACAGCAGCAGCAGCAACAACATCAACAACAAATTGATCGCGCAGAGGTGTACGGTGAAGAGCGTGATTCTGATAAGCGCCTATGCGCGCGCGCTTGTTCGTTCGCAGTCGGACAATACAACAATTGTCCTGCGCTGGCCGTTTCGCTCAGTTCCGGTCGCAGCGCTGTAATGACCTCTGACAAATTACGAGTGGCGCGCACGGCCGTGTTTATGGACCGTAATTCTGGTTCAGGCGCAGCGATGGACGAGACGGCAAACACTCGCGCCGACCCGCGGTCCGGTAAACCAGTGACGTGTAGGCGGCGCACAGAGATTCCAAAACCCTCCCCTGCGTCGCGTGGCAGCCGCTTGCGTGGGTGACACAATAAACGCAGCGCGGGATTTGTACTCGCGAGCTCAGGGCCCGCAGTAATGCATTGCAAACAGTATGACGTACTGTGTGTGCGCTCATGTCGGCACTAAAGTGTGGACAACTGCCACCAGGGACCTGGCTACCTCTGATCCCACAGCAACGGGTCCGCTCAGCACCTATACTAATGCTCAAAAGTATTTTGACAACATAAAAATCGTCATTATTTCTCTTAAAATAATACACTATCGGGTAGTGCCTTGAGTATACTGGAGAGCAGTACAACTCCAATTATTTCAAGGTGTCAGTTTGCAGTTTGTTTGTTTACAGTTTGCGCCTACGGCCGAATGCGACTTTCAGCGAGCTCAAAAATATTCTGACACACCATTTGTTCCTTGAGTTCGCGAATATTACTTGCTTCCTACTTCTGATTTCTACTGATACACTACTGGCCATAAAAATGCTACACCAAGGAGAAATGCAGATGATAAACGGGTATTCAGTGGACAAATATATTATACTAGAACTGACATGTGATTACATTTTCACGCAATTTGGGTGCACAGATCCTGAGAAATCAGAACCCAGAACAACCACCTCTGGCCGTAATAACGGCCTTGATACGCCGGGGCATTGAGTCAAACAGAGCTTGGATGGGTGTACAGGTACAGCTGCCCATGCAGCTTCAACACATACCACAGTTCGTCAAGAGTAGTGACTGGCGTATTGTGACGAGCTAGTTGCTCGGCCACCATTCACCAGACGTCTTCAATTGGTGAGAGATCTGGAGAATGTGCTGGACACGGCAGCAGTCGAACATTTTCTGTATCCAGAAAGGCCCGTACACGACCTGCAACATGCGGTCGTGCATTATCCTGCTGAAATGTAGGGTTTCGCAGGGATCGAATGAAGGGTAGAGCCACGGGTCGTAACACCTCTGAAATGTAACGTCCACTGTTCAAAGCGCCGTCAATGCGAACAAGCGGTGACCGAGACGTGTAACCAATGACACCCCATACCATCAAGCGGGGTGATACGCCAGTATGGCGATGACGAATGCACGCTTCCAATGTGCGTTCACTGCGATGTCGCCAAACACGGATGCGACCATGGTGATGCTGTAAACAGAGCCTGGATTCATCCGAAAAAAATGACGTTTTGCCATTCGTGCATCCAAGTTCGTCGTTGACTACACTATCGCAGGCGTTCCTGTCTGTGATGCAGTGTCAAGGCAAACCGCAGCCACGGTTCCGAGCTGATAGTCCATGCTGCTGCAAACGTCGTCGAACTGTTCGTGCAGATGGTTGTTGTCTTACAAACGTCCCCATCTGTTGACTTAGGGATCGATACGTGGCTGCACGATCCGTTACAGCCATGCGGATAAGATGCCTGTCATCTCGACGGCTAGTGATACGAGGCCGTTGGGATCCAGCACGGCGTTCCCTATTACCCTTCTGAACCCACCGATTCCATATTCTGCTAACAGTCATTGTATCTCGACCAACGCGAGCAGCAATGTCGCGATACGATAAACTGCAATTGCTTTAGGCTACAATCCGACGTTTATCAAAGTCGTAAACGTGATAGTACGCATTTCTCCTCCTCACACGAGGCATCACAACAACGTTTCACCAGGCAACGCCGGTCAACTGTTGTTTTTGTATGAGAAATTGGTTGGAAGCTTTCCTCATGTCAGCACGTTGCAGGTGTCGCCACCGGCGCGAACCTAATGCTCTGTAAAGCTAATTATTTGCATATCACAGCGTCTACTTCCTGTCGGTTAAATTTCGCGTCTGTAGCACGTCATCTTCGTCGTGTAGCAATTTTAATGACCAGTAGTGTAGTTACTCTGTGCTGTACAAATAAAGTGAAGAGCGAGACAAACTGGTGCACCTGTCTAATAAGGTGTAGGCCACCCGTGAGCACGCAGAAGTGCCAAAACACGCTTGGCATTGACTCGACTAATGTCTGATGTAGTGCTGGAAGGAACTGACACCATGAATCCTGCACGGATTTCCATAAACCCGTAAAACTATGACAGGGTGGAGATCTTTTCTGAACAGTACCAGCAAAGTCATCTCAAATACATTCAATAGTGTTCATATCTGGGGAGTTTGGTAGCCAGAGCAAGTGTTTAAACTCAGAAGAGTGTTTCTGGAGCCACTATGTAGCAATTCTGAACATGTGGGAGGTCGCATTGTCCTGATGGAATTGCCCAAGTCCATCGGAAAGCACAGTGGACATGAATGGATACAGGTGATAACACACGATGCTTACGCACGTTCTAAACATTCATGATGGTGTCTGTTTGTTCTATATCGTGTCTCCCTACCACTTTCGCGCAACGACGCTCTGAACGTGTTTTTAGGGAATTAACTAGTTTGAACCTGGGACCTGTTGCTGGTAAGGAGACGCCAGACCACACATGACATGTAGAGATTCAGAAGAGTTCAGTGAGACTAGCGATGATATAACCAAATACTAAATGATCTCAGCGTCAGCTCCACTGCACTCCCTGTAAAAGAATCTTAATACTAACTAAATTTAGTGGAAAGGGTTCAAGGCTTTCCTATTTTTAGTTAGCTGGTAAAATAACGTCGAAAAAGCAGCTAAGTTTACCATTGGAAATTTTATTCTACTCACAAAACGTTGTTTATAAATTGCACTATTGATAAAAGGAAGTGTTTTAATACAGGATGGTAAAAACCAACAGCGTCCAACAAAAATGTGAACGAATATTCCCTGAATGGGTTTCCAAGTTCTACAATGGATCGAAGGATGACCTATGCCGTATCACAGCTATAATCTAGGTTTAAATTAAGTTTCACAAAAGAGAAAACTATCAAAATGGTCTATAGTGACCCTCAATTATCTTTAATTACTTTTCTAACTTGTCGTAAATTACAGTGGCTGATGTGGCTTCTCAATAACTATATAACAGAAAAATCATCGCGTTTCAGATCTGTTCTTCAAGTGGCAAATGTGAGCACCATGAGTTTTAATTAACGATCGACACTAGTATTACGCAAAAAAGGGGTGTAACAAATGAGTTTTCTGCAGTTCTGAGTGAAGCCTTATGCGCTCAAAAATGCGGCATCGCGTGCGTTCATTACCTTATCGGTGTTTAGGCAGCGTCAGGGCGACAGCGGCCGGCGCACCAGCCATCCAGCTCGCCGTCTCGGAACTAACTCTCCTAACTTCTCCTTACTACAATTTACCGAAGTTAGTTTAAAAAAAACTATCTGGCTGTGTTTTCATCTGACCAGTCAGGGTCTCAATGTTAACCTTAAGCTCCGCCTACAAAAATTCTGTCTATCCAAATGAGAAACGTTACACTTTTCGTGGTGGGGCAATGTTTTTTAAAGTTTGAAACGTAACAGAGACGCTAAAAACTCTCACGCTAAAACATGCAGGAGGTGTGCTCCTTTTAGCGTTATCGTAAGATCTATACTGTTTTCCTGGAGGGCTCTATCTTTTAACATGGGCTGGGGAGTGGTCCTTGACGTACCTGACACGCGAAAAAGTCTCACGCTAAAACTTGCTGGTGGTAGTGGCCCTTTTGGTTAGCTGGCGCCGTAGGTGTCCAGACCTTCCCTTATCGTAGGGCCTGCTAGCTTAACACGTTTCTGCTCTCGACTTCTGTCCTCGTTTCTCCCCTCGGAACTGCGTCTGCCTCACGGTAGGAAGGTACGACATGCATTTAGGTACTCTTGTGTTAGTCTGTGGTATTCCATTTGCTCACTCGTTACTCGTATTACTTTGGTTAATTTAATGTCACGATTTATTCAAAGCTATGTGACATACTAGTAGATTTGCTTATCATGTCAGGGTTTTCATGCAAGGTGTTGGATTTGCCTGACACCTTACAACGTGTCACCTCCCAAATTCGTATCTAGAGGTATCAGGGGTCCCATATCACTCCAACTGCACACGCCCCATACCATTACAGAGCCTCCGACAGCTTGAACAATCCACCACTGACATGATGGGTCCATGGATTCATGAGGTTGTCTCCACACCCATACACTTCCATCCGCTCGATACAATTTTAAACGAGACTCATTCGACCAGGCAATATGTTTCCAGTCATCAAGAATCCAATGTCGGTGTTGACGGGCCCAGGTGATGCGTAAAGCTTTGTGTCGTGCAGCCCCGAAAGCCCATATCGATGTTTCATTGAATGGTTGGCAAGCTTATATATTTTTTTTTTTTTTTTTTGCAGAATTGAAATCTGCAGCAATGTGTGGATGTGTTGTACTTCTGGTTCGTTGCACAATTCTCTTCAGTCGTCGTTGGTCCCGTTCTAATAGGATCTTTTTCCGGCCGCAGTGATGCTGGAGATTTAATTTTTTACTAGATTCCTGATACTCACGGGACATTCGTCAAATGGTCGAACGACGAAATCCCCACTTCATCGCTACCTGGGATATGCTGTGTCCCAACGCTGTTCATTTTATGGACGCTAAACATCGAGGTCATCAACGCCCCTAGACTTATCGAAACAATCGATCGCGGAGATAAGCTCTAAAATTTTTGCACACTCATGCACTCGATGCGATCTCACAAAAACACTCCATCTCACTTGCGCTAAAACAAATTACAAAGAGGAAAAGTAGCTACACAAGAAATTAAAACACAGAGAAAACAAAACAACGTTTATCTCGACGTGGTTCTCATATGTGGGAAATGCCGTTTTGACCACCTGGATGATCTGAAAATGAATCCCGGTCCGCAACTAGTCATCGCGTAAATAAAAGTGAAATATGCAACTTTGGGCAGTCTTTCCGTCGTTGTTGCAAAAATAACTGATTTTTTTCGCCTGAATTCAAAGAAGAAGTATCGGCAGCAATTGAGAGACTTATATCAAATAAATTAACAAACAACAGGGCTGATCCTCACGGATACCCAATACGGGTCAGAACTCTGTTGCAAAAGCAACGAAAAAAACATGCTAAATCTAAAGGAAGAAAACTCTCCACCATTGGCGATATTTTACAGGAGCTCGAAATTTAGGGCGGAATTCAATGCGACAGGCATATAATGTCTTTCAGAAAATTACTAAGTGGTTCCTTGTTAACGGACTCTCACTGAATTTTGATAAGACACAGTACATACAGTTCCGTACAGTAAATGGTATGACGCCATTAATAAATATAGACCTTAATCAGAAGCATATAGCTAAGGAAGAATATTCAAAATTTTTAGGTGTGTTCATTGATGAGAGATTAAATTGGAAGAAACAAATTGATGATCTGCTGAAACGTTTGAGTTCAGCTACTTATGCAATAAGGGGCATTGCAAATTTTGGTGATAAACATCTTAGTAAATTAGCTTACAACGCGTATTTTCACTCATTGGTTGCATATGGAATCATATTTTGGAGTAATTCATCACTGAGGAATAAAGTATTCATTGCACAAAAGCGTGTAATCAGAATAATAGCTAGAGTCCACCCAAGATCATCCTGCAGACATTTATTTAACGATCTAGGGATATTCACAGTATCTTCTCAGTATATATACTCCGTTATGAAATTAGGTATGTACCCGTGGTCTAGGGGTAGCGTCTTTCATTCATAATCAAAACGTCTTCGGTCCTGGGTTCGATCCCCGCCACTGCCTAAATTTTGTTAAATAATCAGCATTGGCGGCCGAAGACTTCCGGCATAAGAAGTCAGCCTCATTCTGCCAACGGCCTTGTCAAAGAGGGCGGAGGAGCGGATAGAGGTTCAGGGCACTCTCTTGTCCTAGGGGTGGGAAATTGCCCCTAAAGGCGGAAGAATCAGCAATGATCAACGACATGAGGATGCAGAAGGCAATGGAAACCACTGCATTAAAGACACGTAACGTGTATCCACAGGACATGTGGCCTGTAGTTGAAGAAATGTCATGATGATCTCTCCATTGGCAAAAGATTCCGGAATAGTCCCCCATTCGGATCTCTGGGAGGGGACCGCCAAGAGAAAAAGATTGAATAATCAACGAAAGGATAATGTTCTCCGAGTCGGGGCGTGGAATGTCAGAAGCCTGAACGTGGTAGGGAAACTAGAAAATCTGAAAAGGGAAATGCAAAGGCTCAATCTACATATAGTAGGGGTCAGTGAAGTGAAGTGGAAGGAAGACAAGGATTTCTGGTCAGATGAGTATCAGGTAATATCAACAGCAGCAGAATATGGTATAACAGGTGTAGGATTCGTTATGAATAGGAAGGTAGGGCAGAGGGTGTGTTACTTTGAAGAGTTCAGTGACCGGGTTGTTCTAATCAGAATCGACAGCAGATCAACACCGACAACGATAGTTCAGGTATACATGCCGACGTCGTAAGCTGAAGATGAACAGATAGAGAAAGTGTATGAGGATATTGAAAGGGTAATGCAGTATGTAAAGGGGGACGAAAATCTAATAGTCATGGGCGACTAGAATGCAGTTGTAGGGGAAGGAGTAGAAGAAACGGTTACAGGAGAATATGGCCTTGGGACAAGAAATGAAAGAGGAGAAAGACTAATTGAGTTCTGTAACAAGTTTCAGCTAGTAGTAGCGAATACCCTGTTCAAGAATCACAAGAGGAGGAGGTATACTTGGGAAAGGCCGGGCGATACGGGAAGATTTCAATTAGATTACATCATGTCAGACAGAGATTCCGAAATCAGATACTGGATTGTAAGGCGTACCCAGGAGCAGATATAGACTCAGATCACAATATAGTAGTGATGAAGAGTAGGCTGAAGTTCAAGACATTAGTCAGGAAGAATCAATACGCTAAGAAGTGGGACACGGATGTTCTAAGGAATGACGAGATACGTTTGAAGTTCTCTAACGCTATAGATACAGCAATAAGGAATAGCGCAGTAGGCAACACAGTTGAAGAGGAATGGACGTCTCTAAAAAGGGCCATCACAGAAGTTGGGAAGAAAAACATAGGTACAAAGAAGGTAGCTGCGAAGAAACCATGGGTAACAGAAGAAATACTTCAGTTGATTGATGAAAGGAGGAAGTACAAACATGTTCCGGAAAAATCAGGAATGCAGAAATACAAGTCGCTGAGGAATTAAATAAATAGGAAGAGCAGGGAAGCTAAGACGAAATGGCTGCAGGGAAAATGTGAAGACATCGAAAAAGATATGATTGTCGGAAGGACAGACTCAGCATACAGGAAAGTCAAAACAACCTTTGGTGACATTAAAAGCAACGGTGGTAACATTAAGAGTGCAACGGGAATTCCACTGTTAAATGCAGAGGAGAGAGCAGATAGGTGGAAAGAATACATTGAAAGCCTCTATGAGGGTGAAGATTTGTCCGATGTGATAGAAGAAGAAACAGGAGTCGATTTAGAAGAGATAGGGGATCCAGTATTAGAATCGGAATTTAAAAGAGCTTTGGAGGACTTACGGTCAAATAAGGCAGAAAGGATAGATAACATTCCATCAGAATTTCTAAAATCATTAGGGGAAGTGGCAACAAAACGACTATTCACGTTGGTGTGTAGAATATATGAGTCTGGCGACATACCATCTGACTTTCGGAAAAGCATCATCCACCCAATTCCGAAGACGGCAAGAGCTGACAAGTGCGAGAATTATCGCACAATCAGCTTAACAGCTCATGCATCGAAGCTGCTTACAAGAATAATACACAGAAGAATGGAAAAGAAAATTGAGAATGCGCTAGGTGACGATCAGTTTGGCTTTAGGAAAAGTAAAGGCACGAAAGAGACAATTCTGACGTTACGTCTAATAATGGAAGCAAGGCTAAAGAAAAATCAAGACGCGTTCATAGGAAAAAGCGTTCGACAATATAAAATGGTGCAAGCTGTTCAAGATTCTGAAAAAAGTAGGGGTAAGCTATAGGGAGAGACGGGTCGTATACAATATGTACAACAACCAAGAGGAATAATAAGAGTGGACGATCAAGAACGAAGTACTCGTATTAAGAAGGGTGTAAGACAAGGCTGTAGCCTTTCGCCCCTACTCTTCAATCTTTACATCGAGGAAGCAATGATGGAAATAAAAGAAAGGTTCAGGAGTGGAATTAAAATACAAGGTGAAAGGATATCAATGATACGATTCGCTGATGACATTGCTATCCTGAGTGAAAGTGAAGAAGATCTGCTGAACTGAATGAACAGTCTAATGAGTACACAGTATGGTTTGAGAGTAAACCGGAGAAAGCCGAAGGTAATGAGAAGTAGTAGAAATGAGAACAGCGAGAAACTTAACATCAGGATTTGGGGTCACGATGTCAATGTAGTTAAGGATTTCTGCTACCTAGGCAGTAAAATAACTAATGACGGACGGAGCAAGGAGGACACCAAAAGCAGACTCGCTATGACAAAAAAGGCATTTGTGGCCAAGAGAAGTCTACTAATATCAAATACTGGCCTTAATTTGAGGAAGAAATTTCTGAGGATGTACGTCTGGAGTACAGCATTGTATGGTAGTGAAACATGGACTGTGGGAAAACCGGAACAGAAGAGAATCGAAGCATTTGAGATGTGGTGCTATAGACGAATGTTGAAAATTAGGTGGACTGATAAGGTAAGGAATGAGGAGGTTCTACGCAGAATCGGAGAGGAAAGGAATATGTGGAAAACACTGATAAGGAGAAGGGACAGGATGATAGGACATCTGCTAAGACATGAGGGAATGACTTCCATGGTACTAGAGGGAGCTGTAGAGGGCAAAAACTGTAGAGGAAGACAGAGAATGGAATACGTCAAGCAAATAATTGAGGACGTAGGTTGCAAGTGCTACTCTGAGATGAAGAAGTCAGCACACGAAAGGAATTCGTGGCGGGCCGTATCAAACCAGTCAGTAGACTGATGACAAAAAAAAAGTTCTAGGGGACTGATGACCATAGATGTTAAGTCCCTTAGTGCTCAGAGCCATACTACCGAAGACAATGGTGCCAAAGCAGAGTTACTAAACACAGCCTTCCGAAATTCCTTGACCAAAGAAGAAGAAGTAAATATTCGAGAATTCGAATCAAGAACAGCTGCCAACATGAGCAATGTAGATGTAAATGTCCTGAGAGTAGTGGAGCATCTTAAATCATTTGTCAAAAGCAAGTCTTCCGGTCACCAATTAGGCTCCTCTCAGAGTATGCTGATACAATGCCTGCATACTTAATAACCACATACAACCGTTTGCTAGACAAAAGACTCGTACCCAAAGACTGGAAAGTAGCACAGGTCAGACGGATATTCAAGAAAGGTAGTAGGAGTAATGTACTTAATTATAGGTCCATATCGTTAACGACGATATGCAACAAGATTTTGTAACATATATTCTGTTCGAACATTATGAATTACCGCGAAGACAGCGGTCCATTGACACACAGACAACATGGATTTAGGAAACATCGTTCTTGTGAAACATAACTACCTCTTTACTCGCATAAGTCGTGAGTGCTATTGACAAAGGACTTCAGATTTATTCCGCATTTCTAGATTTCGGGAAGGCTTTTGACATGTACCACGGAAGCGGCTTGTAGTGAAATTGCGTGCTTATGGAATATCGTCTTAGTTATGTGACGATTCGTGGTTTCCTGTCAGAGAGGTCACAGTTTGTAGTAATTGACAGAAAGTCGTCGAGTAAAACAGAAGTGCTTTGTCGCGTTCCCCAAGGTAGTGTTATAGGCCCTTTGGTGTTCATTTTCTATTTAAACGATTTGGGAGACAATCTGAGTAGCCCTCTTAGGTTGTTTGCAGATGACGCTGTCGCTTAGGGACTAATAAAGTCATCAGAAGACCAAAACAAATTGCAAAACGATTTAGAAACGATATCTGTATGGTGCAAAAATTGGCAATTGACCCTAAACAACGAAAAGTGTGAGGTCGTCCACATGAGTGGTAGAAGGAATTCGTTAACTCCAGTTACACGATAAGTCAGTCAAATCTGAAGACCGTAAATTGAACAACATACCTAGGAATTACCATTACGATCAACTTAAATTGGAAGGAAGACATAGAAAATGTTGTGGTGGAGGTGGCAAACCAAAGGCTGCGTTCTTACTGGCAGAACACTTAGAAAATGTGACAGATGTACTACGGAGACTGCCTATACTACGCTTGTCCGTCCTCTTTTAGAATACTGCTGCGCGGTATCGGATCCTTACCAGTAAGAATTGATGGTGTACATCGAAAAAGTTCAAAGAAGGGCAGCGCCTTTTGTATTACTGCGAAATAGGGGAGAGTGTCACCGAAATGATACAGGATTTGGGATGGACATAATTAAAACAAAGATGTTTTTCGTTGCGGAGGGCTCTTCTCACGAAATTCCAATCACCAAGTATCTCCTCCGAATGCAGAAATATTTTGTTGACGCCGACCTGCGTAGGGAGAAACGGGCACCATGATAAAATGACGCAGGGGATTAGCCGAGCGGTCTGAGGCGCTGCAGTCATGGACTGTGCGGCCGGTCCCGGCGGAGGTTCGAGTCCTCCCTCGGGGATGTGTGTGTGTGTTTATCCTTAGGATAATTTAGGTTAAGTAGTGCGTAAGCTTAGGGACTGATGACCTTAGCAGTTAAGTCCCATAAGATTTCACACACAAATGAACAGTTGATAGAATGTGGGAAATCAGAGCTCGTACGTAAACATTGTAAGAAGTGTATATTTCTATTGTCTATTGTCAAACCACAATTTATGAAAGATGTTTATATGTTATTAATAGAATTAAGTAGGAATAATTAATAGTTGTCATGTTGGAAATAATTGTGGTAGCAGGGAATGCCTGCATCAAAGTATTGTTGGCAAGAGAGACCGCACGTCTATATAATTTTTAAAAAGGCAGGAGAGACCGCGTACGGATACATTTTAAGAAAAGAAAGGGAAAGACCGCGAACTGATACATTTTGTAATGGTAGCAAGGATTGTCTGCACCAGGAAGCTTTGTTGGCAGGAGAGATCGCACTTTAGCGTACGTAGGAAGTCAGTAGCAAGCGAGATGTGAAGCGAGTCGGTAGCAGGTCTGAAGCGAGAGGTTGAGAGGAGCGGTGTTCCTGCCAGCCACCAGCTGTGATTTACGAGAGATTATAAACGGATGTACAGAGACATCAGCTAACTATTATCATAAGGGGAACTAATATTATTGAATTATTTTCTTTCCGAAACTCAAAACTACTGAAGGTATGTTTGAGCAATGCTAGTTGTATGATTATTGTAAAAAAATGAGTCCAATTTGAACGTTTATAAAACCATTTCGTTCAGAATATAATAAATTTGTGCCAGCAATATTGCATTAGTGATTATAATCCATCCCAAAAACCGTCAACGTAAAAAATGTGCAAAATTTTATTGTTGTCAAGAAAAAGTTTAACTATGAATTACGGTATTTCAGTCAAATTAATTATAGAATAACGTCAGCTTCGCTATTAAAGAATAGCGTCAGCTTTGGTAATAAATAGAGCCACTTATTATGAAAGCCCACCAGCAGCTAATAGAGTGTAGTGAAAGAGTAGGTGCATTCTTGTCGCGGTTCGATGTAGCTGTGAGATGGCGATACAGTAACAGTAAAAATAGGTAAGGAACAGTTTTTGGTTATTGCAGTTAACTACTGAGAGCCACGACGACGACACATTCTATGTTTCGCCGAAATAATCAGAAAATGACTTTTGAGAAGCAGCAATTAAATTTGTATGCGAAGATTGAGAAAGAGAATAAATTTCAAAGGGAAGATTTCATTTGTTATTATTAAGCAAGAGATAGAAATCCTAAGGAAAGGTTTCATAGGCTATAGTAGAAGGGAAGGTTGCGTAACAAAAGAGATATAGAGGAGACGGGAAGGTTTCACTTGGCGACCGCAAAAAAAGGAAAAAAAAAGTGTGTGTGTGTGTGTGTGGGTGGGTGTGTATGTGTGTGTGTGTGTGTGTGTGTGTGTGTGTGTGTGTGTGAGAGAGAGAGAGAGAGAGAGAGGGGGGGGGGGGGAACATATAGTTGTTCGTTCTTCCCGCGCACTATTCACGTTTCGAATAATAGAGGATTATTGAGTAGATGGTTCGATGAACCCACCTGAGAGGACAGACACTTAAGTGTAATTTGGAGAGTACCCATGTAGATGTAGATGATAAGAAACGTGGGCGCCATTAGCGGTGAGAAAGTTATCGAAACCAGCTTCTGCCGTTGGTGGTGAGACGGTTGAGGCGAAAGCGGTGCGAATTGGAATCCTCCTGCGAGCGCTCGTTCGGATACTGTTGCTACGTCTCCAGGCCGGCCGAGGGAACGTGTAACGATCCCGTCCCGACTGACTGCGGACTAGTCCGTAGAGCTCAGGGGCTGGCGGAGAGTGGTTGGGGGTGGTAGGAGGGGCGGAGAGGCCGCTGTGTACCCTGGGAGAGCAAACAGAGGCGTTGATGGAGGCCGGGATCCGTCTTGTAGGCCGTCTAGGAGCTGAAGGCCCCGGGGCCCGCTCCACGTTTCAATAGACCGGCGCCGTTGCTGGCCGTGCTAGTGCCATGTCGCGACCGAACCGCACCCGAGTTCAAGCAGCGCCTCTCCTCATCGTACGACCGACATTTCGCAAATAACGCTCACGTTGGTATTAGTGCGGGCTGTTTAATGTTACAACAATGAAACGTTACATGTACACCGAAGGGCCAGAGAAACTGTTACATCTGCCTATCGTGTAGGGCCTCCAGGACAACGCACAAGTTCCGCAGCACGACGTGTCGTGTACTCGACTAATGTATGATGTAGTACACCACGAGTTCTGCAGGGCTGTCCGTAAAACAGCAAGAGTACGACGGGTTGGAGAGCTGTTCTGAGCAGCACGTTGCAAGACATCCCAGATGTGCCGAATAATGTTCATACCTGGGGAGTTTGGTGGCCAGCGGAAGTTTTTAAACTAGGAAGACTGCACTCCAGTCACTCTGTACTAACTTTGAACGTGTGGGGTGACGCATTGTCCTGCTGTAATTGCTCACGTCCGTCGGAATGCACAGTGGTCACGAATGGATGCAAGTGATCAGACGGGATGCTTACGAACGTGTCTCCTGTCAGAGTCGTACCTAGACGTGTCAGGGGTCCCATATCACTTCAACTCCACATGCCCCACATCATTACAGAGTCTCCACCAGCTTGAAAAGTCCCCTGCTGACATCCAGGGCCCATGCAGTCGTGACGTTGGCTCCATAGCCGTACGCGTCCATCCGCTTGATACAATCTGAAACGAAACTCGTCCTATCAGGCAACATGTTTCCAGTCATCAATAGCCTTGACGGGCCCAGGTGAGGCGTAAAGGTTTGCGTCGTTGAAAGGTCTCTTTTGGATTCCTGTCATGTTAATTTCTTAAATCTGTTGCATTTACGACATACATTCCACTTCTAAATTTACTGTGTTGTTTCTGACTATCTGGGAGGAGACTGAGCAGTGAAACGTGTTACTTTTACACATAAACAAGAACTATCTGTCACACTATTACACTTTAAAACACAGTTTATATGTAATTCATGTCACACTGTCTCATACGGAACCTACATCCGCTTTCTGTTATATACTGTATATGATAACATACTGTCATCCCCCTTCCCTTCTGTGTGAAAGAATGAACGAGCAAATGTATTTCTAGTTGCATGCTGGATGGTAGCAGAGAAGCCTGTCTGCTAGAGAACAGTAGGACCAACGTCGGAACAGGTAGCTACGTTTTCTAAAAGCAATGAGGTTTCTATCCTTACTATGGTCCTGTCCGTCCCTTATCATGTTGGTATAGGAAGCTGCCCCTCTGGTCACTTCCGTTTTGTATACGGAAGCACCCTTGGTAGGAGCGCAAGGTCAGTCTGTCCGAGGCGAGCGTCTGAAGTGGTAAGATCTCCGGCTAAGAGCGTGTCTGCTAAGTCCGCAGGACAATGGATTTCTTAAGTTCAGCCTAACTGAAAATTTAATCACCTTTATTTCAGGTTTAGCTCTAAAATATCTAATGTTATCTTAAATTGCAACGCAGTGTAATTCAAGTGTGAAATTCAGAATGTCTTCCGGTAGTTGCTTTGACACTACTTTGTGAGTAAAGTGGAACCACGTGTTGATTAGTAACTCTAACTAATATCATCAATCTTAAATGCGAATGTGCGTGAGATTGTAACGTCTCGTCTTGACAATATTTTCCAATATAGCAACTTTTCTTTATGTTGAACCCACGTGGGGTGTACTTTGTGAGACCAGTGCCACGTGCTTATACAATTGTTTGACCCATCAGGTTAATAGTAAGACGATAGTAACCAGTTCGAGGTTTTTCTTTTGTAAATTACGTTTCGATCTAATTTATTTTAATTATCGAAATTATTGTGGAGTTACACTCTTTGTGTAAACCAAGTTGACCACGTGAAGCATGTGGTGTAATCATCAAAGTAGCCCTCAGCTATTCTTTTCGGGAAGATTTCACAGAGAGTTAGTATGAATTTAGTATACCAGTGTGTGGTAATTACATGACGGACAGAATTGCGCTACGAACGTAACTTCTTTGGGTGAAAATTGAATCGGTTGGTTGTGGTTAATTTCCTCTTGCATATATTTCAACGTTCTTCGTGTGTTATTTTATGAATGCAGTGTTGTATGCAGTCTCCCAATCTTGGCTCCGTATTTGATGTGTTCCGTAAGATTCCAATCTCACATTTTCACAATCCTTAATAAGGCACCAGTTTAGGTATGAATCAAGTTTAATATGCTGAAATTTCAATGACCAATGTTAAAATAAATTTCCAAATATAAACTGATTTATTTCTTCTTATTTAAATTCTCTTGTTGTCGTATGACGATTAAAAGGTTATAATTAATGTTAGTCTGGTTGGGAATTTGGTAAGCTACACTGGATACCTGGTGAAACAGTTGCGCAGTAATGCAAGGTTAACTTCCCCACATAGCTCACAGCTTTTAACCCACTTTGATGGTCTTGAACATCAGCACCGCTTACATCTCAAATTAATGCAACAACATTACATCGTTTAGTCATCAACGGTACACGAGTGGGCGTTTGGCTCCAAAAGCCCATATCGGTGATGTTTCGTTGAATGGTCCACACGCTGACATTGTTGAAGGCCCGGGATTGAAATCTACAGCAATTTGCGGAAAGGTTTCAAATCTGTCACGTTGAACGATTCTCTTCTGTCGTCGTTGGTCTCATTCTTGCAGGATCTTTTTCAGTTCGCAGCGATGTCGGAGATTTGATGTTTTACCGTACACTCGTGAAATGGTCGAACGGGAAAATCCCCAGTTCATCGCTACCTCGGAGACGCTGTATCTCATCGCTCGTGCGCCGACTATAACACCACGTTAAGACTCACTTAAATCTTGATAACCTGCCACTGTAACAGCAGTAACCGATCTCACAACTGCGAGAGGCACTGGTTGTCTTTTATAGTTGCTGACAGCAGCGCCGTATTCTGTCTGTTTACATATCTTTCGATCTGTATGTATATGCATGTTTATACCAGCTGATCTGGCGCTTCAGTGTATGTTCCTAAAGCCTGATACTATCACTGCTAATGATGTTTTTTTGGTCTTCAGTCCTGACACTGGTTTGATGCAGCTCTCCGTGCTACTCTATCCTGTGCAAGCTTCTTCATCTCCCAGTACCTACTGCAACCTACATCCTTCCGAATCTGCTTAGTGTATTCATCTCTTGGTCTCCCTCTACGATTTTTACCCTCCTTGCTGCCCTCCAATACTAAATTGGTAATACCCTGATGCCTCAGAACATGTCCTATCAACCGATCCCTTCTTCTTGTCAAGTTGTGCCACAAACTCCTCTTTTCCCCAATTCTATTCAATACCTCCTCATTAGTTATGTGATCTACCCATCTAATCCTCAGCATTCTTCTGTAGCACCACATTTCGAAAGCCTCTGTTCAGCTCTTGTCCAAATTATTTATCGTCCATATTTCACTTCCATACATGGCTGCACTTCATACAAATACTTTCAGAAACGACTTCCTGACCCTTAAATCTATAACGATTATAAAGAATCCGCCTCGATTGCAAACAGAAACCAGATGTAGACCTAGGTATCGGCGCGGATCACCACGCCTTCTTTAAACACACTATAACTACAAACTGCCTAAAGAGGCATGGTCCAACATTAATACAGAACGCCCAAAACGGCAAAAGACTCGCATAAAATGTCAATAGCTGTACTTAGCTCAGACGTCAGAAGCGTGCTTCCCCACCACAGCCCAGGTACACCTGAGAACCCCCGGCGCACCGAACGTTGGCTGTGGTGACGTCTGAGCTAAGTGCCGCTATTGACATGGTACACAGGTACCGTTTGTTTCACATTTTACGCGGATCTTTTGCCCTTTTGGGCGTTCTGTATTAATGCTGGACCGTGCCTCTTTAGGCAGTTTGTAGTTCCGAAGAAGGCGTGGTAATCCTCGCCTAAACCTAGGTCAACATCCGGTTTCTATTTGCAATCGAGGCGGATTCTTTATAATCATTAAATTATTCACGGTTGCTGACGCGCTGCAGTGTTAAAAGTTCTCACTTAAATCTATACTCGATGTTAACAAATTACTCTTCTTCAGAAAAGCTTTCCGTACCATTGCCAGTCTACATTTTATATCTTCTCTACTTCGACCATCATCAGTTATTTTGCTCCCAAACAGCAAAACTCATTTACTACTTTAAGTTTCTCATTACGTAATCCAATTCCCTCAGCATCACCCGACTTAGTTCGACTACATTCCATTATCCTCGTTTTGCTTTTGTTGATGTTCATCTTGTATCCTCCTTTCAAGACACTGTCCATTCCATTCAACTGCTCTTCCAAGTCCTTTGCTGTCTCTGACAGAATTACAATGTCATCGGCGAACATCAAAGTTTTTACTTCTTCTCCATGAATTTTAATACCTACTCCAAATTATTATTTGGTTCATTTTCTGCTTGCTCAGTATACAGATTGTATAATATCGGGGACAGGCTACAACCCTGTCTCACTCCCTTCCCAAGCACTGCTTCCCTTTCATGTGCCTCGACTCTTATAACTGCCATCTCGTTACTGTACAAACTGTGAATAGCTTTTACCCCTGCCAGTTCCAGAATTTGAAAAAGAGTATTCCAGTCAACATTGTCAAAAGCTTTCTCTAAATCTACAAATGTTAGAAACGTAGGTTTGCCTTTCCTTACTATATCTTTTAAGATACGTCGTAAGGTCAGTGTTGCCTCACGTGTTCCAACATTTCTACGGAATCCAAACTGGTCTTCCCCGAGGTCGGCTTCTACCAGTTTTTCCATTCGTCTGTAAAGAATTCACGTTAGTATTTTGCAGCTGTGACTTATTAAATTGATAATTCGGTAATTTTCACATCTGTCAACGCCTGCTTTCTTTGGGATTGGAATTATTATATTGTTCTTGAGGTCTGAGGGTATTTCGCCTGTCTGATACATCTTGCTCACCAGATGGAAGAGTTTTGTCAGGACTGGCTCTCCCAAGGCTATTAGTAGTTCTAATGGAATGTAGTCTACTCCCGGGGCCTTGTTTCAACTCAGGTCTTTCAGTGCTCTGTCAAACACTTCACGTAGTATCATATCTCCCATTTCATCTTCACATATATCCTCTTCCATTTCCAAAATATTGTCCTCAAGTATAACACACTTGTGTAGACCCCCCATAAACTCCTTCCACCTTTCTGCTTTCTCTTCTTTGCTTAGAACTGAGTTTCCATCTCAGCTCGTGATATTCATATAAGTTGTTCTCTTTTCTCCAAAGGTCTCTTTAATTTTCCTGTAGGCAGTATCTATCTTATCCCTAGTGAGATAAGCTTCTACATCCTTACATTTGTCCTCTAGCCATGCCTGCTTAGCCATTTTGCACTTCCTGTCGATCTCATTTTTGAGACGTTTGTTTTTCTTTTTGCCTGCTTCATTTACTGCATTTTTATATTTTCTCCTTTCATCGATTAAATTCAATATTTCTTCTGTTACCCAAGGATTTCTAGCAGCCCTCGTCTTTTTACCTACCTTATCCTCTGCTGCCTTCACTACTTAATCCCTCAAAGCTACCCATTCTTCTTCTACTGTGTTTCTTTCCCCATTCCTGTCAATTGTTCCCTTATGCTCTCCTTGAAACTCTGTACAACCTTTGGTTCTTTCAGTTTATCCAGGTCCCATCTCTTTAAATTCCCATACTTTTTGCTGTTTCTTCAGTTTTAATCTACAGTTCATAACCAAGAGATTGTGGTGAGAGTCCACATCTGCCCCTGGAAATGTCTTACAATTTAAAACCTGGTTCCTAAATGTCTGCTTACTGTTATATAATCTCTCTGAAACCTTAAATTATCTCAAGGCCCCTTCCATGTATACAGCCTTCTTTTATGATTCTTGAACCAGGGTGTTGCTATGATTAAGTTATGCTGTGGACAGAATTCTAGCAGGCGGTTTCCTCTTTCATTTCTTACCCCCATTTCATATTTACCTACTACGCTTCCTTCTGTTTCTTCTACTATCGAATTCCAGTCACCCATGACTATTAAATTTTCGTCTCCCTTCACTATCTGAATAATTTCTTTTATTTCTTCATACATTTCATCAATCTCTTCGTCATCTGCGGAGCTAGTTGGCGTGTAAACTTGTACTACTGTGGTAGGCGTGGGATTCGTGTCTATCTTGGCCACAACAATGCGTTCACTATGCTGTTTGTAGTAGCTTACCCGCATCCCTATTTTTTAATTCATTATTATACCTACTCCTGCATTACCCCTCGTTTTTGCAGGATGTTTTTCCAGTCGCAGCAGTGTCTGATATTTGATGTTTTTCCGGATTCCTGATATCCATGGTACACTCATGAAACAGTCGAAAGGGATTATCCCCACTCGATCGCTACCTCGGAGATGCTGTCCCCCATCGCTCGTGCACCGACTGCTAACACCAAGTTGAAACTCACTTATATCTTCCAGAATGATATTTTCACTCTGCAGCGGAGTGTGCTCTGATACGAAACTTCCTGGCAGATTAAAACTGTGTGCTGGACCGAGACTCGAACTCGGCGCCTTTGCCTTTCGCAGGCAAGTGCTCTACCAACTGAGCTACCCAAGCACGACTCACGACCCATCCTCACAGCTCTATTTCTGGCAGTACCTCGCCTCCTACCTTCCACACTTTACAGAAGCTCTCCTACGAACCGTACAGGATTAGCACTCCTGAAATATTGCAGAGACATGGCTTAGCCACAGCCCGGGGGATGTTTCCAGAATGATATTTTCACTCTGCAGCGGAGTGTGCTCTGATATGAAACTTCCCGGCAGATTAAAACTGTGTGCCGGACTGAGACACGAACTCGGTACCTTTGCCTTTCATGGGTAAGTTTGGAAGGTAGGAGACGAGGTACTGGCAGAAGTAGAGCTGTGAGGACGGGGCGTGAGTCGTGTTGGGTAGCTCAGGCGGTAGAGCACTTGCCCGCGAAAGGCAAAGGTCCCGAGTTCGAGTCTCGGCCTGGCACACAGTTTTAATCTGCCAGGAAGATTCACTTATATCTTGATAACCTGCTATTGTAGCAGCAGTAACCTATGTAACAGCTGTGCCAGGCTCTTGTTACCTTATATAGGCTTTGCTGACCGCATCGCTATATTCTGCCAATTTATATATCTCTCGATCTGTATATGCATGTCTGTACCAGCTTCTTTGGCGGCGGTTCAGTGTATGTTCGAAAACCTGCTGCTATCAACGCCGGTGATATGGGTCAGCCAATTTATATATCTCTCGATCTGTATATGCATGTCTGTACCAGATTCTTTGGCGCTTCACTGTATGTTCCAAAATCTGCTGCTATCAACGCCAGTGATGTGGGTCAGTAGTTCAGTCGATTACTCTTATTGCCTTTGTTGAATGTTGGTGAGCAGGCAGCGGCGACAAGGACAACACGTGGGGCCCGAACCCCTGGTGCTGTCTTCACCCCAGGGCGCAGCTGTGTGCGCCGCTAACTGGTGCAGGCTCGGCGCAGTAACTCACCCCTGGAAGGCTAATTAACCCTTCAGCGCTGAGCGCCTCCGGGGGAGGCCGCATTCAACGCCCCCCCCCCCCCCCCCGTCCCTCCCCGTCCTCTCTCCCAAGCCTACCGCGGTGAATGCCAGCAACACCGTCCTTCGCCTTCGAGCGCAACTACTGAACGTTGACAAGTGCCACGGGTAGGGAGTTCGGGCCCGCAAGGGACACGCTATATTCACCACTAAGGCCGGTATTGCATAGGCTGACCGTACATCCCAATTAATCGGGATTGTCCCATTTTTTGAGGCTCAAAATTTTTTTTTGACTTTCTTTTAAACAAGCAATTTGTCCCGATTTTCAAGGCTTATTTTCAGATATGTACAAAATGGTTAAAAAAAATTTCTGAGTGTCGATTTTATAAACTATCAATTGAAACTGACATTCCGTACGTCAGTACCCCCTGATAATGTACAGATTAAGCATTATAATTGTTGCGTACTCTTGTTTTCTTTGCTTTTGCTTGCCATAGTTGTCAGCACTCAGTATCAGTTTCGTGAAGTGCTAGCACGTCGTGGCGATGCCGAAACGAAAATCGAAGTTTTCGGAAGAGCTTCAGAGGAAATTTCCTTGCTTCGCTGCCACAGACAATGAATGTTCAGCAAAATGTAACGTATGTGACTGTGCTGTATCCGTATCTCATGCTGGTGCTGCACATCTCAAGCATCATATGGAATCAGAGAAACACAGGAAGAATCTGCGATCGGCAGGTTCCTCGCAAAAAATCTCGAGATATTTTGTAACTTCAAATACACAGGAACAGAATGGCTGGTTCTGAGCACCATGGGACTTAACATCTGTGGTCATCAGTCCCCTAGAACTTAGAACTACTTAAACCTAACTAACCTAAGGACATCACAGACATCCATGCCTGAGTCAGGATTCGAACCTGCGACCGTAGCAGTCGCGCGGTTATGGACTGAGCGCCTAGAACCGCTAGATCACCGCGGCCGGCAGGAACAGAAAAACGTAGCTGCAGCAGAAGGCACCCTGGCATTCCATGTTGTTAAACACTACCAAAGCTATCATTCTAATGTCTGCAGTGTTCAAGTACACAAAAATTTTTTTCCTGATTCTGAGATTGCAGAAAATGTTTCGTGTGGAAAAACAAAGTGTGAAGCAATTACCAACAATGTTATCGTTACACATTCCCAGAAACAGGTAATAGCTGCTGTAAACAGTGCAAAATACATTTCAATATCTACTGATGCTAGCAACCATGGGCATCAGAAAATTTTTTCTGTGATAGTCCAGTATTTTTCTGTAAGTGAGGGTGGACTGCAGACGAAATTGCTTTTTGGCCAAGAAAATTTATGAAAGTCCCACTTTTGTCCGAAGAAAATATGATCACCCTAGTATTGCACTATCATATTTCTTTGACAAAGAAATATCACCAAATATTCCCCAAATATCTTTGACGTGCAACTAAAAAGGGGTATTACACTAGCGTCATATTTTCCATCAAATTTCAATATGGTGGACAGCAACTCGTTATTATTCGCTACCGTTGCTAGTACCACAATTGCATTGTGTGCGTATTTGGAAGAGAAGCGACGGAAAAAAAATAGGCTACAGACTAAGATGTTACGTACAGATAATAAGAGTATTCAGCAAAATTTGTTAAGACAGTTGCAAGCGGAGAAAGTCTAGTGTTAATACATTGCTGGCCATTAAAACTGCTACACCACGAAGGTGAAGTGCTACTGCGACAGGAAGAAGATGCAGTGATATGCAAATGATTAGCTTTTCAGAGCATACACACAAGGTTGGCGCCGATGGCGACACCTACAACGTGCTGACATCAGGAAAGTTTCCAACCGATTTCTTGTACACAAACAGCAGTTAACCGGTGTTGCCTGGTGAAACGTTGTGATGCCTCGTGTGAGAAAGAGAAATGCGTACCATCACGTTTCCGACTTTGATAAAGGTCGGATTGTAGCCTATTGCGATTGCGGTTTATCGTATCGCGACATTGCTGCTCGCGTTAGTCCAGATCCAATGACTGTTGGCAGAATATGGAATCGGTGGGTTCAGGGGGGTAATACAGAACGCCGCGCTGGATCCCAACGGCCTCGTATCACTAGCAGTCGAGATGACAGGCATCTTATCTGCACGGCTGTAACGGATCGTGCAGCCACGTCTCGATCCCCGAGTCAACAGATGTGGACGTTTGCAAGACAACAACCATCTGCACGAACAGTTCGACGACGTTTGCAGCAGCATGGACTATCAGCTCGGAGACCGTGGCTGCCGGTACCCTTGACGCTGCATCACAGATAGGAGCGCCTCCGTTGGTGTACTCAACGACGAACCTCGGTGCACGAAAGGTAAGACGTCATTTTTCGGATGAATCCAGATTCTGCTTACAGCATCGTGATGGTTGCATCCGTGTTTGGGGACATCGAGGTGAACGCACATCGGAAGCGTGTATTCGTCATCGCCATACTGGCGTATCACCCGGCGTGATGGTATGGGGTGCCAGTTGTTACACGTCTCGGTCACCTCTTGTTCGCACTGACGTCACTTTGAACAGTGGACGTTGCATTTCAGATGTGTTACGACCCGTGGCTCTACTCATCATTAGATCCCTGCGAAATCCTACATTTCAGCAGAATAATGCACGACCGCATCTTGCAGGTCCTGTACGGGCTTTAGTCGATACAGAAAATGTTCGACTGCTACCCTGGCCAGCACCTTCTCCAGATCTCTCACCAATTGAAAACGTCTGGTCAATGGTGGCCGAGCAACTGTCTCGTCGCAATGCGCCAGTCACTACTCTTGATGCCGCGGACGATTAGCCGTGCGGTCTAAGGCGCTGCAGTGATGAACTGTGCGCCTGGTCCCGGCGGAGGTTCGAGTCCTCCCTCGGGCATGGGTGTGTGTGTTTGTCCTTCGGATAATTTAGATTAAGTAGTGTGTAAGCTTAGGGACTGATGGCCTTAGCAATTAAGTCCCATAAGATTTCACACACATTTGCACATTTGAACACTACTCTTGATGAACTGTGGTATCGTGTTGAAGCTGCATGGGCAGCTGTACCTATACAAGCCATCCAAGCTCTGTTTGACTCACTGCCCAGGTGTATCATGGCCGTTTTTACGGCCAGAGGTGGTTGTTCTGGGTACTTATTTCTCAGGATCTATGTACTCAAACTGCGTGAAAATGTAATCACATGTTCGTTCTAGTATACTATATTTGTCCAATGAATACCCGTTTATCATATGCAATTTGTCATGGTGTAGCAATTTTAGTGGCCAGTAGCGTATGTATGTCACTTACGAATGGATGAGAGTGTATTTCAGTATTTGCTCACTAAAGCGGCTTCTTATATTACAAAACAGAACCCTCTCTTGAGAAATGCTACATGTGCAGAAGACAGGCTCACATTCACACTGCGATTTCTTGATACAGGAAAGAGCTACTCTACTTTACAATACAGGTCCAGAACATGACATCTCACATTAAAAAATAAAATCAAGAAACTTGTGAAGCGATTTATAAAGTGCTAAATGGGAAATATGTGAAGGTAAATAAATGTTTAGTACACTGTATGGGCAATAGGAGCTATTTTTATTTCCATTGTTCTTCTTACCTCATTTACACGTAGCGTAACCGAACGAGGTGGCGCAGTGGCTAGCACACTGGACTCGCATTCGGGAGGACGACGGTTCAAATCCGAGGCCGGCTATCCTGATTTGGGTTTTCCGTGACTTCCCTAAATCGCTCCAGGCAAATGTCGGGACGGTTCCTTTCGAAGAGCACGGCTGATTTTCTTCCCCATCTTTCCCTAATCGAATGAAGACCGATGACCTCACAGTCTGGTCTTCTCCCCGAAACAACCCAACCCAATATGTAGAGTAATACTATTTTATATCACTGTTTGAACAACGCCTTCTGTCTTAAAAATGTAGTTCCTTGTTCTTTCTTTCGATTTATTTTTGGAGTCTTGCTTAATTTAGTACAGATACCGAAACAATATCAAGACAAGAAGCATAATACATTAGGAAGCTCTTGCAGCGATTTAGGTATCAATATTCTGCCGTCTCAAAATCTTCGTCAGTGTTCGAGGTTTAGATTGGATGCCCAAGATATTTTTCGACATAAATGTAACACAGGAAAAATGCTGTCAACGGAGCACGAAAAGGAGAATTAAACTCCTGTTTAAACGACACTGGAAATCATAAGGAAAAACAAGACTGTATGTTCTTCAGTATTACAACGTGGACTTCCCAGAATCCTTCTGACGATAACGCAGACACAACTCCATATCTCTCCGTCTTACGACACTTTATAGTTCCCGCCGGATTTTACGTGCGTGCTTTACTTGTACTAGTAGGGTACTTTCGAACCTGTGTATCGCGGAAACGCATAAAGATATCAAGGCATCTGAGCAACATATCGTAAAGATTACACCCACTTGCTGTGCATAGCCGTACTTGGAATCCGCTGCTTGGTTATGGTACGAAGAAAAGGCAGAAAAAAAGCTTTATTCGAGTTTTGAAAGAAACTGCCCATGAACTAATAAAGCCGGCCGGGGTGGCCGAGCGGTTCTAGGCGCTACAGTCTTGAACCGCGCGACCGCTACGGTCGCAGGTTCGAATCCTGCCTCGGGCACGGATTTGTGTGATGTCCTTAGGTTAGTTAGGTTTAAGCAGTTCTAAGTTCTAGGCGCCTGATGACCACAGAAGTTAAGTCCCATAGTGCTCAGAGCCATTTGAACCATTTTGAACTAATAAAGATTTTTGAAAAGTGAAGATAACTCTTCCAGATAAATGCCTAGACAATATACCGTTAAAATTTGAGCAATTTTCTGCGGTTATTTATTACGAGGGCTGGAACTTTAATAGTGGTAACTATTTCTTCACAACCGATAGAAAAGAGTTACATGTTTGCACCTGTTACTGTCCTTCAAAGTAGTCACCAGCGTTGTGTAGAACCCTTCACCAGCGATGTGGAAGGCGTAGTACACCGTTAGCAGAGCCTGTTCTGTTGATGGTGCGAATGGAGCGGTCTACTGCCTGTCGAATCTCTGGAACAGTTCTGAAGCGAATGCCACGAAACCAAAACTGAAACGCCAATCCAACGAATGGCGTCATTATGGGTCGCCGCGAAAGTCGAAATTGCGTCGGAGCCCCAGTATGGTGAAAGTTATGGTGATTCTCGTGTACGACTGTGATGGTGTTATCATAACGCATTACGTTCCTCCACGGCAGACCGTCAGTGCAAAGTGCTACTGTTCGTTTTTGGAGCATCGCATGCGACCAGCTTTGCGAAAGAAGCGGCGACACTTTCTGCGCAACCCACCCACAATTTTGCACGACAATGCGCGGACGCATACAGCGCAAGCTGTGGCTGCTCTGTCCTAGTGATTTTGATTTGATTCCGAAGATGAAGGAACCACATCGTGGCATTCTCTTCAGGGCTGTTCCAGAGATTCGACAGGCAGTAGACCGCTCCATTCGTGCCATCAACAGCACAGGCTCTGCTAACGGTATACTACGCCTTCCACATCGCTGGCAACAGATTCTGCACAACGTTGCCGACTAACAGTAAGAACCTACTGCAGGGATTTCACCGTACTGTTGAATATTGAAGCCATTGAGGGTATTAACTACAGTCTGTCGTCTGGTAACCTCTTAGCAGCTTCCTTGTCCGAATACGAGATATACATTTCAGTACTGGAAGTATCAACTGATACGTTGATAACGAGTCGATCAACAACAAACCCACGAAGCCAACCAGACGCCGCATTTTGTCCTCTCCTTTTACGACGTGCCGTTCTATATCCCGCCAACTTTCGGCAGTGACGTGTGAAAAAGCTGCGTGCGTTTGTTCCAGTACGTCTGGCAACTTAACAGTCTTGTTATTTGTCGGGCCAAAAACCTCAACTTGGCTCTAGATCAGTTCTGTTGGGTTCATATCGTAATGGTACAGTGGAAAATGTAAAAATGCAGCATTTGTATGGTGTGCTCGATGCTGTGAAAATGATTGTTTTTCATGTTTCTATGACACTTACCACTCTGGTTCGTGTGGGACTACATCTGGTGTACGAAGTAACGGACATAGTCCAAATAAATCGTGTTTGGTCTTCCAATTTTGTCCTAAAAGTGAAACTGTTATCCTTCCTTAATTTAAGCAACCTTCGTTTACAATGTAATGTAAAATATCGATAACTAAGAATTTATACTTGAAATGAAAAGAGGAATTTTACGTGCAGTATGTAATTAAAAGCAATAAGACGTGATTGTTCATAAAAAATGACGGATTTTTGCAATTACGAGATGTAGGTATGAAACATCCCTGTAGAAAACGTATGAAAGTGCTTGTAAACCTCTTAGGTTATTTCATCGTCAAACAGCTGAGCAAAACTGAACGTACTCAGACATTTATCTCTTTACTTATTGTGATCAACAGTAAACTGACACACTTTTTTTCCCCTGACTTTCAATAATTCCTACAAAAGAATGGCCCTGACTAACATGAATCACTTACCTCACAAAAATCTTCGTTACTCGAACTACTGCAATACAGCGACCGTCAATATTGCCAGCTAAATAAAAGATTCACACTATGGAAGGCACTAATTACTGATAGGTATAGTTAGCAAATGAAAGATTCTGGCAGAGAACAAACAATGTATTCACCCCAATAGTGTTCAGAAGTCATATATACACTCCTGGAAATTGAAATAAGAACACCGTGAATTCATTGTCCCAGGAAGGGGAAACTTTATTGACACATTCCTGGGGTCAGATACAACACATGATCACACTGACAGAACCACAGGCACATAGACACAGGCTACAGAGCATTCACAATGTCGGCACTAGTACAGTGTATATCCACCTTTCGCAGCAATGCAGGCTGCTATTCTCCCATGGAGACGATCGTAGAGATGCTGGATGTAGTCCTGTGGAACGGCTTGCCATGCCATTTCCACGTGGCGCCTCAGTTGAACCAGCGTTCGTGCTGGACGTGCACACCGCGTGAGACGACGCTTCATCCAGTCCCAAACATGCTCAATGGCGGACAGATCCGGAGATCTTGCTGGCCAGGGTAGTTGACCTACACCTTCTAGAGCACGTTGGGTGGCACGGGATACATGCGGATGTGCATTGTCCTGTTGGAACAGAAAGTTACCTGGCAGGTCTAGGAATGGTAGAACGATGGGTTCGATGACGGTTTGGATGTACCGTGCACTATTCAGTGTCCCCTCGACGATCACCAGAGGTGTACGGCCAGTGTAGGAGATCGCTCCCCACACCATGATGCCGGGTGTTGGCCCTGTTTGCCTCGGTCGTATGCAGTCCTGATTGTGGCGCTCACCTGCACGGCGCCAAACACGCATACGACCATCATTGGCACCAAGGCAGAAGCGACTCTCATCGCTGAAGACGACACGTCTCCATTCGTCCCTCCATTCACGCCTGTCGCGACACTACTGGAGACGGGCTGCACGATGTTGGGGCGTGAGCGGAAGACGGCCTAACGGTGTGTGGGACCGTAGCCCAGCTTCATGGAGACGGTTGCGAATGGTCCTCGCCGATACCCCAGGAGCAACAGTGTCCCTAATTTGCTGGGAAGTGGCGGTGCGGTCCCCTACGGCACTGCGTAGGATCCTACGGTCTTGGCGTGCATCCGTGCATCGCTGCGGTCCGGTCCCAGGTTGACGGGCACGTGCACCTTCCGCCGACCACTGGCGACAACATCGATGTACTGTGGAGACCTCACGCCCCACGTGTTGAGCAATTCGGCGGTACGTCCACCCGGCCTCCCGCATGCCCATTATACGCCCTCGCTCAAAGTCCGTCAACTGCACATACGGTTCACGTCCACGCTGTCGCAGCATGCTATCAGTGTTAAAGACTGCGATGGAGCTCCGTATGCCACTGCAAACTGGCTGACACTGACGGCGGCGGTGCACAAATGCTGCGCAGTTAGCGCCATTCGACGGCCAACACCGCGGTTCCTGGTGTGTCCGCTGTGCCGTGCGTGTGATCATTGCTTGTACAGCCCTCTCGCAGTGTCCGGAGCAAGTATGGTGGGTCTGACACACCGGTGTCAATGTGCTCTTTTTTCCATTTCCAGGAGTGTATATATGACATCCATCTTTACAAATTTACTTTTTCTGATGTACACACGTTCAGATCGTCCGCTCTCAAAATTCTGACATCTCTCTGCCACATACACCACTGCTGGCGGCTCACCTCCAACTGCGCAACGCTACTCGCTGTTCACATCCAACTTCCCAACACTACAACAGCAAATATTCCAACAATGCAAACCAGTACAGACTGCACACAGCAAAATCATTGATTTTTATACAGAGTGCTACGTGGCGTTACCAACATAAAAAGCTAAACAGCCTACTTACAGGTATTTCAAATTGAACGAGAGACAAATGTGAGTAGGTGTAGACCTGAATCAGCGGCCCATGAACTGCACCATGTTGTCAACATACTACGCTACCGATTCCACTATACGTCCAAATACCGTCCCTCGGAAAACTTGAAACCCGATTTTTTCCCGTAAATTTATGAAAAACTTTGAGAACAACCTATTTCTCGGCACTTTTTAACTGTGTTTCAATGCGGAGCAGGAAGCAACCTCAGCCATTTTCATACTGCGTGCTAACATCGCGGCAATCAGAGCACAACAGTACAGAGAGTGTGACTGTACACGATTTTTGAAATAAAAACTACATAGCTGCAGCGTGTTTAAGAAAAACTTTGAAAGCTGTTAATACGAGGGGCATTTGAAAAGTCCGTGCAAAGTCCGAGAGACTGCACGACCGGCGCGTATCGATGTCATGTTTAGTTAGTAGCATCTTTGGAAAGGACGCACACCACGTTTCAGCCATAATGGTTAATTTCTTTGTGTTTGGCATTTTTATATATCAAGAAAGCCGAGTGTTGGCAAAAAGTGGACGAAAAAGAATAGCGTGTGGTGATTAAACATTACTTTATGAAAGGGAAAAGGCTTCAGGAGACTAAATAGAAGATTGATTAACATTACGGTGACTCTGCACCTTCGATTGGAACAGTTTATAAGTGGTTTTTAAATTTTCGGAGTGGCCATATGGGCACAAGAGATGCTGGACGTTCTCGACGTTCTGTGGAGGTTACGACTCCAGAAATCATTGATAAAATCCAGGATATGGTGATGGATGACAGAAGAGTCAAGGTGCGTGAGATTGCTAGTGCTGTGTGCATGTCGTATGAATGGGTACATAATATTTTGCATAAATATTTGGGCTTGAGAAAGCTATCCGAAAAAACGGGTTCCGCGATTGGTCACTCTTGACCAAAAACGGAATCGTGTGAAGCGTTGCAAGGATGGTTTGCAGCTGTTCAGGACGAATCGGCAGGATTTTAAGCGTCATTTCGTCACTGTGGATGAAACATGGATACATTATTATACTCCTGAGACCAAACAACAATCTAGACAATGGGTTACCAAGGGAGTGTCAGCACCAAAAAACCTGAAGACCATTCCTTCGGCTGGATAGGTTATGGCGACTGTCTTTTGGGATTCGCAAGAGATAATGCTCATCGACTATCTGGAAGAGGATAAAACTATTACAGGTCCATATTATTCATCGTTACTCGACCGTTTGAAAGCTGAGCTGCAAGAACAACGCCGGCGATTAGACCGCAAAAGAGTCAACATTTGGACATCAGAAAGCAATCCGCAAGATGGGTTCCGCAACTGCTCACGCTTGACCAAAAACGGGATCGTGTTGCAAGGACGGTTTGCAGCTGTTGAGGAAGAATCGACAGGATTTTAAGCGTCGTTTCGTCACTGTGGATAAACATGGATACGTTACTATACTCCTCAGACCAAACAACAATCTAAACAATGGGTTACCAAGGGAGAATCTGCACCAAAAAATACGAAGACCATTCCTTCGGCTGGATAGGTTATGGCGACTGTCTTTTGGGATTCGCAAGGGGTAATCCTCATCGACTATCTGGTAGAGGGTAAAACTATTACAGGTGTATATTATTCATCGTTATTGGACCGTCTGAAAACCGAGCTGCAAGAAAAAAACCGGCGATTGGACTGCAAAAAACTCCTTTTTCATCACGACAATGCATCAGCACACACATGAGCAGTTGTGATCACAAAATTAATGAAAATAGAATTCCAACTCGTTTCACACACACCTGTTCTCCAAACGTGGCTGCCTCGGACTAGAATTTGTCCCCCAATTTGAATAAATGGCTGGTGAGACGAAGATCTTATTCAAACGAGGAGGTGATTGCAGCAACTAATAGATATTTTGCTGACTTGGACAATTCCTATTATTCACAAGGGATCAACAAATTAGAACAGCGTTGGACGAAGTGTATTAAGTCCAAAATGAGACTATGGCGAAAAATAAGTGTACCCCAAACACATAAGAAGTCTTAATTTATGCACGGGCTTCTCAAACGCCCCTCGTACATTAGAATACTTTAAAGTGTCATTAACGTAACTTAGTAATCATATTACAGACGAATGGAAAAACTGGTAGAAGCCGACATCGGGGAAGATCAGTTTGGATTCCGTGGAAATGTTGGAACACGTGAGGCAATACTGACCGTAGAAGAAACATTAAGGAAAGGCAAACCTACGTTTCTAGCATTTGTAGACTTAGAGAAAGGTTTTGACAATGTTGATTGGAATACTCTCTTTCAAATTCTAAAGGTGGCAGGGGTAAAATACAGGGAACGAAAGGCTATTTACAATTTGTACAGAAACCAGATGGCAGTTATAACAGTCAAGGGGCATGAAAGGGAAGCAGCGGTTGGGAAGGGAGTGAGACAGGGTTGTAGCCTCTCCCCGGTGTTATTCAATCTGTACATTCAGCAAGCAGTAAAGGAAACAAAAGAAAAGTTTGGAGTAGGTATTAAAATACAGGGAGAAGAAATAAAAACTTCGAAGTTCGCAGATGAAATTGTAATTCTGTCAGAGACAGCAAAGGACTTGGAAGAGCAGTTGAACGGAATGGACAGTGTCTTGAAAGGAAGATATAAGATGAACATCAACAAAAGCAAAACGAGGATAATGGAATGTAGTCGAATTAAGTCTGGTGATGCTGAGGGTATTAGATTAGGAAATGAGACACTTAAAGTAGTGAAGGAATTTTGCTATTTGGGGAGCAAAATTACTGATGATGGTCGAAGCAGAGAGGATATAAAATGTATACTGGTAATGGCAAGGAAAGCGTTTCTGAAGAAGAGAAATTTGTTAACATCGAGTATAGATTTAAGTGTCAGGAAGTCGTTTCTGAAAGTATTTGTATGGAGTGTAGCCATGCATGGAAATGAAACATGGACAATAAACAGTTTGGACAAGAAGAGAATAGAAGCTTTCGAAATGTGGTGCTACAGAAGAATGTTGAAGATTAGGTGGGTAGATTACGTAACTAATGAGGAGATATTGAATAGGATTGGGGAGAAGAGACGTTTGTGGCATAACTTGACTAGAAGAAGGGATCGGTTGGTAGGACACGTTCGCAGGCATCAAGGGATCACAAATTTAGCATTGGAGGGCAGCGCGGAGGGTAAAAATCGTAGAGGGAGACCAAGAGATGAATACACTAAGCATGTTCAGAAGGATGTAGGTTGCGGTAGGTACTGGGAGATGAAGAAGCTTGCACAGGGTAGATTAGCATGGAGAGCTGCATAAAACCAGTCTCAGGACTGAAGACCACAACAACAACAACAACAGTAATCATATACCTAATACGTAAGTAGGACCTACTTCAAAGAACGCAACAACACCAGTATGCGTGTGCTATGGCTTTTGACCAATCATAGCGTTTGTGTTTCCTTGCATTAGGTTTATTGGTATGTTGAACAAAGCATAGTGAGCGTGGTAGTGTGATAGACTGAATGTTTGGTTATGACGAAGAGAGGATGGGCTGCGTTCGTTTGCGTCTGCTACTTCTAAATATTTTTCCCCTTCGCTTGTTTAAAAGGTGCTGCGCCATTATTAATTTAAGGAAGGTGCAATACTGCCTATTAAAATTGCTACACCAATAAGAAATGCAGATGATAAACGTGTTCATTCGACAAATATGTTATACTAGAACTGATGTGTGATTACATTTTCACGTAAATTGGGCGCACAGCTCCTGAGAAGCTCTGGCCCTAATAATGGCCTTGATACGCGTGGGCATTAAGTCAAAGAGAGCTTGGATGGCGTGTACAGGTACAGCTGCCCATGCAGCTTCAACAGGATACCACAGTTCATCAAGAGTAGTGACTGACGTTTTGCCGACCGAGGTGATCGAGCGGTTCTAGGCGCTTTAGTCCGGAACCGTGCGACTGCTACGGTCGCAGGTTCGAATCCTGCCTCGGGCATGGATGAGTGTGATTTCCTTAGGTTACTTAGGTTTAACTAGTTCTAAGTTCTAGGGGACTGATGACCTCAGTACGTAAGTCTCATAGTGCTCAGAGCCATTTGAACCGTCGACCAGTCGTTTTCAATAGGTGAGAAGTCTGGAGAATGTGCTGGCCAGGGCAACAGTCGAACATTTTCTGTACCCAGAAAGGCCCGTACAGGACCTGCCACGGGTCGTAACGCATCTGAAATGTAACATCCACTGTTCAAAGCGCCGTCAATGCGAACAAGAGGTGACCGAGACGTCTGTAACCAATGGCACCCCATACCATCACGTCAGGTGATACTCCAGTATGGCGATGACGAAAACACGCTTCCAATGTGCCATCACCGCGATGTCGCCAAACAAGGATGCGATCGTAATGATGCTGTAAACAGAACCTGCATTCATCCGAAAATATGACGTTTTGCCGTTTGCTCATCCAGGTTCGTCGTTGAGAACACCATCGCAGTCGCTCCTGTCTGTGGTGCAGCGTCAAGGGTAACCGCAGCCATGGTCTCCGAGCTGATAGTCCGTGCTGCTGCAAAATGTTCTTGCAGATGGTTGTTGTGTTGCAAACGTCCCCATCTATTGACTCCGGGATCGAGACGTGGCTGAACGATCCGTTACAGCCATGCGGATAAGATGCCTGTCATCTCGACAGCTTCATGGAGACGGTTGCGAATGGTCCTCGCCGATACCCCAGGAGCAACAGTGTCCCTAATTTGCTGGGAAGTGGCGGTGCGGTCCCCTACGGCACTGCGTAGGACCCTACGGTCTTGGCGTGCATCCGTGCGTCGCTGCGTTCCGGTCCCAGGTCGACGGGCACGTGCACCTTCCGCCGACCACTGGCGACATCATCGATGTACTGTGGAGACCTCACGCCCCACGTGTTGAGCAATTCGGCGGTACGTCCACCCGGCCTCCCGCATGCCCACTATACGCCCTCGCTCAAAGTCCGTCAACTGCACATACGGTTCACATCCACGCTGTCGCGGCATGCTACCAGTGTTAAAGACTGCGATGGAGCTCCGTATGTCACGGCAAACTGGCTGACACTGACGGCGGCGGTGCACAAATGCTGCGAGCTAGCGCCATTCGACGGCCAACACCGCGGTTCCTGGTGTGTCCGCTGTGCCGTGCGTGTGATCATTGCTTGTACAGCCCTCTCGCAGTGTCCGGAGCAAGTATGGTGGGTCTGACACACCGGTGTCAATGTGTTCTTTTTTCCATTTCCAGGAGTGTATTATACTAGCACTGACATGTGATTACATTTTCACGCAATTTGGGTGCATGGATCCTGAGAAATCAGTACCCACAACAACCACCTCTGGCCATAATTACGGCCTTGATACGCCTGGGCATTGAGTCAAACAGAGCTTGGATGGCGTGTACAGGTACAGCTGCCGATGCAGCTTCAACACAATACCAGAGTTCATCAAGAGTAGTGACTGGCGTATTGTGACGAGCCAGTTGCTCGCACACGATTAATCAGACATTTTCAATTGGTGAGAGATCTGGAGAATGTGCTGGCCAGTGCAGCAGTCGAACATTTTCTGTATCTAGAAAGGCCCGTACAGGACCTGCAACATGCGGTCGTGCATTATCCTGCTGTTTCGCAGGGATCGAATGAAGGGTAGAGCCACGGGTCGTAACACATATGAAATGTAACGTCCACTGTTCAAAGTGCAGTCAGTGCGAACAAGAGGTGATCGACACGTGTAACCAATGGCACCCCATACCATCACACCGGGTGATACGCCAGTATGGCGATGACGAATACACGCTTCCAATGTGCGTTCACCTCGATATCGCCAAACACGGATGCGACCATCATGATGCTGTAAACGGAACCTGGATTCGTCCGAAAAACTGACGCTTTGCCATTCGTGCACCCAGGTTCGTCGTCGAGTACACCATCGCAGGCGCTCCTGTCTGTGATGCAGGGTCAAGGGTAAGCGTAGCCATGGTCTCAGAGCTGATAGTCCATGCTGCAGCAAACGTCATCGAACTGTTCGTGCAGATGGTTGTTATTTTGCAAACGTCCCCAGCTGTTGAATCGGGGATCGAGACGTGTCTGCACGATCCGTTACAGCCATGCGGATAAGATGCCTGTCATCTCAACTGCTAATGATACGAGGCAGTTCGAATCCAGTGTGGCGTTCCGTATTACCCTCCTGAACTCACCGATTCCATATTCTGCTAACAGTCATTGGATCTCGAGCAACGCGAGCAGCAATGTCGCGATACGATGAACCGCAATCGCATTAGGCTACAATCCGATCTTTATCAAAGTAGGAAACGTGATGGTACTCGTTTCTCTTCCTTACACAACAACGTTTCACCAGGCAACGCCGGTCAACTGCTGTTTGAGAAATGGGTTGGAAACTTTCCTCATATCAGGACGTTGTAAGTGTCGCCACCGGCGCCAACCTTGTGTGAATGCTCTGAAAAGCTAATCATGTGCATATCACCGCATCTTCTTCCTGTCGATTAAATTTCGCGTCTGTAGCAAGTCATCTGCATGGTGTAGCAACTTTAATGGCCAGTAGTGTAGTTGGTGATCACAAATTCTGATGCCCAGTTAATCTAGAACATCAATTTTATTTACGTGGCAAAATACATAAATTAATTCCTTCTTTAGTGCGGCATCTGATGACCTGTTTCCATTTTCCCCCCACCACAGTTTAACTTCAGCTTTCCCCCACCCATTTTCGTTCATTACTCCAAAAGGTTGCGTTAGCTCTTGACTTTTCGCTTCTGCCAGTTCCCCTGTTGTATGTGGGGCATGTTTTGGTGTTGCTCATAAATTCACTCTTATCGTACTACAATCGTAGTCTTGTCGTTTAAGACTGCCGTTTGGTGCTGTTCGTTTATTCCCTTTGCTACTACCAACTTATTAGCAAAGACTGGCAGTACCATTCAGAAGCAAAATAAATGTTCCTTAAGGGATTCTTTTAACAATACAATTACCACAGTGCGAAAAGTCTCCTCGGCGGATGGAATGTAGCGATGCTTTCTTTTAGCGAAGCTGCCGTTCTTGCAGAGAGATAGAGACATACACAGAGAGAGAGAGACAGAGAGAGAGAGAGAGAGAGAGAGAGAGAGAGAGAGAGAGAGAGAGAGAGAAGAGGCCCGACTAAAGTATTCAGAAAATACTGCTTTGTGGCTCGCCACAGAGCGGCATCCTTCTTTTCATCGCAAAACTTCCGCCCGCAGTCGAACGTTGCACGTACCACTGCCGCCAACGCCAATACATTCGGCGAGCACTCGCGTACTGTCGTGAAGGACCGCAAGAAATACACAGAGTGCAGGTCGGAAAGGAAATGACGTCCTTTTTTTCCCTCTTCATTGCTTTTTCTTTTTTTCATCCCAGAGGATCCGGGAATCGAGGCAGACTGTATCGCCGCGGTTATACCCTGTTGCTTACTCTGGCGGCATGAGTTCTCGTAGCCAAGTCACAAACGCTGCCGCGTTAACGACGCTTTTGTTCTCTCTTATTAGTGAGCTCAGCGCTCGGCTTGCCACATAAAGAGCAGAAAAATGTAAGAAAAGGGCGAAGGCAACTTAGGAAATAACTGCGGTGTGCGGCACGTTTTGTTGCGGAGTAAACTGTACAGGCAGAGATTTAACCTCTAATAGATACACTATGTGATCAAAAGTATCCGTACACCTGGCTGATAATGAGTTACAAGTTGGTGGCGCCCTCCAACGGTGATGCTGGAATTCAATATGGTGTTGGCCCACCCTTGGCCTTGATGACAGCTTCCACTCTCGCAGGCATACGTTCAATCAGGTGCTGGAAGGATTCTTGGGGAATGGTAGCCCATTCTTCACGGACTGCTCCACTGAGGAGATGTATCGATGTTGGTCGGTGAGGCCTGGCACGAAGTCGGTGTTCCAAAACATCCCAAAGGTGTTCTATAGGAATCAGGTCAGGTCTCTGGTCAAGCCAGTCCATTACAGGGATGTTATTTTCGTGTAACAACTCTGCCACAGGTCGTGCATTATGAACAGGTGCGGCCGTGCGGTTCTAGGCGCTACAGTCTGGAGCCGAGCGACCGCTACGGTCGTAGGTTCGAATCCTGCCTCGGGCATGGATGTGTGTGATGTCCTTAGATTAGTTAGGTTTAATTAGTTCTAAGTTCTAGGGGACTGATGACCTCAAAAGTTAAGTAGCACAGTGCTCAGAGCCATTTGAACCAGCCAGCCATGAACAGGTGCTCAATCTTGTTGAAAGATGCAATCGGCATTCCCAGATTGCTCTTCAACAGTGGGAAGCAAGAAGGTGCTTAAAACATCAATGTAAGCCTGTGCTGTGATAGTGACACGCAAAATAACAAGGGGTGTAATCCCGCTCCATGATAAACGCGACCACACCGTAACACCACCGCCTCCGAATTTTACTGTTTGCAATACACCCGATGGCAGATGACGTTCACCGAGCATTTGCCATACCCACACCGTGCCATCGGATCGCCACATTGTGTACCGTGATTCGTCACTCCACACAATGTTTTTCCACTGTTCAGTCGTCCAATGTTTATTCTCTTACACCAAGCGAGGCGTCGTTTGGCATCTACCGGCGTCATTTGTGGCTTATGAGCAGCCACTCGACAATGAAATCCAAGTTGTCTCACCTCCCGCCTAACTGTCGTAGTACTTGCAGTGGATACTGATGCAGTTTGGAATTCCTGTGTGATGGTCTGGGTAGATGTCCGCCTACTACACAATACGACCCTCTTCAACTGTCGGCGGTGTCTGTCAGTCAACAGACGAGGTCGGCCGGTGCGCTTTTGTGCTGTACGTGTCCCTTCACATTTCCACTTCACTATCACATCGGAAACAGTGGACCTAGGGATGTTCAGGAGTGTGGAAATCTCGCGTACAGATGTATGACACAAGTGACACCCAATCACCTGACCGCGTTCGAAGTCCGTGAGTTCCACGGAGCGCCCTATTCTGCTCTCTCAAGATGTCTAAAGACTACAGAGGTCGCTGATATGAAGTACCTGGCAGTAGGTGGCAGCACAATGCACATATTATTAAAAACGAATGTTTTTGGTGGTGTCCGGATACTTTTGATCACATAGTGTACGTCAGTTTGATTTAGAGATCGAGACCAACCAAAACAATTTTTTTTTTTTTTACCTAACCGTCGTTTTAAAAACAATATCGAGCGAGGTGGCGCATTGGTTCTTATACTGGACTGGCATTCGGGAGGACGACGGTCAAAACTCGCGTCCGACCTTCCTGATTTAGGTTTCCCGTGATTTACCAAAATAGGCTCAGGCTAATGCCGTGATGGTTCCTTTGAAAGGGCACTGCAGATTTCCTTCCCTAATCTGATGGGACTGATGAACTCGCAGCTTGGTCCTCTTCCCAAAACCAAGCAACCAATATTTCTGTAAAGTGAATGGCATCTTCATCTAATCAAATAGCAAATAAAGTCTTTAGACTGGACCACTTTCACTTAGCTTCATAGTAAAACTGTCATTACAGTTATTACTGACTCTCTAGTCACATCAATTGAAAAATTACGTGAGAGAGGTGAAATAAAATTAGTTTAGTACATCAGAGCCGAATTTTATTACAAAATATTTTATTTTCGGGCAGTTTCTTCAGCAAATAGTTGGCTGTGACCCTGGTGTGAACTTGGTGTGACATTTCAGAGGTGTGCACTAATAGGGTTAATATTCTGACATGATGAGGCAAGCATAACGCTCCCCTCTACTATTTATTACGCTCTTCAACTTTGAAGTGTTAATTTTTTTATGTATAATTCCCCAACTGATTTTTGTATCAGTGTTCGTATGATACATTGAGAGTAGGATGACATTTTAATGAGAGATCCTGTGACATACGATCTTTGATTATGATGATTTGAATCCTAAAGTTTTTATTTCGAAAGAGTGTCCTTTTGTATAATCTACTTTGAAGAACTGTTCCGCTATACACCCGTATAATACCATCTGTGTTACCTGCAAGATGATGGTGAAGCTCACTTGAGTGCATCGATATTTTATTGCTGTTGATACGTAGGTAGATAAAGAAGTGAACAATAAGCCTTACAGTTACTCCTTTTCAGTTATTGCTTATTATTTCCAATTCGTAATGGGTATCAACTACCGTCATACAGCATTACCACTAACTGCACACTTTATTACAATACATTCACCGCTTTGTTCTTTTTCTTATCACGGGGGCCCTACACGACATTGGACAGGTGTACCAGTTTCTTTGGCTCTTCGGTGTAACGATTCCCTGGGCTAGCAGGACAGAGCGGATGTGGTTATATTCGTGGAAAGGGGCCAAAACGATTTACTGTCAGTTGCACTCAACATATAAACTTTATTTCGTAAAACATACAATCACGCAAGCAAGAATCAAAAATCTCTCAAGGTTTTAACGAAAGACCTCCTTTGATTTAATTGAGATCCACTGAATGCCACATCAAAAATCCAAGGCACAAGGCTTAAGCAAGAAATTCTGAAAGTTTCACTTCTCTAGAAAAAAACTTTTTTTTGTCTTCGATATAAATAGGTTGAATGCCTTAGCTTAGCTTTTTCCCATAGAATGCGGCTGAAAGCCATACATTAATCAAGAACAGTGTTACTGCTTAAGGCCGAGAGAAAGATTTTCAACGTTTAATGTAAATAAACTGAAAACTCGGCTGAAGGCCGCATATCAAGAAGACAATTTAACGATTTAAGGCCTAGGAAGAAGAGCTTTCAATTTAAAAAGGCTGAAGGCTTTATCTTAAAATATTTCGTGTAAAACTCGGATGAAGGCCTCATAATAAAGAATAACAATCCTATGACTTAAGGGCAAGACAAGGATTTTGAATTTTTAATTTAAGAGAGATTAAAACTCGGCTCAAGGTCACACACCATGCAGAAAAATTTTACGGCTTAAGGCCTAAAGGGAAGAGCGTCTAAATTTCAACTAAAATAGGCTAGCGGCTTTATCCGGAAATGCTTCACATAAAACTTTCTCAGTGTTGCTGCTGCCACTCACGGGAAAGTAAGGCAGGAAGTTAGTGACGCCAATAAATGAAATAAGAAAAAGAGGCGGCAGTACCGTAACAGAAGATCACAAACAATAAATGGCATGAACACGAGCCATGCACGGCTCAGGTGTTACTGACTATAATCGACAAAATTTGTAACATGCATCTTTAGTGAGTCATTTCAGGCTTACACTACAAAAACAGTCCACTGAATGGCAGTTTTATAAAAAGTTAATCTCTACTTACCTTTTCAATGGCTGTAACTATCTACTGATGTCCTGCACATAGATCGTTTTTTGTTTCGTGAAACGACTGAAAACTAATTATTTTTATTACATTTATATGTTTATTACTTTTTTTAATGCAAACATTATGATACCGGTCATTCGAGCACACTGTGATTATTTCATTAGCATTCCTCTTTAATTTAGATTCATCATATTAACCGTTACAGTATACAGTGCACATACGGCATCCTTCACAGAACCGACCCTTAATGACGATTATTCGTCTCGTATGGTGCCAACAACATCCAAAGACAATCCTACATCAGAGATACATATTTTCGTTGTAGAGACGGAAATAAAATGTTGTCTGTGATTTACGGGTGTCATCGATAATATTTCATTAACACAATTGAACGGTTTATTTCAATAGTGGTACAAGTCCATTTTTGTACATTGTGAGATACAGAGTCCTAAAGTTAAATGAGCGCTGAAAAATCTGCAGTTGATATACCAGAAATACTCAAGCGTATGGCTTCTTGCTAGAGACGAACCTTCCTTTCTGTTTGTTTGGATCATTAATTTCAGAAACATTATAGACAGAAAAGTGGAGGTAATGGACTTGTACCACTATTGAAATAAGCCCTTCAATTATTTGTTTCATTAGATTATTTTCAATTCGCAAGATACGTCACTTTATTTATTTACATTTATACTGATCGTAATAAATACCTGCATGACTAACATTAGGGATGTCACACACTTCTGCATAAAAAGCATACCGAATATTCTCATAAATATCGAACAGAAATAACCGATTAATGCAATAAAAAACCAAGCTCCCTAGCGAAAAATAGAGAATTACGCTATTATGACCTGACAGTATCGGTAGCACTAGTAGAGAGCCCCGGTATCGGTAGAATTACCACAGAGAAGAGAAACTCAACGCAGGGTTGTTACAAAGTGAATCATCGACTGCAGGAAAAACATTAAAGGAAAAAATCGGAAAGTTTGAGATGTGGCGTTACAGAGGGATTCTGGGAATCGTGTGGGTGGAACTGAAGAGGCGCAAGGAGGTTGTCAGCATGAAACATCCCCTTAGAAAAATTGTACAAGACTGTGCTTAAACTCACATATATTATTTTTAGCGCAACGCAATCTGACTTTCAAAAATCCCTACGAAAGAATGGCCCTGACTAACATTAACCTATACCTTTCAAAAATCGCTTACCTCACAAAAATCTTGGTTTCTCGAACTACTGCAATACAGTGAGCGCCACTACTGCCAGATAAATAAAAGATTCAAACTACGGAAGGCACTAACTACTGATAGGCGTAGTTAGCGAATGAAAGATTTTAATAGAGAACAAACAATGTATTTACCTTTATAGTCATAATATATATAGCAGTTCATGACATCCATTCTTACAAATTTCAAAACTCCATCTCTCTCCCCACATCCACCACTGCTGGCGGCTCACCTCCAACTGCACAACGCTACGCGCCGCTAAGAGCCAACTGCCCAACGCTACAATGGCGAGTATTACAACAAATCCAACCAGCCACAGACTGCACACAGCACAGCCAGTGATTTTCATAGAGAGGTGGTGTTACAAATAAAAAAAACCTAAACAGCCTACTTACAAGCACAGTCAGCGAATGGGCGTACGAGGGTGAGTCAAATGAAAACCTTAAATTTGTAATAACAAATCGAAATTTCGCGCCGTTATCCTGTAAGTTGGTAAGCGTGCAGAATGGCCTGTAGGTGGCAGCATAGTGCAGATGCACACATACCGTCGCAGTATCAGTATAAAAATGGCCGCCCCACTTGCGACTTGCACCAGGGAAGAACAGCGTTCTGTTATTCGGTTTTTGCGTAGTGAAGCTGTGAAAACTATTGAAATTCATCGACGAATGAAGCTTCAGTACGGTGATGCTGAAACGTCCCCTTAGAAAAATTATACAAGACTGTGCTTAAACTGACACACAATATTTTTTAGCGCAACGCAATCTGACTTTCAAAAAAATCCCTACAAACGAATGGCCCGGACCAACATTAATCTATACCTTTCACAAATCACTTACCTCACAAAAATCTTTGTTACTCGAACTACTGCAATACAGCGAGCGCCACTACTGCCAGCTAACTAAAAGTTTCAAACTACGGAAGTCACTAACTAATGATAGGCACAGTTAGCAAATGAAAGATTTTAATAGAGAACAAACAATGTATTTACCTTTATAGTCACAATATATATATCAGTTCATGACACCAATTCCTACAAATTTCAAAACTCCGCCATCTCTCTCCCCACGTCCACCACTGCTGGCGGCTCACCTCCAACTGCGCAACGCTACGCGCTGTTAGCATCCAGCTGCCGCTGCCCAACACTACAATGGCAGACAACAATGCAAACCAGCCACAGACTGCACACGGCACAGCCAGTGATTTTTATACAGAGGGCTACGTGGCGGCGGCGTTACCAATAAAAAAACCTAAACAGCCTACTTACAATGCATGTCTGTCACAGCAGCAAGTCTACAAATTGAGTAGAAAGTTCGCAAATGGTGTGACTTCAGTGGAAGGTGCTCCTCGTCCAGGACAGGCACAACGATATGTGGCATGGACTCTACTAATGTCTGATGTAGTGCTGGACGGCACTGATACCATGAATCCTGTACGGCTGCCCACAACTCATAAATCAGTAAGAGTACGACGGGGTGGAGATCTCTTCTGAACAGCACCTTGCGAGGCATCCCAGATATGCTCAGTGATGTCCATTTCTTGAGAGTTTAATGAGCAGAGGAAGTGTTTAAACTCGGAAGAGTGTTCTTGGAGCCACTCTGTAGCAATTCTGGAGGTGTGCGGTGTCCCATTGTCCTGTTGGAATTGCCCAAGTCCGTCTGAACGCTCAATGGACGCGAATGGATGCAGATGATCAGATGGGATGCTTACGTAGGTGTCACCTGTTAGAGTCGTATCTAGACGTATCAAGATCCCATACCACTCCAACTGCAGACGCCCCACACCATTACAGAGACTCCGCCAGCTTGAACTGTCCTCTGCTGACATGCAGCGTCCACGGATTCATGAGCTTCAAAAATGGCTCTGAGCACTATGGGACTCAACTGCTGTGGTCATTAGTCCCCTAGAACTTAGAACTACTTAAACCTAACTAACCTAAGGACATCACACACATCCATGCCCGAGGCAGGATTCGAACCTGCGACCGTAGCAGTCGCACAGTTCCGGACTGCGCGCCTAGAACCGCGACACCACCGCGGCCGGCATTCATGAGCTTGTCTCCATACCCATACACGTCCATCCGCTCGATACAATTTGAAACGAGAGTCGTCCGACCAGGCAACATGTTTCCAGTCATCAACAGTCCAATGCTGGTGTTGACGGGCCCAGGAGACGCACAAACCTTTGTGTCGCGCAGTCATCAAGGGTAAACGAATGGCCCTTTGGCTCCGGAATCCCATGTCGATGATTCATCGTTGAATGGTTCGTACGCTGACACTTGTTGCTGGCGCAGCACTGAAATCTGCAGCAAGTTGCTGAATGGTTGCCTTCCTGTCACGCTGAACGATTCTCTTCAGCCGTCATTGGTCCCGTTCTTGGAGGATCTTTTTCCGGCCGCAATGTCGGACATTTGATGTTTTACCGGATTCCTGATATTCACAGTACAATCGTGAAATGGTCGTAGGAGAAAATCTCCATTTCATCGCTACCTCGGCCTATCGCTCCTGCGCCGACTATAACACCACGTTCAATGTGCCTTAAATCTTGATAGCCTGCCACTGTAGCAGCAGTAAGCGATCTAACAACTGCTCCAGACACTTCTTGTCGCACATAGGGGTTGCCGACCGCATCACCGTGTTCTGCCTGTTTACATATCTCTGTATTTGAATACACATGACTATACCATTTCATTGGCGCTCCAGCGAGTAAGTCCGATCCCTGCTGAGCCACAGGGAAGGGAAGTGGGAAGATTCCCGTAAGATCATACAGATTTAAGAGAAACAATATCCTGCAACAGATAACGTCTTATTTAATGAAACCTACTAGGGGTGGTCCAGTTGAGCATAACAATACAGGAACCAGACCTCACATGGATATAATAATGAAGTAGCTCGTCTAACTACAAAAGGAAAATAGCTCTCTCCACAACAATTTGATCTATTGCCATAAGAAAGCAAACAAATGCATATAAACAATTAATAAATGGACGAAAGGTTGTAATTTTGAGCTATAGCCGTAGCACAGGTGTGCGAGCATAAAGTGAAACTATATCAATGATATGGGCCCTGACTTTGAAAATAGTTACTGAACTGACAAAAGAGCCCTGGAAATGCCAGTACAAACACCAATAGATTCGCAAGGAGGGTGTTGGCAGCGAATATTAAAATTATGCAATGAAACCATGATGTAAATTAACTAGCTCTATATCCTTTGGTTCAGTGATTTCATTGCTGGCTCATGTTTAGCACTCTTAAACGGAATGAATGTAGAAGATGGCTGTAGTAGATGCTGGAAATTCTGGGTCCAGATCGACCTCTGTATTCTAAGTCGGAGGCATCATCACCCCCTTTTCTCTCTCTTTCTTTCTCTTTTCCGCACCCCCTCTCTCCCTCTCTACCTCCTCCTCCCTCTCTCCCTCTCCCTCCCCCCTCTCTCTCTCCCACCCTCTCTCTCTTTCTCCCTCTCTCCCTCTCTCCTTCTGTCCTCTCCTCCCCTCCTCCCTTCTCTCCCTGTGGCTGACCGAACTGGAGTGCGTTCTCGACGGCATCACCAAAGCAAGAGTACTCACCAATCACCCAGTAACAAATTTGTCCTAACTTCGCTGTCTAACATATAACTTGTTCTGCCAGTGTTGGTATTTCGACAGCCAACTGAACTAGACCGTGCGGATTCCGAACAATAATAATTTTATATTCTTAAGTTTAACAAATCCCTACTGCCACAGATTTTGTCATACCCACAATAATGCGGCACCGCACAGAAAGACAAGCAGAAAATGTCTCCCGCTGCATCACAGGTATTCCAGCCCCAGCCAATCAAAAGTTTTGCTTGTAAACGTGCACAAAAAATACGCGTTTTACAGAAAAAATTGTTGAGATCCAAGCAGTATTCTTCTTATTTGCATGTTCCTTTGTTGCATAATCCGCCACCAGTAGCTGAGTGGTCAGCACGACAGAGTACCAATCCTATGGGCCCGAGTTCGATTCCCGGAGATTTTCTCCGCTCAGGGACTGGGTGTTGTATTGTCCTAATCTTCATCACTTCATCCCCTTCGACGCGCAAGTCGCCGAAGTGGCGTCAAATAGAAAGACCTGCACCAGGCGAACGGTCTACTCGACGGGAGGCCCTAGTCACACGACATTTATATTTTATTTTTCGTTGCATGGCCGTGGACAATGGCTGGTCTCACAATCTCAAGTTCTGGGTACTTCACCTGCCTTTCAGGACTTTATCTCACTAAAAAGGGCTCCTTCTACCATCTCTCACAATGCGGTTTTGTGGAAAACAGGCCACCCTCCTACAACTGCTATTGGAGAGACGGGAGGTAGTGATTTCTCTGCTTTTTTTACCTTCGCTGGGGCTGCGTTGAGTTCGGAAGAAGTTTATGACGCTCTGCTCCCTCTGAGTTCAACTTCTCCGTCACGAAGCAGCTAAAGAAACCTTCCAAGGCTGCAGAAAAGAACAGTTCTCACTCACTGTAATAAAACGAAAGGGGTAGTAATTGGCAGTAGCGAAAACTCTTTGCAGTTTTCGTACCATACTGGCCATTGAGATGTGCAAATCTGTACTACTATATAAACATAAGTTATTTAATGTTGTTACCACAAATCTCAGAAAGTGCATGTCCTATTTACTTCAAATTTTTACATAACATTTTAGTGAATATTTACACTACGATATAAAGACAAGTTATTTAGTGTTGTTACCACATATCTCAGAAAGTGCATGACCCATTTACTTCACATTTTTACACGTTACTTTAGTGAAGTTTCGGACAAACATGTGTTTTTTAATTTAATCATGTTATATATAACTATTTATGTAATATTTAAGGGGAAATGTTACAAAATGGCCGACCGGTGGAGCCGAGAGATTCTAGGTGCTTCAGTCTGGAACCGAGCGACCGCTACGGGGTCTCAGGTTCGAATCCTGCCTCGGGCATGGATGTGTGCGCTGTCCTTAGGTTAGTTAGGTTTAAGTAGTTCTAAGTTCTAGGGTACTGATGACCACAGATGTTAAGTCCCATAGTGCTCAGAGCCGTTTGACCCGTTTCGAGGTGCGGGTCTCCCACATCGTCCCGCTACGCTCTTCGGAGTGTGTGACCTTGCCATCATCATCAGTCTTGAGGATATGTGATCAAAAAGATTTTGTCCGCAGTTCGTGGTCTTGCGGTAGCGTTCTCACTTCCCGAGCACGGGGCCCCGGGCTCGATTCCCGGCGAGGTCGGGAATTTTCACCCGCCCTGAGATGACTGGGTGTTGTTGTGTCGTCATCATCATCATCATCATTCATCCCTATTACGGTGGGAGGCAACGGCAAACCACCTCCATTAGGACCTTGCCTAGTACGGTGGTGCGGATCTCCCATATCGTTCCCCTGCACTCTGTCAAGATGCATGGGACTTTATTTCCATTATATATGAGTATATATGTAATATATAAAGGGGAAATGTTGCTACCAGAAATCTCAAAAAGTACTTGACCAATGTACTTGAAATTATAAATTATACTGTAATAAGAATTAACGTTGCCAGTGACTATATATATTTTTAAACTATGGCGTATGGATTTTCTGTTAAAACCGACTGTGAGAAAGGAAACGCTCCGCTGTGGTTTGTAGTAAAAACGTGTGCTTTTGTTTTTTTTCGCAGCCAGTTTTAACTACGATAGCAGGACATTTAAACCATTAGATAAATTGTTTGCTCCATGTATATTGTTCATCGTTATATATCTTTTTAAACGAAATTGGATACACCACAATGTGCTGTTTTGTTTTCTTCTTCACAGAAAACTTGTATTAATGGCTTAACGGCTTATCATTAGAATACTGGTATGGAAACTAGTATGGAATCTCAATTTGCAACAAGAATAAATAAGATTCAATGTTACCGAGGGGGGGGGGGGGGGGGAGTTGGCGAGGAGGTGGACTGCAGCTGGGGGAATAAAGAGGGGATGGATGTAGAGAGGTTCAAGGAGGAGATGGTCACAAAGAGGAGGTAGCACGAGATGGAGACAGGAGGAACTAGAAGATGGACAGCGAAATGGGTGGAAGGTTATAGGCAGAGAGCTGGGGAGGAATAGAAGATAGGCAAAGAGAGGGGGAAGAAGAGATGGACAGAGAGAAGGAGCAGAAGGAGATTAGGATGTATATCCTGTTCGTGTAGATATTTAGCAATTGTGAATCATTTCCTGGGCTAGTCACATTATAACGTCGATTGTGTGACATTTTGGACGTATACCTATAAAGGCCTGACTAGCTATTGCAGAGTACACAGTGTGAAAAAAATCTGGCTTGGAAAATATGTCACACACCTTAAGATGGACAACCTAGCTTACATCATTTGCATCATTATGCACCATAAGATAGACAACGTAACTGAAGTCATTTGCTCCAGATGTGGATGATTTAAGCTGAGTTGCCTGCCTTAAGATGCATGATGATGCAGATGATACAAGCTGGGCTGTCTCTCTTAAGGTGCACGGTGATGTGGATTATATAATTTGGGTTGCCTGTCTAATTCGACCTACTGTGCTCCCATTCATTAACAGCATTCCAGGTGGTGTCTTCCAGCAGGATAACACCAGACCACATACCACTGTTGTAGACAGTCATACTCTACAGAGTGTCGACTTGTTGCCTTGTTCTGCTCGGTCAGCAGATTTGTCTCCAGTCGACCACACACGGCACATCATCAGATGACAACCCCAACGTCATCCACAAACAGCATTAACCGCCCCACTCCTGACGGACCAAGTGCAACAGGCGTGGAATTCCATCCCACAAAATGATATCTGGCACCTCTACAATACAATGCAAACACGTTTTCATGCCTGCATTTAACATTCTGGCGGTTACACTAGTTATTAACGTACCAGCATTTCACATTTGCAATGAGTTAAATCACGCTTACATTAAACTGTGATCTTGCATTGTTAATCACTTAAATGCAATACCTAGACAAATACTTTCGCGAAATTTCGTTACTCTGCATTAATTATTTTTTATCAGTTGAAGACATAAATTCTGAAAATGAATCCGTGATCATGTTTTTGGTACTTTATTTTCCAGGTCCATCTTGATCACATAAATTTTTACATTTCACTATGACCGGTTTCCGCTACTTCCATCTTCAGACCATAAAATACTCTGGTGTAATATCAACGTCAAACTAAACATGTAGGTACTTAGTAAGGGTTGCAATTTTTTTTCATTCTGTGCAGTTTAAAGAACGAACTATAAGAGATTAGTCTAGGAATATACGAGGTATATTCACATGTATAGGGTATTCAAAAAGTCTCTCCGCAGTGCTGTATGATTGTTCGTGTGCCTGAGTTACTCCCGACAGTACAACATCACCTGCAGCGCCTCTTCGAAGGTTCAAATGGCTCTAACCACTACGGAACTTAACGTCAGTTCCCTAGAACTTAGAACTACTTAAACGTAACTAACCTAAGAACATCACGGACTTAACGTCAGATCCCTAGACCTTAGAACTACTTAAACGTAACTAACCTACGGAAATCACTCACATCCATGCTCGAGACAGTATTCTAACCTGCGACCGTACCAGCATCGCGGTTCCGGACTGAAGCACCTAGAACCGCTCGGTCACATCGGCCGGCGCAGCGCCTCTCCTGGGCTCGTTACCATATCGGTTGGATCCTAGACTACTGGAAAAGCGAGGCCTGGTCAGATAAGTTCCGATATCAGTTGGCGAGAGCGGATGCTGTGGTTCGAGTTGGCGCAAACCGAACGAAGTCATAGACCTTGTAAGTAGGCTGTTTAGGTTTTCTTATTGGTAACGCCGCTTAGCGCTCGGTATGAAAAATCACTGGCTGTGCTGTGCGCAGTGTGTGTTTAGTTTGCATTGTTGTCTGCCATTGTAGTGTTGAGCAGAGGCATCTGGATGCTAACAGCGCGTAGCGTTGCGCAGTTGGAGGTGAGCCGCCAGCAGTGGTGGACGTGGGGAGAGAGATGGCGGAGTTTTGTAATTTGTAAGACTGGATGTCATGAACTGCTATATATTTTATAATTATTAAGGTAAATACATTGTTTGTTCTGTATTAAAATCTTTCATTTGCTAACTATGCCTATCAGTAGTTAGTGCCTTCCGTAGTTTGAATCTTTTATTTAGTAGTGGCGCTCGCTGTATTGCAGTAGCTTGAGTAACGAAGATTTTTGTGAGGTAAGTGATTTGTGAAACGTATAGGTTAATGTTAGTCAGAGCCATTATTTCGTAGGGATTTTTGGAAGTGAGATTGCGTTGCGCCAAAAATATTTTGGGACGTTTCAACCTGTATTGTCAACAAGGTACTGTGCAAGCTGGTGGTGGTTCCATGATGGTGTCCGGTGTGTTTATATGGAATGGACAGAGCTCTCTAGTTCATCTGAACCAATTCAGATCAGTTTCAGCCATTCATGGACTTAATGTTCCCAAAGAACGGTGGCATTTTTATGGATGACAATGCGCCATGTAACCAGGCCGCCGTTAATCGCCTTTGGTTTGAAGAATATTCTTGACAATTCGACCAAAAAACATGTCGCTGCTCGGTAAAATCTTGGATGTAACGGCAGATTAGTATCCGATGAGAAGCATGCATGATCACTAATGTCCAACCATCTACCGCGTCATCCAAGGATTTATCGAGTAGTGACATGTTTTCGCGTGACTTGTATCTTGGAATTCGTTGCACGTAAAGTATTCGTTTTATGTGACATGTAAATATACACTACTCGCCATTAAAATTGCTACACCACAAAGACGACGTGCTACAGACGCGAAATTTAACCGACAGGAAGAACATTCTGTGATATGTGAATGTTTAGTTTTTCAGTGCATTCACACAAGGTTGGCGCCGGTGGCGTCACCTACAACGTGCTGACATGAGGAAAGTTTCCAACCGATTTCTCATACAAAAACAGCTGTTGACCGGCGTTGCCTCGTGAAACTTTGTTGTGATGCCTCGTGTAAGGAGTAGAAATGCGTACCATCACGTTCCTGACTTTGATAAATGTCGGATTGTAGCCTATCACTGTTGCGGTTTATCGTACCGCGACGTTGCTGCTCGCGTTGGTCGAGATCCAATGACTGTTAGCAGAATATGGAGTCGGTGGCTTCAGGAGGGTAATACGGAACGCCGCACTGGATCCCAACGACCTCGTTATCACTAGCAGTCGAGATGACAGGCATCTTATCCGCATGGCTGTAACGGATCATGCAGCCACGTCTCGATCCCTGAGTCAACAGATGGGGACGTTTGCAAGACAACAACCATCTTCACGAACAGTCCGACGACGTTTGCACCAGCATGGACTATGAGCTAGGAGACCGTGGCTGCGGTTACCCTTGACGCTCCATCACAGACAGGAGCGCCTGCGATGGCGTACTCAACGACGAACCTGGGTGCAGGAATGGCAAAACGTCATTTTTTCGGATGAATCCAGGTTCTGTTTACAGCATCACGATGGGTGCATCCGTGTTTGGCGATATCGCCGTGAACGCACATTGGAAGCGTGTATTCGTCATCGCCATACTGGCGTATCACCTGGCGTGATGGTATGGGGTGCCATTGGTTACACGACTAGGTCACCTCTTGTTCGCACTGACGGCGCTTTGAACAGTGGACGTTACATTTCAGATGTGGTACGACCCGTGGCTCTACCCTTCATTCGATCCCAGCGAAACCATACAGTTCAGCAGAATGATGCGCGACCGCATGTTGCAGGTCCTGTCCGGGCCTTTCTGGATACAGAAAATGTTCGACTGCTGCCCTGGCCAACTCATTCTCCAGATCTCTCCCTAACTGAAAACGTCTGTAAAATGGTGGCCGAGCAACTGGCTCGTCACAATACGCCAGTCACTACTCTTGATGAACTGTGATACCGTGTTGAAGCTGCATGGGCAGCTGTACCTGTACACACCATCCAAGCTCTGTTTGACTCAATACCCAGGAGTATCAAGGCCGTTATTACGGCCAGACGTGGTTGTTCTGGGTACTGATTTCTCAGGATCTATGCACCGTAATTGCGTGAAAATGTAACCACATGTCAGTTGTAGTATAATATATTTGTCCAATGAATCATCTGCATTTATTCTTGCCGTAGCAATTTTAATGGCCATTATTGTACCTCCACAGTATAAAACCGGTCATCATACAGTGAAAAACAATAAACAGCTATTGCATATGTGGACTTCCATTCTGTTTTCACACAGACTATTTTACAATCTCTGATTTTAAAATGTTTAATTGTCCTTCACATTATGTACAAGCTTTTTAGCTGTAGTTGCCTGACGTATACGGTTATTTGTACGTAACTGAGAATTCAGTTGATGTACACGATCCTGTACCGACAACACTTTCGCAAATATGGACGGCTGTGGAGGCAGCATTCCTCACTATTTCTGCAGGGATCTGCCAACGACTTGTTGAGTCCACGCCACGTTGAGTCGCTGCAATACGCCGGCCAAAACGTGGTTCGAAACGATATTAGGAGTTATGCCCCTACTTGTGTCACCTCAGCACATAATCTCTGTATAATAAGTAAAGTCGTAGCTATTTCGAATCAAGAAAGTGAAAATTAGAAACTTAATCCAGATGTTGTGGTAACGACGACAACGGTAATCGAGAAAACGATGCTGATGAACAACGTTGCATACAGTCTGTGTTGCCCCGACTGTTTTGTTTCCCACTGCTGACAACATTAACGATCTAGTAGTTGTGGCATTGTACACTATGTGATGGAAAGTATCCTGACGCAGCCAAAAAAACTTTCGTCTTTCGTATTAGGTGCATTGTGCTGCATCTACTGCCAGATACTCCATATCGGCGACCTCAGTAATCATGAAACATTGTGAGAGTGCAGAATGGGGCGCTCCGCGGAATGTGGTCAGGTGATTATGTGTCACTGGTGTCATACGTCTGTACGCGAGATTTCCACACTCATAAACATCCTTAGGTCCACTGTTTCCAATGTGATAGTGAAGTGGAAACGTGAAGGGACAAAAGCGTACAGGCCGACCTCGTCTGTTGTCTGACTGCCCGCCGACAGTTGAAGAGGGTCGTGGTGTGTAATGGGCAGACATCTATCCAGATCATCACACTGGAATTCCAAACTGTAAGGATCATTATGATTAGGAGGGAGGTGAGAAAACTTGCATTTCACAATCGAGCGGCTGCTCATAAGCCACACATCACGCCCGTAAATGCCAAACGACGCCTCGCTCGGTGTAAGGAGCGTAAACATTGGACGATTGAACAGTGCAAAAACGTTGTGTGGAATGACGAACCACGGTAGATAATGTAGCGATCCGATGGCAAGGTGTGGGTATGACGAATGCGCGCTGAACGTCATCTGCCAGCGTGTGTAGTGCCAATAGTAAAATTCGTGTGATCGTGTTTTTCATGGAGGGGGCTTGCACTCCTTGTTCTTTTGCATGGCCTACATGATGTTTTAAGCACCTTCTTGATTCCCACTATTGAATAGCAATTCGGGGATGGCAATTGCATCTTTCAACACGATCGAGCACCTGTTCATAATGCACGGCCTGTGGCGGAGTGGTTACACGACAATAACATCCCTGTAATGGACTGGCCTGCACAGAGTCCTGAACAGAATCCTATAGAACACCTTCGGGATGTTTTGGAACGCCGACTTTGTGCCAAGCCTCTCCGACCGACATCGATACCTCTCCTCAGTGCAGCACTCCGTGAAGAATGGACTACCATTCCTCAAGGAACCTTCCAGCACCCGATTGAACGTATACCTGCGAGAGTGGAAGCTGTCATCAAGGCCAAGGGTGGGCCAACACCACATTGAATTTCAGGATTAGGATTGGAGGGCGCTACTAACTTGTAAGTCACTTTCAGCCAGGTGTCCGGATACTTTTTACCATATAGTGTACCTGCCCAATGTGCATGTGGTACTGCAAATGGAGCATCTGCGACATTTAAACATGAACATCCCTAGAATGAGATTTCGCTCAACGTTGTTATTCTCTTGCGTCGTTTTTTCGACAGCGCCTAATCGGTACGCGGGTAAAAGTTGGTAACAGCGTTGTTACTTTCTTGCATCGTTTTTTCCACAGCGCGTAATCGGTACGCGGGTAAAAGTTGGTAACAGCGTTGTTACTTTCTTGCATCGTTTTTTCCACAGCGCCTAATCGGTACGCGGGTAAAAGTTGGGAATAGCGTTGCGACCTTCTTGCGTCGTTTTTTCCACAGTGCATAATCGACATCCGTGTAAAAGTTGATAACAGTGTGAACGACAGAGAAAAAGTTTCTTTTGTATGTATGTCTCCTTCTTTTTGTCTCTCCTGACGGCTACGTACACACATGATTTTTTTGTGCACTGCTATGGCAAAGCATCTTTCGAAATACACTCCTGGAAATTGAAATAAGAACACCGTGAATTCATTGTCCCAGGAAGGGGAAACTTTATTGACACATTCCTGGGGTCAGATACATCACATGATCACACTGACAGAACCACAGGCACATAGACACAGGCAACAGAGCATGCACAATGTCGGCACTAGTACAGTGTATATCCACCTTTCGCAGCAATGCAGGCTGCTATTCTCCCATGGAGACGATCGTAGAGATGCTGGATGTAGTCCTGTGGAACGGCTTGCCATGCCATATCCACCTGGCGCCTCAGTTGGACCAGCGTTCGTGCTGGACGTGCAGACCGCGTGAGACGACGCTTCATCCAATACCAAACATGCTCAATGGGGGACAGATCCGGAGATCTTGCTGGCCAGGGTAGTTGACTTACACCTTCTAGAGCACGTTGGATGGCACGGGATACATGCGGACGTGCATTGTCCTGTTGTAACAGCAAGTTCCCTTGCCGGTCTAGGAATGGTAGAACGATGGGTTCGATGACGGTTTGGATGTACCGTGCACTATTCAGTGTCGCCTCGACGATCACCAGAGGTGTACGGCCAGTGTAGGAGATCGCCCCCCACACCATGATGCCGGGTGTTGGCCCTGTGTGCCTCGGTCGTATGCAGTCCTGATTGTGGCGCTCACCTGCACGGCGCCAAACACGCATACGACCATCATTGGCACCAAGGCAGAAGGGACTCTCATCGCTGAAGACGACACGTCTCCATTCGTCCCTCCATTCACGCCTGTCGCGACACCACTGGAGGCGGGCTGCACGATGTTGGGGCGTGAGCGGAAGACGGCCTAACGGTGTGCGGGACCGTAGCCCAGCTTCATGGAGACGGTTGCAAATGGTCCTCGCCGATACCCCAGGAGCAACAGTGTCCCTAATTTGCTGGGAAGTGGCGGTGCGGTCCCCTACGGCACTGCGTAGGATCCTACAGTCTTGGCGTGCATCCGTGCGTCGCTGCGGTCCGGTCCCAGGTCGACGGGCACGTGCACCTTCCGCCGACCACTGGCGACAACATCGATGTACTGTGGAGACCTCACTCCCCACGTGTTGAGCAATTCGGCGGTACGTCCACCCGGCCTCCCGCATGCCCACTATACACCCTCGCTCAAAGTCCGTCAACTGCACATACGGTTCACGTCCACGCTGTCGCGGCATGCTACCAGTGTTAAAGAGTGCGATGGAGCTCCGTATGCCACGGCAAACTGGCTGACACTGACGGCGGCGGTGCACAAACGCTGCGCAGCTAGCGCCATTCGACGGCCAACACCGCGGTTCCTGGTGTGTCCGCTGTGCCGTGCGTGTGATCATTGCTTGTACAGCCCTCTCGTAGTGTCTGGAGCAAGTATGGTGGGTCTGACACACCGGTGTCAATGTGTTCTTTTTTCCATTTCCAGGAGTGTACGTAAGTTTCCTTGGAATCCTCGTATGATGGGGCATTGTTTCTGGAAATGGTCTTAAATGATTAATTATCTCATTTTTCTTGAATCATCTGCGTGTTCTTGGTGAAACATTGTAAATTATCTAAACAAACACTGTTTATTGCCTTGTTTCACGAATTTTATTATTGTTACTGCAGAACCTAGTTTTCGCGCTATAAGACGAACTGGAAAAGAAATTATGCAAATTACCTCTCATAGAGAAAACATCAAACAGAGTAAGCAACACTTAGAAGGCAAAGGGTTTCTCTGTGCTTTTCTGTGTCCCTCAGACAATGCAAAAGACAGACAACCAGCCAACACAAAAAGTGGGGTTTTATGTGATAACATGCTAGGAGTGTCGGTCTTGCTACACTGGACGGACTGGGAGGTCAATCTCTACCAGGCTTAAAGATCACCATACGAGCTGGAGACTGGAGAAGCCTGATTCAACGTTTGCAGAGCATTGCCTTAACAGTAACCACAGATACATAATAGATGTACAAGACTTCGACACAGAGGAAAAGCGGGCTAAACTCAAATGGTTCAAATGGCTCTGACCACTATGGGACTTAACATTTGTGGTCACCAGTCCCCCAAAACTTAGAACTACTTAAACCTAACTAACCTAAGGACATCCCACATGTCCATGAACGAGGCACGCGCAGTTCCGGACTGGAGCCCCTAGAATCGATAGGCCACAGCGGCCGGCAGGCTTAACTCAACCAGTTAGAAATTTTAGAAATTGAAAAAAAAGGTATGTACAACCCACAAGTATTATTAAATGAGCATACCCAGTACAATTACTCACCCTTTTTGATGATATCACAAATGCAGGATAGAAGTAAAGCTTTGGGCCTCAGTCCATCAGTAGCTAAAAATTTCTTCGCTGATGCATAACTTTATTCCATGGTTCTTTAGTATTGTCAGTCTATTTGCTGTATTGTGTAAATCCACAAGTAATTTGTTGAAAATTGGTCAGTAAAGTCATTTTACATGAAGCCTGACTCGGTACATTAAGAAGTTCAGACGATTATCTGTGCCTTATCACCGTGCTTACCTGTGCATTATCATCTTTGGGATGATAACCCGAAACCTAAGTTGTGCAGTAACGATAACAAAATTTGTGAAACAAGGCAAAAAGCAATGTATGTTTAGTTGATTAGTTACATACACTACTGGCCATTAAAATTGCTACACCATGAAGATGACGTGCTACAGACGCGAAATTTAAACGACAGGAAGGAGATGCTGTGATATGCAAATGATTAGCTTTTCACAGCATACACGCACGATTGGCGCCGGTGGCGACACCTACAACGTGCTGACATCAGGAAAGTTTCCAACCGATTTCTCATACACAATCAGCAGTTGACCGGCGTTGCCTGGTGAAACGTTGTTGTGATGTCTCGTGTAAGGAGGAGAAATGCGTACCGTCACGTTTCCGACTTTGGTAAAGGTCGGATTGTAGCCTATTGCGATTGCGGTTTATCGTATCGCGACATTGCTGCTCGCGTTCGTCGAGATGCAATGACTGTTAGCAGAATATGGAATCGGCGGGTTCAGGAGGGTAATACGGAACGCCGTGCTGGATCCCAACGGACTCGTATCACTAACAGTCGAGATGACAGACATCTGATCCGCATGGCTGAAACTGATCGTGAAGCCACGTCTCGATCCCTGAGTCGACAGATGGTGACGTTTGCAAGACAACAACCATCTGCACGAACAGCATGGACTATCAGCTCGGAGACCACGGTTGCGGTTACCCTTGACGGTGCGATGGTGTACTCGACGACGAACCTGGGTGCATGAATGGCAAAATGTCATTTTTTTCGGATGAATCCAGGTTCTGTTTACAGCATTATTATGGTCGCATCCGTGTTTGGCGACATCGCGGTGAACGCTCATTGGAAGTGTGAATTCGTCATCGCCATACTGGCGTATCACCTGGCGTGATGGTATGGGATTACCGGTCCGGTCACCTCTCTTTCGCATTGACGGCGCTTTGAACAGTGGACGTTACATTTCAGATGTGTTACGACCCGTAGCTCTACCCTTCATTCGATGCCTGCGAAACCCTACATTTCAGCAGGATAATGCACGACTGCATGTTGCAGGTCCTGTACGGTCCTTTCTGGATACACAAAATGTTTGACTGCTACTCTGGCCAGCACATTCTCCAGATCTCTGACCAATTGAAAACGTGTGGTCAATGGTGGCCGAGCAACTGGCTCGTCACAATACGCCAGTCACTACTCTTGACGAACTGTGGTACCGTGTTGAAGCTGCATAGGCAGCTGTACCTGTACACGCCATCCAAGCACTGTTTGACTCAATGCCGTTATTATGGCCAGAGGTGGCTGTTCTAGGTGTTGATGGCCATTGGTTACAGGTCTCGGTCACCTCTAGTCCGCATTGACCGCAATTTGAACAATGGACGGTACATTTCAGATGTGATACGATGATTGGCTCTACCCTTCATTCGGTCCGTGCTAAACCCTACATTTCAGCAGCATAATGCAAGACCGGTTGTTGCAGGTCCTGTACGGGTCTTTCCGTATGAAGGTAACTTTCGGCTGCTGCCGTGGCCAACACATTCTCCAGATCTCTCACCAATTGAAACCTTCTGGTCAATGGTGGCCGAGCAACTGGCTCGTCACAATACGCCAGTCACTACTCTTGACGAACTGTGGTACCGTGTTGAAGCTGCATAGGCAGCTGTACCTGTACACGCCATCCAAGCACTGTTTGACTCAATGCCGTTATTATGGCCAGAGGTGGCTGTTCTAGGTGTTGATTTCTCAGGATCTATGTACCCAAATTGCGTGAAAATGTAATCACACGTCAGTTCTAGTATAATATATTTTTCCAATGAATCCCCGTTGCTCATCTGTATTTCTTCTTTGTGTATCAATTTTAATGGCCAGTAGTGTATTTATAAAGCGATTCGACAGTCCTCTCATATGAAAACCAAATCACAATTACAAAACATCATACCGATCAGAAACAGAATATCAATATTCGTCTTGTTGTTTACATGCGCATACATTTGCAGTAGCTGTTCACTCACGTCACGTTCAAAATGTTAATGTGACCACTACGCTTTTTACTTTATTAGAAACAATGTTTTTAGCTTCGTAGTGTCCAGCTATGATCCGTACTGTTTAAGCTTATGCAATTCCATTATGTTGCATAAAGATGCTGCAAGTCTGCCTCAGACGCTAGCGCTAGTTTACACTCACAAACATCACAGCCCTTAACTTCGTGTCACATGCATGTGGCACACACTTTATATCTTCACTACTAGCTATACTTTCCAAAAAAGTGAATTGTTTCTTTACAAAGTAAGTGCGTTAATCCTCTGTTGTCCATTTCTCAGACTGACACTAATGTGAAGGTACGGCTGCAATACAACTCACAATCGAAGCAACTGACACAATCAGTTCTTGCTAACGCTATTTTCTTATTTCATGTAAAACTATTGAAAAATATGTTACTTTCGGAGGATTCGAGCACGTGACCTCCTCTGCAGTCGAAAACGCTATATGTCGCGCCACCTAACGCCTGCTAAATGCTTAATTTCTGCTGAGTTTCTTCTAGAGAGAAAATCAACGCTAAGTTTCGCAAAGAATAATTTTATTACGCTTTGGGTCGTAGCTCAACACTGGCAGTCGACAATCTAGTTATAATATACGGACCCGTTTGTAGAACTTCTACAGTTCCCTCGCTTTGAGAGAGGTTAATGAAGTAGCAGGGAGCAGGGAAAAGAATGTCTGTCGTTGCACATATCGCCGGTCTAGGTGGGTGGCGCAGAAATACATCAACTTTTGCAAGGCTTCCACTATAAGCGTTCATAAAATTCTTATTTATTGTTACTTAAAAGTGGTAATTGCGTTTCCCATCACTAAATAGCTAAACTGTTTGCAGTAAAAGCACGTAAAAACCTCGTAACTTCGGCTATCTCTCCTGCAGCACAGCCATAGCTTCGTCTTAGCCCTAGACTGTTACGTCACCAGGACAGCAGCCAGTAACAGAGCGTTTTCGATCAGGTGACCAGATCTTGCTATTTAGTGATTTTTAAGCTTTAATTACATAAAAATAACAGATATTTTGTGAGAATATGGACCGTAATTGCTATGATAACGTTACAATAATTCACAATAACAACAACACGAACCATATTTTTAACAAAGGAAAATTGCCTATTATAATCGGTTCTTCATCTGCATCTACATCGACACTCAGCAAAACACATTCAAGCGTCTGGCAGAGGGTTCATCGAACCACCTTCACAATTCTCTATTGTTCGAATCTCGTATAGCGTGCGCTAAGAACGAACACCTATATCTTTCCGTACGAGCTCTGATTTCGCTTATTTGATCATGGTGGTCGTTTCTCCCTATGTAGTCGACGTCAACAAGTTATTTTTGCATTCGCTGGAGAAAGTTGGTGATTGGAATTTCGTGAGAAGATTCCTCCTTAACGAAAAACGCTTTTGTTTTAATGATGTCCATCCCAAATCCTGTATCATTTCAGTGGCACGCTCTCCCCATTTCGCGATAATACAAAACGTGCTGCCCGTCTTTGGACTTTAGCGGTGTACACCATCAATCGTATCTGGTAAGGTTCCGTTACCGCGCAGCACGTAAAAGAGGACGGACAAGCGTAGTGTAGGCAGTCTCCTCAGTAAATCTGTTACATTTTCTAAGTGTCCTGCCAATATAACGCACATTGTTTAGCCTTCCCCATAATATTTTCTACGTATTCCTACCAATTTAAATTCAATTTTCCGCATTCACGTTTTAATAGTGTGTTTTCTTTAGACATCAACAACGATGCGTGCAGAGTGGGTATGGCTCGATTCACAATAAATGCCGCAAACGTAACGTCACTCTGACATCTCACACAATATCAATGACCGCAAGATCGGCTGTCGGCTTTCGCTAGCATTCGATACGGGCCTCCCACAAGATATCTTGTGCGCCTCCCGGAAATTTACAAGAAACACGCCTTTCTTGGAATGATTTATTGTAATTATTGCTATAATAAAATGACACGTAATGATTTATAGACGGCTCTCTAAGGAGTGGATTGTTATCACCAATAATTTACAAATGTTCAATGAAACACATTTGTGTTTTATAATCTGCAGTATGCCGTTTCAATGTAACTAAGCACTCATAATGTATCACAAACACATCACCATTCTCATTAAATGTCACTTAATAGCGCACCAACGATACAAAACTTCAAGATAGAATATGATGACCAACACCAGAGCTAAATATCCAATGGTTAAACGCTAGTGTACTGGATAACGTGTGGTTTGTGGAGTCGGAAGACTTCGGAAGTTTTTTGAAATTAGCGTTGTTAAGACGTACTGTTACTTTCTTATGAATGTAACACATCCATCTGCAATATTGGCTGTCATTTATAATCAATCTGATCTGAGAAAGGAAGATCAAATAAATATTTAGCCATTTTTCAGAGTGTGTTTACGCAGGAACGTAAGAATATGATGACCAACACCAGAGCTAAATATCCAATGGTTAAACGCTAGTGTACTGGATAACGTGTGGTTTCTGGAGTCGCAAGACTTCGGAAGTTTTTTGAAATTAGCGTTGTTAAGACGTACTGTTACTTTCTTATGAATGTAACACATCCATCTGCAATATTGGCTGTCATTTATAATCAATCTGATCTGAGAACGGAAGATCAAATAAATATTTAGCGATTTTTCAGTGTGTGTTTACGCAGGAACGTAAGAAGATAGCTTAAATTGCTGCAATAATATTACTAGTCTTCCTCGCCACAAACTCGAAAGCCGATCGAACGGTCGTCAATTTTTCGTGTGACGTGAGAATGACGTGACGTTTGCGGAAATTGTCGTGAGTAGAGCAAGACCCGCACAGAGAGTACATAAAGAACATTTACATTCAGGATAAGAAAAATCTAACTCCGACCCACAATACAGCTTTACATAATTGTCTAATTAATACCAGTAAGGCCAGCCTACATTGACAGATGTGAGTTTCGGTTACGAATTTGAGATTTATTTAACAAACAGTGACAAATAGGTCGTTAAGGTCAACAGATACAGGGTTGTGTCGATGCTGCCCTTTTTGAAAAGTTGTACGGGTAATGCATCTATAACGCTATGACTGCTATATACAACCCGCCCTAATTCCTGGACACAGCCCCGCTTTTATCCCAAAACTATTTCCCTGTTACTCTCTCTGTGACGTCAGCGTAAAATTTAATTTCTGACAAATGTACGTGTGCTTTTAACCCAGTGCTCGCGTTCCGTGACGCCAGAAACACCAGCCCAGCAAATTTCGTTTGTTTCTCGCTTTATAACAGGGATCAGATCTATCGAGCAATATTCATTGCTTACCTACTCACTGTGAGTTAGATGTGTTCCAGGTATAGCCCCGGTAAATTTTTCCGAGTTTTCGGCATTACCTGGTGCTCGCTAGCACACGTATTTCTTTTTTTTTATAGATACTTACGCAACTGGTAGGGCACTGGAAAACGGCGAACTTCATGCCAGATTTAAAGAACGCTGGTTGCAGAGATTTTGATAATTATTGCCTTATACGTACAGATAACGCCGATCTCTAAAGTTGCAGAACATTATTTTACGTTCAAGCATGACGTTTCAGGAGAAAAAGAACCTCTCGTTAAAAATCAACATGGATTCCACAAGCAAAGATTTTGGAATGTCAGGTCCGTCTGTTTGCCACTGAGATCCATAGCTCCATAGTAGGCCTGCTGATATTTTTAAAAATATCGAGACGCCAAATTATAGATATTTGAAAAAAATATAATTATCTGCCCTTCGAGATCTCTAAAAAGTACTCTTCTGGGCATTAAAATTGCTACACCAAGAAGAAATGCATATGATAAACGGGTATTCGTTGGACAAATATATTATACTAGCACTGACATGTGACTACATTTTCACGCGATTTGGGTACATAGATCCTGAGAAATCAGTACCCAGAACAGCCACCTCTGGCCATAATAACGGCCTTGATACATCTGGGCATTGAGTCAAACAGAGCTTGGAAGGCGTGTACAGGTACAGCTGCCCATGCAGCTTCAACACGATACTACAGTTCATCAAAAGTAGTGACTGGCGTATTGTGACAAGACAATTGCTCGGCCACCATTGACCAGACGCTTTCAATTTGTGAGAGATCTGGAGAATGTGCTGGCCAGGGCAGCAGTCGAACATTTCCTGTACCCAGAAAGGCCAGTACAGGACCTGCAACATGCGGTCGTACATTATCCTGCTGAAATATAGGGTTTCGCAGGGATCGAATGAAGGGTAGAGCCACGGGTCGTAACACATCTGAAATGTAACGTCCACTGTTCAAAGTGCCGTCAATGCGAACAAGACGTGACCGAGACGTGTAACCAATGGCACCCCATACCATCACGCTGGGTGATACGTCAGTATGGCGATGGCGAATACACGCTTCCAATGTCGCCAAACACGGATGCGACCATCATGATGCTGTAAACAGAAACTGGATTCATCCGAAAAAAATTAAGTTTTGCCATTCGTGCATCATCGCTGGCTCTCCTGTCTGTGATGTAGTGTCAAGGGTAACTGCAGCCATGGTCTCCGAGCTGATAGTCCATGCTGCTGCAAACGCCGTCGAACTGTTCGTGCAGATGGTTGTTGTCTTGTAAACGTCCCCATCTGTTGACTCAGGGATCGAGGCGTGGCTGCACGATCCGTTACAGACATGCGGATAAGATGCCTGTCATCTCGACTGCTAGTGATACGAGGCCGTTGGTGTCCAGCACGGCGTTCCGTATTACCCTCCTGAACCCACCGATTCCACATTCTGCTAATAGTTATTGGACCTCTACCAACGCGTGCAGCCATGTCGCGATACGATAAACCGCAGTCGCGATAGGCTATTTTATTAAAGTTTGAAAAGTGTTGGTACCTATTTCTCCTCCATCACAACAAACAGGCAACGTCGGTCAATTGCTGTTTGTGTATGAGAAACCCGTGGGAAACGTTCCTCATGTCATCACGTTGTAGGTGTCGCCACCGGCGCCAACTTTGTGTGAATGCTCTGAAAATCATTTGCATATCACAACATTTTCTTCCTGTCGGTTACATTTCGCGTCTGTAGCACGTCATCTTCATGGAGTAGCTATTTTAATGGCCAGTAGTGTATAAATACATCAACGGAAAAAATGTCGACATAGTGACCTATAAAAGTATCGGCTGCATGTTCTAAATACACTGAAGAGCCAAAGAAACTGGTACACCTGCTTAATATCATGCAGGGCCTCCGCGAACACATACAAGAGCCTCAACACGACCTGACATGGGCTTTGCTACTGTCTGTAGTAGTACTGGACGGAATCAACACCTTGAATCCCAAAGGACTGTCCATAAATCCGTAAGAGTGCGAGGTGGTGGAGATCTCCTCTGAACAGCACATGGCAAGGCATCCCAGATATGCTCAACAATGTTCGTGTCTGGGAGTTTGCTGGCCAGCGGAGGTGTTTAAACTCAGGAGAGTGTTCCTGGAGCACCTCTGTAGCAATTCTGGACGTCGGCGGTGTCGCATTGTCGTGCTGGAACTGCCCAAGGCCGTCGGAATTCACAATGGATACGAATGGAAGCAGGTGGTCAGACAGGAGGGTTACGTACGTGTCACCTGTCAGTGTCGTATTTAGAAGTAAGACGGGTCCCATATCAATCCAACTGTACACGCCGCACACCATTACAGATGACCCAGCAGCTCAAACAGTCCATTGCTGATATGCAGCGTCCACGGATTCATGTCGTTGCTGCCATACCCGTACACGTCCAGTCGCTCGACACAATTTGAAACGAGAGACCAGGCAACATGTTTCCAGTCATCAGCAGTACAATGTCGGTGTTGACGGGCCCTGGCCATGCATATAGCTTTGTGTCCTGTAGTCGTCAAGGGCTCACGAGTGAGCCTTCGGCTCTGAGCTCCGAAAGCCTATATCGTTGACTTTGTCACTGAATGGTTCACACACTGACACTTGTTGATACCCCAGCATTATAATCTGCAATAGTCTGCCGAAGGGCTGCAGTTCTGTCACGCTGAAAGAGCCGGCCGCTGCTGCTACGGTCGCTGGTTCGAATACTGCCTCGGGCATGGATGTGTCTGATGTCCTTAGGTTAGTTAGGTTTAAGTAGTTCTAAGTCTAGGGGACTGATGAACTCAGATGTTAAGTCCCATAGTGCTTAGAGCCACTTGAACCATTTTGAATACTGACAGATACTCTTCAGTAGCCTTTGGTCCCATCCTCACATGATCTTCTTCCAGCCCCAGCGATGTTGGAGATTTGATGCTTTACCACGGTCCTGATATTCGCAGTACACTTGTGAAGTGGTCGTACCGGAAAATTCCACATCATGGCTACGTCGGAGACGCTGTATCCCATCGCAAGTGCGCCGTCTATAACACCACTTCAAACTCACCTAAATTTTAAATAACCTGCCATTGTAGCAGCAGTAACTGATCGAACAACTGTGCCAGACACTTGTTGTCTTACACAGGCGTTGCCGACTGCAGCGCCGACTTCTACATATTTACATAGCTCTGTATTTTAGTACGTACACTATGTGATGAAAAGTATCCGAACACGTGGCTGAAGATGACTTACAAGTTCGTGACGCCCTCTATCGATGATACTGGAATTCAATATGGTGTTGGCCCATCCTTAGCCTTGATGACAGCTTCCACTCTCGCAGGCATACGTTCAAAATTCCTGCAAGCTTTCTCGGGGAATGGCAGGCCATTTTTCATGGAGTGTTGCACTGAGGAGAGGTATCGATGTCTGTCGGTGAGGCCTGGAACGAAGCCGGCGCTACAAAACATCCCAGAGGTGTTCTATAGGATTCAGGTAATGACTCTGTGAAAGCCAGTCCATTACAGCGATGTTATCGTGTAATCACACCGCCACAGGCCGTGCATTATGAACAGGTGCTCGATCGCGTTGAAAGATGCAATCGCCATCCCCGAATTGATCTTCAGCAGTGGGAATCAAGAAGGTGCTTTAAAACATCAATGTAGGCCTGTGCTGTGATAGCGCCACGCAAAATAGCAAGGGCTGCAAGCGCCCTCTATGAAAAACACGACCACCGCCTCCGAATTTTGTTGTTACATTACGACCCTCTTCAACTCTCGGCGGTCTCTGTCAGTGAACAGATGAGGTCGGTCTGTAATCTTTTGCACTGTACGTGTCCCTTCACGTATCCACTTCACTATCACATCGGAAAGAGTGGAACTAAGGATGTTTAGGTGTATGAAAATCTCGAGTACAGACGTATGACACGAGTGAACCCAATCACTTGACCACGCTCGAAGCTCGCGAGTTACGCAGAGCGGCCCATTCTGCTCTCTCACGAAGCTTTATGACTACTGAGGTCGCTGATATGGAGTACCTGGCAACAGGTGGTAGCACAACGCACCTAATATGAAAAACGTATGTTTTTGGGATCTCTGGATACTTTTGATTACATAGTGCATGTAAACCCAAAAGATTGTTTCTAGAGCCACTCTGTAGCAATTCTGAACCTGTGGAATGTCGCATTGTCCTGCTGGAACTTTCCAAGTCCGTCGGGATGCAGAATGGACATGAATGGATGCAGGTGACCCGACAGGATGCTTACGTGCGTGTCACTTGTCATAGTGGTATCTAGACGTATTGGGAGTCCCTTATCACTCAACTGCACGCGCCACACAGCATTACAGAGCCTCCGCCAGGTTGTACAGTCCCCTGCCGACATGCAGAGTCCATGCATTCATGGGGTTGTCTGCATAACCGTACTCGTCGATCCGCTCAATACAATTTGAAACGATTCTCGTCCGACCAGACGACATGTCTCCAGACATCAACAGTCCAATGCCGGTGTTGATGGGCACAGGTGAGGCGTAAAGGTTTGAGTCGTGCAGTCATCAAGGGTACACGATTGGGCCTTCGGCTCCGAAAGCCCATATCGATGACGTTTTCTTGAATGGTTTGCACGCTGACGCTTTTTGCTGGTCCAGCATTGAAATCTGCAGCAATTTGCGGAAGTTGTTGGATATGAGGTCCGCCAGTTAAGAAAAACAGAGTCTTTTCTCAGTACCCAAACATGTTTCGGTAGCACTGTGCCATAATCAGTGGGTTTTCGTTTTTATTTATTCTTTACATTTGGTGTGCATGAATTTTCTGGATCACTTGCGTGTTAAGTACTACAGGTAGCTTGTCATTACACACAAGTGAACAAAAAAAATCATGCACACCAAATGTAAAGAATAAATAAAAACGAAAACCCACTGATTATGGCACAGTGGTGCCGAAGCATGTTTGGGTTTTCAGAAAAAATGTTGTTTTGCATAACTGGCGGACCTCAAATCCCAAAAATTTTAACTGCAAATACGGCCAATACAAGGAGCTGCAAATCAAAATGATGACTAATTTGCGGAAGGGCTGCACTTCTGTCACGTTCAACGGTTCTCTTCAGTCGCCGTTGGTGCCGTTGTTGGAGAATCTTTTTGCAGCCTCAACGATGTCGGAGATTTGTTGTTCCACCAGATTCCTGATATTCACGGTACGCTCGAGGAATGGTCGAACGGGAAAATCTCACTTCATTACTACTTCGGAGATGCTGTGTCCAATCGCTCGTCGCCGAATATAACACCACGTTCAGACGCAGTTAAAACTTGATAGTCTGCCATTGTAGCAGCAGTCACCGATGTAAGTACTGCGCCAGAGACTTGTAGTCGTATATAGGCATCGCCGACCAAAGCTCCGTATTCTGCCTGTTTACATATCTCTGTGTTTGAATACACATGTCTATACCAGTTTCTTTGGCACTTCAGTGTATTTTCGAGAAAAATATCAGTAGCGATATTGGTCAATAACTATGTAGGCTACACTGTGTGGCAGTGCTGGACTCAGGAAGTGACGTTTCGACTGTTCCAGGCCAGGCGGTGATTCCGGTGCTGGTGCCTCTGGACGCGCCGCCATCCTGCGTTCTCCAGGCGGTGGTGGGCGGCAGCGTGCAGACGTCTTCCCGGCTGACGCTGGCGGGGCCCCTGAGGCACGCCATCCTGCGGCCAGACCGGACCTCCTACTCTCCAGGGGACACAGGTGAGGCGCCACCCACACAGTCAGCAGGTTACAAGTCTCCACAGGGTGCAGTCGGCCCATGGTGATCATGTGCAGACTACCTGTCCCCCTCCAGATCATATAAAGAGGGATAGAGATTTTCACCACAGTGCAAGGAAGAACTTTCGAGGAGGTGCAGTTGGAGAATACTCTAGAAGCTATCTCAACCGATGGCCAACGGCCTTCCGTAGTGGTGACACCGGTTCTCATGTGATCACCAAAGTTAAGCACTGCTGAGCTGGGTTAGCAGTTGGATTGGTGACCATCTGGTCTGGCGAGCACTATTGGCAAGCGGAGTGCACTCAGCCCTTGTGAGGCAATTCAGGAGGACAGGGCATAGAAGTGTGGTCTGACCAGCCCCATGGTGATTATGTATAGGCTACCAGTCCTCCTTCACATGATTTAAAGAGGGATAGAGATTTACACCACAGTGCAAGGAAGAACTTTTGAGGAGGTACAGTTGGAGAATACCCTAGAAGCTATCTCAACCGATGGCCAACGGCCTTCCATAGTGGTGACACCGGTTCCCATGTGATCAGTAAAGTTAAGCACTGTCGGGCTGGGCTAGCACTTGGATGGGTGACCATCTGGTCTGGCGACCACTATTGGCAAGAGGAGTGCGCTCAGCCGTTGTGAGGCAATTGAGGAGGGTAATGCAAGGAAGTTTGGCCCATGGTGATTATGTGTAAGCTACCTGTCACCCTCCATATCATTTAAAGAGGGATAGAGATTTGCACCACAGTGCAAGGAAGAACTTTTGAGGAGGTAGAGTTGCAGAATACCCTAAAAGCTATCTTAACCGTTGGCTATCGGCCTTCTGTAGTGGTGACACCAATTCCCATCTGATCACCAATGTAAAGCACTGTTGGGCTGCGCTAGCACTTGGATGGGTGACCATCCGGTCTGTCGAGTGCTGTTGGCAAGAGAAGTGCGCTCAGCACTTGTAAGGCAAGTTAAGGTGCCACTCGATCGAGAAGTAGTGGCTCCAGTCTTGTAAATTGACATACGGCTGGGAGAGCGGTGTGCTGACAACATTCCCCTCCATAGCTGCATCCAGTGGCGCCTGTGGCTGAGGGTGACACGGCGGCCGGTCGGTGCCGTCGAGCGTTAATGGCCTCTTCATTCATTCACATGTGAAGCTAGTTCTTTTTGCTGGTGATGCAAGTATACTAATCACACTCAACAAACAAGAATCAGCTGAGGAAATTGCAAATAAAGTCTTTCAAAAAATTATTAAGAGATTCTCTGCAAATGGACTCTCACTAAATTTCGAGAAAACATAATTTATACCATTCTGTAAAGTAAATGGCATAAAACCATTGATAAATAAAGACCATGAACGGAAGTCTATTGCTAAGGCAGAATACTCAAAATTTCTGGGTTTGTGCATTGATGAGAGAATGAATTGGAAGAAACGCATCGATCATTTGCTGAAACGTTTAGGTTCAGCTATGTATGCTATTGTCCGCAGCTCGTGGTACTGCGGTAGTGTTCTCGCTTCGCGGGAAAGAAGTGCCGGGTTCGATTCCCGACAGGATCAGGGATTTTCCCTGCCTCAAGATGACTGGGTGTTGCGCCGTCTTAATCATCACCAATCATCTCCATTACGGTCGGAGGAAGGCAACGGCAAACCACCTCCGCTAGGACCTTGCCTAGTTGGCGGTGCGGGTCTCCCGCATCGTCCTCTACGATCCTCGGAGTATAGGACATCATCATTATCATCACTTATGCTATTAGGGTTATTGCGAATTTTAGTGACAAACATATCAGTAAATTAGCCTACTATGCCTATTTTCATTCACTGCTTTCATATGGCATCATGTTTTGGGGCTATTCGTCATTAGGAGAGAAAGTATTCATTGCACAAAAGCGTGTAATCAGAATAATAGCTGGACCCCCCCCCCAGCCCCCCTCCTCCACCGCCCCCAAGATCGCCTTGCAGACATTTATTTAAGGAACTCGGAATATTCACAGTACCTTCGCAATACATGCCGTATATTCACTTATGAAATTTGTCTTTAATAACCCATCCCAGTTCAAAAATAACAGCAAAATGCATAGCTACAACACTAGAAGAAAGGATGATATTCACTACTCTGGATTAAATCTCACTTTGGCCAGAAAGGGGTGAATTATGCTGCCACAAAAATCTTTGGTCATTTGCCAAATAGTATTAGAACTCTGACAGATTGGCAACCAACATTAAAAGCAAATTAAAAGAATTTGTGAATGACAACTCCTTCTACTCAATAGATGAATTCTTAGATGTGAAGTAGTAACTGTAAAAAAATAATTAATCATTTTGTGTAGAGAAAACTTATGTTAAAGTGACACGTTCCGCATCTTTACGAAATGTCGTATTCATGATCTATGGAACAAGGATTAATGTACGTATGTAAGTATATATGTCACAACGCATTATGATTACAAGTTTCTCAAACCAAATGCCACATCCCATTAAATCGAAAGTTTGCCCTTTTGACCTGCGCACACACACACACACCTAACAAACAGAAAGCTGCAAATTATCTGGAATGGGTCTATACCTCGAAGTGACGTACAAACGTCACTGCCAAAAAAAAAAAAAAAAAAAAAAAAAAAAAAAAAAAAAAAAAAAAAAAAAAAATGAAATAAGGTAGCTACGAGGAACAATATCGTTATAAAGATAACTGGAAGTCATGGGGGTGCCAAATCTATTGTGTTTATAACCACCACTTTATCCCTTTGCCTTTCTGGAGCTTAGTACATGTCTGGTATAGATCGGCACATTCTGAGAAGGTCGACATAAGTCTTAATTAAACCTGTAGACTAGTCACAGTATGCATGAAGCCCACTCCACTGGAAAAGCACTACCACGCTTCAGGTCCCAAGTCGCATAAGGTAGCTCATGAACATAACGAGCAGTTCAAACTGACAGATCGGCCGCTGTGGCCGAGCGGTTCTAGGCACTACATTCTAGAACCGCGCGACCGCTACGGTCGCAGGTTCGAATCCTGCCTCGGGCATGGACGTGTGTGATGTCCTTAGGTTGGTTAGGTTTAAGTAGTTCTAAGCTCTAGGGGACTGATGACCTCAGAAGTTACGTCCCATGGTGCTCAGAGCCATTTCAACCATTTGAATCAAAATGACATTTGATGAGGACCATCCATTATACAGTAGCTTTTATGAATGAGACAGATTAAAATCAAGGTATTGATTCCTCAATAACACCTTTCATGAGGCCCCTGATGGCTACCCTGTTTTAGAACATGCACCAAATGGTGCTGAAAATGCTAAACTGTATCAGAACTGGTGTAGCGCCTGTAAAAATCAATCTGTTAAAACAGAGCCTATTAAAACAGTAGGTGCGACTGTTGAGAATACAAAACGTGCAACATCTTCTGAATTGCACTTTCTCCCTAGACGACTTCTGGCTAAGCAAGCCTGAAGCTTTCAACTTAGCCTAGTATTGGACCAAAAAATTGACAGCGCCAGACAATAAAAAGTAAAGTAAGTTAGGTGGGTATGTAAGTTGAAAAAAAAAAAAAAACTTCCTTTTTACGTCAGACAGTTCTACAGCAAGTTAGAAATATTGTCTCCAATTTTCTGAGTTTAATTCTTGTTACAAAGCCATGTTGCTTCAACCAGCGTACACTGCCATGACCCCTTTTCTTCATGACTCTCTCCTCGTTTGAGATATTTTATTATTTCCTGCCAACAGAGAGGAAAACAGTAGGCTGTGATCCCACTTGCAGTTCGATTGAAATACACACATCGTGGAACACAAAACCTGAACGAATGATTTAGTCAATTCACTTGGAAGAGACGTCCAAAGACAACGTTTTGCCCACGTACTATTGTTAAAATGTCCTCATATGATGCTTGTCTGGAGTTTAGTGATGACAGTATTACAAGAAACAAGACCCTTACAAGACTAGGATTTGATGTTGGTTGCTTCACTGAAAACCTGTTGAAAAAGGTGGATGATGTGTGTATTGTTAGTTCTGAAATGTCAGTGATGGACATAGTCCAGAGGAAATGCCAGAAGAATCAGGGTAGAAAAAAAGGATAAACGTAAGGTTATGGGCAACATAGAGGCACTCGTTTTTGGCATAAATCCTACAAAGATCTTTTTCTGCATTTCTCCACACTTTTCATTTTTGAGTGTATAAGGGATATTTTGTGTTCAACCATTCCAAATAAAAAGTTGAAATTTGCGGCAGACTATATGCATACTATAAGGTAACTTCCTGCAGTACAAAATTTTTCCAAGTGCATTGCTGTGAAGTTTTTATAAATTTTCATGAAATAATAATTTCTGTGTATCATACATATGAATTTAAGAAATTGTTGTGACGCTTCTGAGACTGATATTAAGAAAACCGGCACACAAATTTTTTATCTAATCAGTAAGAATAATTATCACATTTTGAAAGTGATAAGGAAAGTAACCTTCGATAAAATGTTCCTCGTGTGATAGTATGTGTCCTAAAACTGTCGAGCTATGTTCTAAGGCTCTAAGCACTATGGGACTCAATATCTGGGCTCATCAGTCCCCTAGACTTAGAACTACTTAAACCTAACTAAGCTAAGTACATCACACACATCCATGCCGGAGACAGGATTCGAACCTGCGACCGTAGCAGCATCGCGGTTCCGGACTGAAACGTCTAGAACCGCTCGTCCACAGCGGCCAGCCACAAGGATTTGACTATACAAATTTAGTTGTTGACTCTCCTGGAAAGCCACTTAACTCGGGTCAATTCCGCATAAATAATTATTACAAAAATATAATGATGTTCCCCAAAAATCTGTCATCAGGGAGTGGAAGTAGAAAATACGTTTCACTACAGGAAAGTCTTGTAATCACGATGAGGTTTATTTAAATCAAACACGTTCGTCTGAATAGTGATTGAGCACTGCAATATTAAACGAGTATTTCTCTTAAACAAGAAATTCAAGTGAATTCCGAGACTGTACTGCTGGCAATATTCAGCAAGACTTGCTACTGCCCTCTGAAATTATGTGCAACATAGTGTGTACCCGAGGGTAACAAGATCAGACATGCACCTGCATAATTATTACGCACCAGTGGCTGAGCACTCGGGAAATCGATTGGTACAACAGCTTCAGTACAGTTAAGTGTGCTACAGAAGGAGGATTTGAACATCTTATTACACCGAAGAGCCAAAAGAAACTTGTACAGGCCAGCCGTGGTGGCCAAGCGGTTCTAGACGCTTCAGTCCTGAACCGTACTACTGCTACGGTCGCAGGTTCGAATCCTGCCTCGAGCATGGATGTGTGTGATGTCCTTAGTTTAGTTAGGTTTAAGTAGTTCTAAGATCTAGGGGACTGATGGCCTCAGATGTAAGTCCCATAGTGCTCAGAGCCAAAATTGTACAGCAGCCTAATATCGTATAGGGCCCCCGCGAGCACGCAGAAATGACGCAACACGACGTGACACGCACTCAACGAATGTCTAAAGTACTGCTGGAGGGAATTAAAACCACTATTCCTCTAGGGCTGTCCATAAATATGTAAGAGTACGAGCGGGTGGAGATCTCTTTTGAACAGAAGTTTGCAAGGCACCCCAGATATCAGATATGCTCAATAATGTTCATGTCTAGGGATTTTGGTGACCAGCGGAAGTGATTCAACCCAAAAGAATGTTCTGGACTCGGGGGGGGGGGGGGGGAGGGTGCCGCATTGTCCTGCTGGAATTGCCCAAGTCCGTCGGAATGCACAACGGAAATGAATGGATGCAGGAGATCAGACAGGATGTTTACGTCCGTGTTACCTGTCAAAGTCGTTTCTGGGGTCCCATATCAAGCCAACTGCAAGCGGCCCACTCCATTACAGGCCTCCATCAGCTTGAACATCCCCCTGCTTCAGTGTGATTCCGTGAATGTCGGCGCTGTGCATATTACCACTACCGTTGACATCGTGCGTATGGCCGATGGTTGTGTCTGGTGGAGGTCGATTGCTGCGACTTGCCTGTCAGCGCACCGGGTCCATCAGAGGACACTGGAGTGAGGTACACAAAAGAAGCGCGCCATGAAATTTCCGGGTTTTGAGTCCGGAGGCATGAGTGACGCCGAACTAGATTCTCCGACGGTCCTCAAGAGAACTGCAGACCGTTCCGCGCAGCAACCACCTAAAACTCGCGGCGATGAGTCGCCCAAAAGTCCGTAACTGGCGATCCCGTCCCAGCGGCAAACTCCGCGGCAATGACACCTCAGAAACTTGTGCCCTGATCTTCCGTCACACATAGGGGAAAGTGGGTTACGCGCTTAGTACACTACTGGCCATTAAAATTGCTACACCACGAAGATGACGTGCTACAGACGCGAAATTTAACCGACAGGAAGGAGATGCTGTGATATGCAAATGATTAGCGTTTCAGAGCATTCACACCTACAACGTGCTGACATGAGCTACGTTTCCAACCGATTTGTCATACACAAACAGCAGTTGACCGGCGTTGCCTGGTGAAACGTTGTTGTGATGCCTCGTGTAAGGAGGAGAAATGTGTACCATCACTTTGATAAAGGTCGGATTGTAGCCCACCCCGATTGCGGTTTATCGTATCGCGACACTGCTGCTCCGTTGGTCGAGATCCAATGACTGTTAGCAGAATATGGAATCGGTGGGTTCAGGAGAATGATACGGAACGCCGTGCCAGATCCCAACGGCCTCGTATCACTAGCAGTCGAGATGAAAGGCATCTTATCCGCATGGCTGTAACGGATCGTGCAGACACGTCTCGATCACTGCGTCAACGGATGGGGACGTTTGTAGGACAACAGCCATTTGCACGAACAGTTCGACGACGTTTGCAGCAGCATGGACTATCATCAGGTCGGAGGCCGTGGCTGCGGTTACCCTTGACGCTGCATCACAGACAAGAGCGCCTGCGATGGTGTACTCGACGACGAACCTGGGTGCACGAAAGGCAAAACGTCATTTTGACGGATGAATCCAGGTTCTGTTTACAGCATCACGATGGTCGCATTCGTGCTTGGCGACATCGTGGTGAACGCACATTGGAAGCGTGTATTCGTTATCGCCATACTGGCGCATCACCCGGCGTGATGGTATAGGGTGCTATTGGTTACACTTCTTGGTCCCCTCTTGTTCGCATTGACAGCACTTTGAACAGTGGACGTTGCATTTAAAATGTATTATGACCCGTGGCTCTACCCTTCATTCGATCCATTATTGTTCTGGCTATTGATTTCTCAGGATCTATGCGCCCAAATTGCATGAAAATGTAATCACATGTCAGTTCTAGTATAATATATTCGTACAATGAATACCCGTTTATCATCTGCATTTATTCTTGGTGTAGCAATTTTAATGGCCAGTAGTGTATTTAACAGCTAATTTCTAGTAGACGAGAAGGTTAAAAGAAACTTTTCTGATCACAAATTATAGCCGCTTTATTTGGGAACAACACTCATCAATTACAGCTGCCAAACTTTTTGAACGAAGCTTAAATGTCAATGTATGTAAGGCACTACTTGTTCCTACTCTTAGCGGCAGCGTGTGATAGAAGTACACTAATATAAATCAGAAGGAAATTCAGAGTGCGATTCATAACCTGTGTACTCTTGTCGTCACCATTGGGAGCAATTATCACACTTATCCAGTCTTCCGTGATAGTTTCTTTGTAGACTTCACCACACCTTGGCAATTCAAAACATTAGATCTACATTCACATCAACACTCATGCTCAAAAATTAAGGATAATGCTGATACATGGTGAAACAACGCTCTGCTGGGCGGATTGCGGGTTTAATTCACCACGGGGTATGACCATGCGGTGCATTTGATCTGCGGTCGTCGCACGGTGGCGCTGGCAGCAGTCCACATATAGGCAGAGGTGTGTTGGTGCATGTCAGAGTACGGTGCAGCGAGTAAGTGTGCAGACGTTTTCAGACGTTCTAATGGTGACTGTGTGTTGAAAATGGCTCAAAGAACACATATTGATGATGTCATGAGGGGTAGAATACTACTGCGACTGGAGGCCGGTCAAACACAGCAGGTCATAGCACGGGCCCTCCGTTTGCCACAATGTGTCATCTCAAGATCATGGCAACGGTCTTGGTGCTACAGTACGGGACGTCCACAGTGTACACCCCCACAAGAAGACCGATATCTCACCATCAGTGCCCGCAGACGGCCACGGAGTACTGCAGGTAGCCTTGCTCAGGGCCTTACCGCAGCCACTGGAACAGTTGTCTCCTGACACACAGTCTACAGGCGACTGAACAGACACCGTTTATTGGCCTGGAGAGCTGCAAGCTGCATTCCACCGACCTTGGTCACAGGAGATCCCATAAAGCCTAGTGTCAAGAACACAGTACATGGTCATTGGAACAGTGGTCCCACATTATGTTCGCTAACGAGTCCAGGTATAGTCTGAACAGTGGCTTTGCCGGGTTTCCATTTGGTGTGAACCAGGAACCAGATACCAACCCCTTATTGTCCTTGAAACGGACCTGTATGGAGGTCGTGGTTTGATGGTGTGGGGTGGGATTATTATTGGTGCACGTACACCCCTGCATGTCTTTGACTGAGGAACTGTAACAGGTCAGGTGTATCGGGACGTCATTTTGCACCAGTATGTCAGCCTTTTCAGGAATGCAGTAGGACCCACTTTTTCCTGATGGATGATAACGCACGGTCCCACCGAGCTGCCATCGTGAAGGAGTACCTTGAAACAGAAGATATCAGGCGAATGGAGTGGCCTGACTGTTCTCCAGACCTAAACGCCATCGAGCACGTCTGGGATGCTCTCGGTCGACGTATCGCTTCACGTCTTCAAACCCCTACGACACTTCAGCAGCTCCGGCAGGCACTGTTGCAAGAATGGGAGGCTATACCCCAGCAGCTGCTCGACCACCTGATCCAGAGTATGCCAACCCGTTGTGCGGCCTGTGTACGTGTGCATGGTGGTCATATCCCATATTGATGTCGGGGTACATGCGCAGGAAACAGTGGCGTTTTATAGCACATGTGTTTCGGGACGGTTTTCTCAAGTTATCACCAATACCGTGGACTTACAGATCTGTGTCACATGTGTTCCCTATGTGCCTATTCTATTAGCGCCAGTTTTGTGAAGTGACACGTTGTGTGGCACCACGTTCTGTAATTATCTTTAATATACGAGCATGAGTGTACATAGATACTCCGCAAGCCACCGTACGATTCGTGGAGTATGGTACCCTGTACCAGTCATTTCTTTTCCTGTTCCACTTGCAAATAGAGGGAGGAAAACCGACTGTCCATATACCTCAGTAGGAGCCCAAATTTCTCGTTTCTTAACTTCATCGTCTTTGTGTCCATTGCATGTTGGCGGCAGTAGAATCGCTCGGCAGTCACATTCAAATGGCTGTTCTCTCAATCCACACAACAGTGTTTCTCGAAAACAATGTCGCGTTTCCTTCAGCGATCTCCATTTGAGAACCCAAAGCATCTGCGTAACACTTCCGTGCTGTTGGAACTTACCGGTAACAAATCTAGCACCCTTCTTCTGAACTGCTTCGATGACTTCCTTCAATGCGATCTGGTACGGTTCCCAAACACTCCAGCAGTATTCAAGAATAGGTTGTACTAGCGTCCTACATGCGGTCTCCTTTACAAGTGAACCAGTCTTTCCTAAAATTCCCCCAATAAACCGAAATCGACCATTCACCTTCCCCTACCACAGTTCTCACATCCTCGTTCCATATCACATCGCTTTGCAACGTTACGTCCAGATATAGTGTATCCCAACATTGCAGGTTTAATCTTCCTACTCATCCCGATCAACTTACACTTTTTCATACTTAGATCTAGCTGCCATTAGTCACATCAACTGGAAATTTTGTGTCTTCGTGCAGTCACGTAACTTCGACACCTCACCTCGCACTATGGCGTCATCAGCAAAGAACCGCGAATTGCTGCCCACCTTGTCCGCCAAATCATTTATGCATATAGAGAACAACAGTGGGCCGCCCACTGTGGCCGAGCAGTTCTAGGCTCTTCAGTCTGTAACCTAACTGCTGCTACGGTCGCAGGTTCGAATCCGACCTCGGGCATGGGTGTATGAGATATCCTTAGGTTAGTTGGGTTTAAGTAGTTCTAAGTCTAGGGGACTGATGACCTCAGATGTTTAGTCCCATATTGCTTAGAGCCATTTGAAACATTTGAGCAATAGCGGTCCTGTCACACATCCCTGAGGCACTCCTGACAATACCTTTCTCTCTGGTGAATACTTGCCTTCGAGGACAACATACTGGGCTCTATTACTTAACAAGTCTTCAAGCCACTCACGTTCCTGGGAACTTATTCCATATGCCTGTACCTTCGTTAACACCTTACAATGGGTCACGGTGTCAATTGCTTTCCGGAAATCTGGAAATATGGTAGCTGCCTGTTGCCCTTCATCTACAGTCCTCAGTGTATAACGTGAGAAAAGGACAAGTTGTTTCGCACGAGCGATGCTTTCTAAAACCATGCCGATTGGTGGACATAAGCTTCTCAGTCTCAAGAAAGTTCATTATATTCGATCTGAGAATATGTTCAAGAATTCTGCAGCAAACATAAGTTAAGGCTATTGGTCTGTAATTTTGAGGGTCTGTTGTTTTACCCTTCTCATATACCGGAGTCACCTGTGTCGCTTTCCAATCGCTTGTGACTTTGTGCTGGGCGAGAGATTCACCATAAATCCAAAGTAGGTAAGGGGTCAATGCCGTAGAGCTCTTTCGTTGTTTTGCTTACGCCATAGTCTCTCAGCGATCGCAGGGTCGGCGTGGTTACAACGGATTTGGCAATGTTAGTGTTAGGGATGGCCGGATGCCCTTTTCACTGCCACCCTGTAACCCCCCCAGGACGGGATCAGTGTACCCCAAACAGTCTGCGTCTAGTGAAATAGTGCGGACGTGTGTCAGATGTCTGCGACACGTGGAACTGAAGCGGAACGTGGGGACCAGCCCAGTATTCACCTAGCGAGATGTGGAAAACCGCCTAAAAACCACATCCAGGCTGGCCGGCACACCAGCCCTCGTCGTTAATCCGCCGGGCGGATTCGATCAGGGCCACCGAGCCTACCAGAGTTCAGGAAGCAGCGCGTTCAGCTACCCTGGCGGGTGGTCAGTGCCGTAGAGTATCTTTTGTAAAATCGAAGTGGGATTCCATTCGGACCTGGTGATTTATTTGCTTTCCAATCTTTCAGTTGATTCTCCACGCCAGGTGCGCTTACTACTTTGTCGCCCATACCTGAGTTTGTCCGATGGTCAAATGATGGTACGTTTGTGCGATTCTCCTGTGCGAGCGATTTCTTGAACGTGGAGACGCCTCGTCGGAGTTGGACCTGGTTGTTTCTGAAGATGAGGGCGCCGATAAGTCCATGTTAGCTGTAGAGGTTCAGCGTTGTTGGTACTGGTCTTTTGTGTCGTCTTGGTTTCGACTGGTTTAGCTTGATTGTCTAATTATGCCTTTTTGTACGGCAAACCAGACAACATCTCAGGTTTTTTTTACGTTTTCTTCTGTGTTGTGGCTATATCATATTTTGGCAGTGGGTAAGTGTTGGATAGGCTCACAACTGTTCGTACCTCATCTCTCCGAACTTCATTTGTGTCACGTTCTTGGTTTTTTTCCTGGTGACTGCACGAGCAAATCATCTCTCACTGAAAATCAGAATTCGTTCGTGAGCTCCTGTTAAGCTCCTTTGACTTCTTCAGTTCTTCTAAATTCAGCTCTGTTAGTGATTTCTGACGTAGGAAAGTCTTCTATTGTGAAGACATGCCGATTGAATGGGAATATTCCCGTTCATTCAGAGGATTTCTCAGCTGTTTGTATTACACATACATTAGAATATTCAACTAGAAATAAAGCACACCCATCTGTCTGCGTAATGGGTCTTCCTGGATCACTAGCCGTGAGCGGACGGGGGATTAAGAGCACGCTTGTAGGCTTTCCTGGTATCTTGCAAACGTACTCTTAACCGATGCGCTACACAGTTCAATAAACTAAACTCCTTCCGGACAGGCCATGAAGGCCAAACAGTACCGACCAGCCACCGTGTCATCCTCAGCTCATAGGCGTCACTGGATGCGGATATAGAGGGGTATGTGGCCAGCTCACCGCTCTCCCGGCGTGTCGAAGAACACGTGGAAATGAAGTCTCAGCCAAGAAAGGTTAGTAATTAGAAAGGTAATTGAAAACATGAGACCTGTTTGTGATATCGTAAAAAGCTGCAATTGTAACATTTTTTTTTTTTTTTTTGTGGTTTTATGGCGCACAACTGCAGTTGTCATTAGCGCCCAGACTAAGTTATGAATGCAGTTACAGTCGTGACAGAAGATGCTTTAGGCCGGTATTACACTATCAAAGCTGATATGTCAAATATTTATGGAAAAGAAGTTTGATGGTGTAATAGGGCACTTTGTCAAATCTCGTCTGCAGTCGAATAAATTTGATAAAATCTAGGGCCTCGCTGTAGCTTTGATCATAAAAGTCGCTTGTCTTCTGTTCACTGCAATGTGAGATGTTACCACCTGGAGCGCTAGCATCGCTGCAGCGTTCTGTCATATGTAGTGTGTTTGTAAACATGGCCGGTAAATACAATTCGTGTGTGCCAACAACTACAATATTAATATATGTTTGAAGCTGATGAGTCGCTTTACAACGTGAGGCACTCTGAATACAAAAGCAGATTAAGAAGATTGGAGAGCTATAAAAATATTGCGGAGGTCATTAGCCGTGGGATACATTTTTCGGGCACAAAATTTAATTGATTTGTTTATAAAATAAAAATAGTTCTTAATGCACATAAAGTATACTGAACGTTTATTTACCTTCAGACATTGGCCCTTCAGCGCTATATAAATTTCTGCACATGTATCATTTTTTGTAATGTGGACTGTAGTATTCGAGTGCTGTACTGTAAGGATGAGTAACTCCCTCCTGTAGCAAGGAATCGGGGTGTTACAATGAGCCTGTCTTCTGCAGATGTAGCAGTTCTTAAGTGACAGAACCACAGGCACACAGACACAGGCAACAGAGCATGCACAATGTCGGCACTAGTACAGTGTATATCCACCTTTCGCAGCAATGCAGGCTGCTATTCTCCCATGGAGACGATCGTAGAGATGCTGGATGTAGTCCTGTGGAACGGCTTGCCATGCCATTTCCACCTGCCGCCTCAGTTGGACCAGCGTTCGTGCTGGACGTGCAGACCGCGTGAGACGACGCTTCATCCAGTCCCAAACATGCTCAATGGGGGACAGATCCGGAGATCTTGCTGGCCAGGGTAGTTGACTTACACCTTCTAGAGCACGTTGGGTGGCACGGGATACATGCGGACGTGCATTGTCCTGTTGGAACAGCAAGTTCCCTTGCCGGTCTAGGAATGGTAGAACGATGGGTTCGATGACGGTTTGGATGTACCGTGCACTATTCAGTGTCCCCTCGACGATCACCAGAAGTGTACGGCCAGTGTAGGAGATCGCTCCCCACACCATGATGCTGGGTGTTGGCCCTGTGTGCCTCGGTCGTATGCAGTCCTGATTGTGGCGCTCACCTGCACGGCGCCAAACACGCATACGACCATCATTGGCACCAAGGCAGAAGCGACTCTCATCGCTGAAGACGACACGTCTCCATTCGTCCCTCCATTCACGCCTGTCGCGACACCACTGGAGGCGGGCTGCACGACGTTGGGGCGTGAGCGGAAGACGGCCTAACGGTGTGCGGGACTGTATCCCAGCTTCATGGAGACGGTTGCGAATGGTCTTCGCCGATACCCCAGGAGTAACAGTGTCCCTAATTTGCTGGAAAGTGGCGGTGCGGTCCCCTAGGGCACTTCGTAGGATCCTGCGGTCTTGGCGTGCATCTGTGCGTCGCTGCGGTCCGGTCCCAGGTCGACGGACACGTGCACCTTCCGCCGACCACTGGCGACAACATCGATGTACTGTGGAGACCTCACGCCCCACGTGTTGAGCAATTCGGCGGTACGTCCACCCGGCCTCCCGCATGCCCACTATACGCCCTCGCTCAAAGTCCGTCAACTGTACATACGGTTCACGTCCACGCTGTCGCGGCATGCTACCAGTGTTAAAGACTGCGATGGAGCTCCGTATGCCACGGCAAACTGGCTGACACTGACGGCGGCGGTGCACAAATGCTGCGCAGCTAGCGCCATTCGACGGCCACCACCGCGGTTCCTGGTGCGTCCGCTGTGCCTAGCGTGTGATCATTGCTTGTACAGCCCTCTCGCAGTGTCCGGAGCAAGTATGGTGGGTCTGACACACCGGTGTCAATGTGTTCTTTTTTCCATTTCCAGGAGTGCATATCTACCCATATCTATGAAAGCAACGGATCATAAACCTGAACGAAAGAATGTAGCATACAGTAAAATTACAGTCACATTCACGCAGTTATTTACTTAGTCATGAATTATACCGAAACGAACTGATGATAACGAAAATAAGAACAAGAATTTTAAAAAAAATTCATGTCTGGTAAAATTATTCTCCCAATTTATGCAACTAGAAAAGCAAAGAGAACCTTTACATTGTATTTCAGTAAAGCGCATGGTGAAGTCATATGCTATGAAAAAGTGATAATTTAACGATAATTATAGAATCTAACTGAAGAAGCGCAGGAAAGTGGAGGTGCAGGGCCGGTAGAAACTAAAATGTACCAGAAAAAGAGGAAAATTAAATGAATGGCAACAAACACGAAACAGCAGCATAAAATATGGAGAAACCGACACACTAAATTCTAAAAGAAAAGCCAGTACATGACAAACGAATACCTGCAAAAAATAGAGAATATTGGAATGGATAGTAGGAATTAATCGGTGTAGGTAAATTCCAGTTACAGAGTCCTACCGCTCCATGATTCATATGAATATTCTTTTTGCAGATATATGCACTGAAACGTAATACCATTTCTACATTTGTAATTGTTCTCTAAAGCTACTGCGGTGAATTATAAAATTTGGAATCGGTAACTAGAACTGACCTTCTATATAGGTGCCGGCCGGTGTGGCCGAGCGGTTCTAGGCGCTACAGTCTGGACCAGCGCGACCGCTACGGTCGCAGGTTCGAATCCTGTCTCGGGCATGGATGTGTGTGATGTCTTTAGGTTAGTTAGGTTTAAGTAGTTCTAAGTTCTAGGGGAATGATGACCTCAGAAATGAAGTTCCATAGTACTCAGAGCCATTTGAACCATTTTTCTATATAGTTCAATTCTAGTTACCGATTCCAATATTAGTAACATTTTTGCAATAGTTCAGATAGCATTTAGAAATGCAGAAATCAAATTAACCTACATTTTAGTACACACACATGCTGAAAAAACTAAATAATGAATCATCGAAAGCCTCGAATCCGATTCCAGCTTTTCGATGGTTCATAATATTTTTGCAGTAAATTTGTGGACTATGTTTTTCTAGGATTTCTAAGTTTCTTATTGATCTCAGAACTACTACGAAAAACTAATAACTACTGTATGTACAGCTTCCAAATTTTTCTTTTTTTCATATTAATGAAGATAGTAATACCATATGAAGAAATTATGTAAAACTTTAATGCACACACTTATTGTTAAAATTATCTAAATAACGAACTGTGGAATGGTTGGAATCGGTAACCAGAATTAACCTATGTAGGTCAGTTCCAGTTACAGATTTCAGAATTTGTTAGACCCCACTTTTTGTCAATTTTCGTTACTTGTGTACTCTAAATCTACATCTACATCTACATCCATACTCCGCAAGCCACGTGACGGTGTGTGGCGGAGGGTACCTTGAGTACCTCTATCGGTTCTCCCTTCTATTCCAGTCTCGTATTGTACGTGGAAAGAAGGATTGTCGGTATGCTTCTGTGTGGGCTCTAATCTCTCTGATTTTATCCTCATGGTCTCTTCGCGAGATATACGTAGGAGGGAGCAATATACTGCTTGACTCTTCGGTGAAGGTATGTTCTCGAAACTTTAACAAAAGCCCGTACCGAGCTACTGAGCGTCTCTCCTGCAGAGTCTTCCACTGGAGTTTATCTATCATCTCCGTAACGCTTTCGCAATTACTAAATGATCCTGTAACGAAGCGCGCTGCTCTCCGTTGGATCTTCTCTATCTTTTCTATCAACCCTACCTGGTGCGGATCCCACACCGCTGAGCAGTATTCAAGCATTGGGCGAACAAGCGTACTGTAACCTACTTCCTTTGTTGTCGGATTGCATTTCCTTAGGATTCTTCCAATGAATCTCAGTCTGGCATCTGCTTTACCGACGATCAACTTTATATGATCATTCCATTTTAAATCACTCCTAATGCGTACTCCCAGATAATTTATGGAATTAACTGTTTCCAGTTGCTGACCTGCTATTTTGTAGCTAAATGATAAGGGACCTATCTTTCTATGTATTCGCATCACATTACACTTGTCTACATTGAGATTCAATTGCCATTCCCTGCACCATGCGTCAATTCGCTGCAGATCCTCCTGCATTTCAGTACAATTTTCCATTGTTGCAACCTCTCGATACACCACAGCATCGTCTGTAAAAAGCCTCAGTGAACTTCCGATGTCATCCACCAGGTCATTTATGTATATTGTGAATAGCAACGATCCTATGACACTCCCCTGCGGCACACCTGAAATCACTCTTACTTCGGAAGACTTCTCTTCATTGAGAATGACATGCTGCGTTCTGTTATCTACGAACTCCTCAATCCAATCACACAATTGATCTGATAGTCCGTATGCTCTTACTTTGTTCATTAAACGACTGTGGGGAACTGTGTCAAACGCCTTGCGGAAGTCAAGAAACACGGCATCTACCTGTGAACCCGTGTCTAAGACCCTCTGAGTCTCGTGGACGAATAGCGCGAGCTGGGTTTCACACGACCGTCTTTTTCGAAACCCATGCTGATTCCTACAGAGTAGATTTCTAGTCTCCAGAAAAGACATTATACTCGAACATAATACGTGTTCCAAAATTCTACAACTGATCGACGTTAGAGATATAGGTCTATAGTTCTGCACATCTGTTCGACGTCCCTTCTTGAAAACGGGGATGACCTGTGCCCTTTTCCAATCCTTTGGAACGCTTCGCTCTTCTAGAGACCTACGGTACACCGCTGCAAGAAGGGGGGCAAATTCCTTCGCGTACTCTGTGTAAAATCGAACTGGTATCCCATCAGGACCAGCGGCCTTTCCTCTTTTGAGCGATTTTAATTGTTTCTCTATCCCTCTGTCGTCTATTTCGATATCTACCATTTTGTCAACTGTGCGACAATCTAGAGAAGGAAGCACAGTGCAGTCTTCCTCTGTGAAACAGCTCTGGAAGAAGACATTTAGTATTTCGGCCTTTAGTCTGTCATCCTCTGTTTCCGTACCATTTTGGTCACAGAGTGTCTGGACATTTTGTTTTGATCCACCTACCGCTTTGACATAGAACCAAAATTTCTTAGGATTTTCTGCCAAGTCAGTACATAGAACTTTACTTTCGAATTCATTGAAAGCCTCTCGCATAGCCCTCCTCACACTGCATTTCGCTTCGCGTAATTTTTGTTTGTCTGCAAGGCTTTGGCTATGTTTATGTTTGCTGTGAAGTTCCCTTTGCTTCCGCAGCAGTTTTCTAACTCGGTTGTTGTACCACGGTGGCTCTTTCCCATCTCTTACGATCTTGCTTGGCACATACTCATCTAACGCATATTGTACCATGGTTTTGAACTTTGTCCACTGATTCTCAACACTATCTGCACTTGAGACAAAACTTTTGTGTTGAGCCGTCAGGTACTCTGTAATCTGCTTTTTGTCACTTTTGCTAAACAGAAAAATCTTCCTACCTTTTTTAATATTTCTATTTACGGCTGAAATCATCGATGCAGTAACCGCTTTATGATCGCTGATTCCCTGTTCTGCATTAACTGATTCAAATAGTTCGGGTCTGTTTGTCACCAGAAGGTCTAATATGTTATCGCCACGAGTCGGTTTTCTGTTTAACTGCTCAAGGTAGTTTTCAGATAAAGCACTTAAAAATATTTCACTGGATTCTTTGTCCCTGCCACCCGTTATGAACGTTTGAGTCTCCCAGTCTATACCCGGCAAATTAAAATCTCCACCCAGAACTATAAGATGGCGGGGAAATCTACTCGAAATATTTTCCAAATTATTCTTCAGGTGCTGAGCCACAACAGCTGCTGAGCCCGGGGGCCTATAGAGACATCCAATTACCATGTCTGAGCCTGCTTTAACCGTGACCTTCACCCAAATCATTTCACAATTCGAATCTCCGTCAGTTTCCTTCGATACTATTGCACTTCTTATCGCTGTAAACACGCCTCCCCCTTCACTGTCCAGCCTATCTCTGCGGTATACATTCCAATCCGAGTTTAGGATTTCATTACATTTAGCAATTAGTATTAAACGTTAACGCTTATTCATAATATTATGACTTCACTATGCGCTGTACTGTACTGGATTTAAAGGTTCTCTGTGCTTTTCTTACTCGCATAAATTACGATAATAATTTATTTCAAACATGTACACTTCTTTTTTATTTTTTTTATTTATTTTCGTTACCTTTTAATTCTTGTCGGTATAATTTGTGGCTAAGTAATTAATCACGTGAATTGTGTTTGTTGCTTTATCGTATGCTCCATTGGTTTCTTTGCGAGTGTGATCCGTTGCTTTCATAGCTTGCCTCTATATAGCGTCTCTGCCTTCGGCATGACGTCATTGCTCAAAGCCGACGAGTGGAATCGGACACCAGAATTGACCCGAAATTTGATAAGTGTAATACTGGCCTTACTGAAGCAAAACGCGTCTGCTCAACTTCTGATCGTACGTAGTCACTAAAGATGTAATCACTCCAATATCACTTGTGAGCCTGCAGCTGCAAGGAGAGATTCCAAAAAAAGAAAAAGACAGTATGCAATTACATTTGTATTGCATCTCTGTTCGTTTTCGTACACCCATTCGCAGTGACAGTGAAGCCCCTACCACGCAGTAGGGGAGAAGCGAGGCAACTGTCCCCCAATTGAAGGAGCTGATCGCCGCCATTTGCAGGGATGAATCCTAGTACTGGGATTGTCATTTGCAGTATATGAGACGCAACAAGAGCAAATTGAAGCACAAATTAAACACATGTTTGTCTAAAAAAGTTCTGAGTATTTGAGTCTATTTTAAAAGTATACTTAAATGAACGAAGTTCCCTAATTTCCGAAGTACGTCTGCATTGAGACGCGAAATTTAAGAATGTAAGGCTCTTTCCTGACTACGTGGAGCGAGTTTACATCTAGTTATTTGCATTAGATAATTACCTGGAACGTTTAAAGTAGCAGACAGTATGATTATTATTTAATTCACGTAGTTTTCCTGTCAGGTCCTGTTTTCTTTTTGCCGACTACTGTGTACATTTTGCACGCTTACTTTCGTTTAGCACAGTATTGTCTACAATCGAATTTTGGTATGATTAATTGTAATAACCCATATCACTTTAAATACCGTAGGAATTTCATTCGCACATTAGTTTTTAACACTGATAGCACCTCTGAAATTGGTTGAGTTTGCAACATTTGATCAAATATTTGACCATTTAGGAATTACAATCACCACCTCACAACACATGTTAAGTATCTAAACGCAATTATTCGACCTACCTCTGATTCATACTTAATATATATTTGATTGCCTTGGTAATCTGGCAAAGGAACGTTCAAAATTATACACACTGACAATATTTCCATACTATTTAACCTAGGCCTATATTGCACGATGTCCAGGAAACTATACCTTTTTCAAATGAGTTGTAAATCCAAACACTGTCGGTATAGCATCGTCCTTAAGTTGACGTCTATTTACGTAATTTTCCATGTAAAAATTTCTCTTCAAAATGAAGAGAGCACAGCAAATGATTTGCTGTCGGTTGGAAGTTCTCTCTCCGAGTAGCAACTATCCATTTCCGATTTAGAAAATCATTTGTAAGAGGAAACGTAAACAAAAACAAACGTTCATGATGCATACAGTATTTTCATGGAGAAATAATACAAGCAATAGAAAGTAACAAACAACCGGAAATGACTGATTTGTGAAATATAACATTGTTTCCGTCTTCGTCTTTTTTCCATTATACTCTTACAATTAAAAGCAGCCCACGAACGAACCCTGTTTACGCACTGTTTCCTTGCAAATGGCGGCTTCTATATCGTTCGATGTGGGGACGCGACACTAGCGCCAATGAGCGGTCTAGTTATTATTTAGTAAGTCTATAGTGAGAGTAAAGCGCAAAAAAATAAAGCGCATCATTCAAAGATAAACTGTCACTAGTTCTTGCATATCTCGCGCGAGGCGCTGCTGCAGCTTCCAGTTGATGTTGCCAACATTCATTCCGTGCTGACCAATACTAAATTTTAGATATAAAACAGAAACTCAGTACCACGCGGAAAACTGCTATTTAGGGCACGATGAAGTGAATGTTGGAACAACAAAATGCACATCAAAAACTGGGCCAAATGAAGCAGGGGATACAACCCGTCGGCTTTGACCAATGAGGTCAGAATTGGCCAGATAGCATTTATTACACAGATGAAAGAGTTCTGACAATACTGTTCAGAAACAAAGGAATACCAGAGACGAAAAATATAGTTGGTATATACAGGGTGAGTCACCTAACGTTACCGCTGGATATATTTCGTAAACCACATCAAATACTGACGAATAGATTCCACAGACCGAACGTGAGGAGAGGGGCTAGTGTAATTTTTTAATATAAACCATAAAAAATGCACGGAAGTATGTTTTTTAACACAAACCTTCGTTTTTTTAAATGGAACCCCGTTTGTTTTGTTAGCACGTCTGAACATATAAACAAATACGTAATTAGTGCCGCTTGTTGCATTGTACAATGTTAATTACATCCGGAGATATTGTAACCTAAATTTGACGCTTGAGTACCACTCCTCCGCTGTTCGATCGTGTGTATCGGAGAGCACTGCAACATACATCGCGTTTCTACAGAATGATCGGCCAACGTTGCTCGAAAATGCCCCACTGGAAACGCGTCGACGTATATGGTATCAGCATGATGGTGCACCTGCACATTCCGCAATTAACACTAGGCTGACCCTTAACAGGATGTTCGACGCGCGTTTCATAGGACGTGGAGGACGCATAAATTGGCCTGCCCGTTCTCCTGATCTTACACCTCTGGACTTCTTTCTGTGGGGTACGTTAAAGGAGAATGTGTACCGTGATGTCCCAAAAACCCCAGAGGATATGAAACAACGTATTGTGGCAGCCTGCGGCGACATTACACCAGATGTACTGCGGCGTGTACGACATTCATTACGCCAGAGACTGCAATTGTGTGCAGCAAATGATGGCCACCACACTGAACATCTATTGGTCTGACATGTCGGGACACACTCTATTCCACTCCGTAATTGAAAACGGAAACCACGTGTGTACGAGTACCTCATCCCTCATGGTAATGTACATGTGCGTCAGTGAAAAAGACCAATAAAAAGGTGTTAGCGTGTGGACGTAATGTGCTGTTCCAGTCTCTTCTGTACCTAAGGTCCATCACCGTTCCCTTTAGATCCCTACGTAATTCGGTGCTCTCCGATACACACGATCGAACAGCGGAGGAGTGGTACTCAAGCGTCAACTTTAGGTTACAATATCTCCGGATGTAATTAACATTTTACAATGCAACAAACGACACTGATTATGTATTTGTTTATATGTTCAGATGTGCTAACAAAACTAACGGGGCTCCATTTAAAAAAACGTAGGTTTTTTGTTAAAAAATATACTTCCGTGCATTTTTTTATGGTTTGTATTAAACAATTACACAAGCCCCTCTCCTCACGTTCGGTCTGTGGAATCGGTTCGTCAGTATTTGATGTGGTTTACGAAATATATCCAGCGGTAACGTTAGGCGACTCACCCTGTACAAAGGCCAGCATTATTTTCACATTAAGGATGTCGCGTGTTTGTATCGTATTATTTCTGTGGGAAAGTAGGGGAAAAATGGATGGAAAATATTGGTAGTACGTCACATATATATGAGTTGTATCTCGAACCTAATTAGAAATGTATTGCTTAAGTGCAATACGGAAATCAAGTTGGGGTACGTCGATTTCTTTGTTTTCACTAGCATTTGTGTCCTGTTGTTCAGTTGAACTATGTATCCCCTGCTTAATTGAACCCTAAATGAAGCATGGGATACAAATTTTACATGTGTTGTTTATTTCGCCTCCCCTATCACTAACAGTCTGTTCTTACGTAGATACTAGTACTGCCGATGGCAGAACGAGCTACGTACATAATATTTGTATACCATACTTCCGTTGACCTCTGTATATATACACTGCTAACGAAAACGTGGAAATGGACGTACGTTACATTTGCAACCTGTTCCTCAGTTGACTTACGGGAAGGGGCAATAAGACGACACATATACAACTTGTGTACCGCACTTCACTATGGGGTACAGTTTTTTTCCGAATGAAAGTTATAGTTTCGATCACATCAGTGACAATAGTATCCCATTGTTTAGTTGAGCTATATAGCTATACCCAACTTTGTATCGTGCTCTCCAGTTGACATTTATAGGTAAACCTCATCAATGTTAAAAATGTCGTTCTTTTCGAGTAGGTAGTGTCAATGTAAAGGTCAACTCAAGGACGGGATACAAATTTCAGTTCTGTCGAGCGTTTTGCCTTTAATATTGTTAGTACAGATTAGAAAAAATCGTTCTCATACTGGTACTGGGAAACGAAACAAGGACGACAGCTGTGAAATTTCTATTAGGTACTGGCGAACACAAAAACATACGTAATGTTGTAACACAACAATGAAATACGTCAAGATAGTCAAATGCAGTAAAAGAAGAAAATGGAAAAGTGAACATACCAGACGGGAACTTCCTAAAATAACCTAAGCTGGCCTAGAAGGACATCAACAAAAATCACAAACCCACATTCACAACAAACACAACATTACGAAAACACACACACACACACACACACACACACACACACACACACACACACACACACACACACAAATACACATTCACGCACTGATATACACATTCACCCCCCACCCCCTATCCTAATATGAAATTAGCTAACGTATTTCGGAGGGTACATTTGCCCAACATGTTTGATAAAACATGTAAACGGGCAATATGTTTGGGGAATACTATGTCTGCACGAATACTCGCCTAGGTGACTTTGAAGTGTGTAAATCTGGCTTTTCCCTTTCCCTACAAGAGATTTCACAGCTGACCAATAACCCTCTATACTATTTGTGCAAGCCCCTGTGGATAATGATCTAAAGTCAGTATTGTGATTAACTACGAGATGCTGATAACCCCTTCCCCCTAAATCCCTATATGAAGAAAACCCATCTGAAATTATAATGGCACCCTCTGCAACGTGATCTTCAATTAAACTGACCAAAACTTCCTTCCTTCGATTGGGTACAATTTTGAACAGTACATCTTCACACTGCTTACCTGAAACTACTGCCTCACAAACCCATAATCCCACCGGAGGTTCCCCCCCCACCGTTGTACTTCCTTCTGGGAAAATGTGATTCGTCAATTTCGAACATAACACCCCCCCCCCCCCCCTACCCAACAGCTCTCTATATATCATTTATTCCCCACACACTTCCCCACAAAAAGAAAAGCAATCCACAACTGTACGATTACGCACGCGACATTCATGCACACACAGCCACGCAGGGTATCTCAAACACCAACAGTAAGTGATTTTCATAATCTCTCTCAAGGCGAGCTTAGATTTTTCGAACCACGTCCCTCGCCTAATGGACCGCCTCAACCAATTTTTGCTGCAGCGCCATACCAATAAGTCGTGAGGACGGCCACGAGATACACTTATTAAGCGCATATGTTCGCCGCACTCACGACATCGAACATACTCAGCAATGAGACCACACATTTGCAAGAAACAAATCGAGGCGAACATGTCTCCGCCTATAGCCTCTCGTAAATCATCAAGGTTCATCGTAACAGATAAATCCAAATCTACAAACGAAAATGAGATACTAAAATTGCTCTAAAATAAGAAACTAATAGTCCAAATTACCTCAGTATCACTACGAATGAAATTAAGTACCGAATGAACTGGAAACAACCAATTAATTTAATAAATGCACACGAAGAATATTTCCAGCAATATGAAGTGATCTCTTTTAAAATCACATTCAATTATTTTAATGTGCAATGATACCGCTTATCGTAAAGTTTCGTCGCAACAGATAAATCCATACCTACAAACGAAAATGAGATACTAAAATATTGTTCTAAAATAAAAAACTAATAGTCCAAATTACCTCAATACCACTACGAATGAAATTAAGAAACGAATGAATTGGAAACAGCCAATTAATTTAATAAATGCACACGAAAAATATTTTCAGCAATATGGAGCGAGCTCTTTTAAAATCATATTCAATTATTTCAATGTACAATGATACCGCTTATTGGGAACACAGAACTGTTTTATTATCTATGGCTCGAAGTGAAGACATTACTATCTATCAATAATGTATGACGTCATTGGTCATTGTTTCATTAGACCCCAAAAACTGAAATACGGTGAAAGTGATGCATGAGGAATTATTTATAGTGATCCTCCGCAACATATTAATGACTGGTGTTTGCTTACCTTTCGGAGCGTGGTTTTCAGTTGTTCAGCTCGTTGTTCCAGTCACCATTTTTTGATCAACACTTTGCGTGCAGCTGCGACCGACGGGTGCAAAGGCCTGTGGGACACATGGCGGTTTTCTCAGATGTTTACCGTTTCGAAAGCGGGGATGCTGAGAACGTTCTGCAGTTGGCAGACTGCCCGAACAGAGAACTGTTTCTGCGCAACGGTCGTAGTGCAGTGACGTCATCCAGTCATTGTTGAAGACAACCGAAAGGAGCGTAGTTGCGCCGATGCTCTGGTAGTGGTTTACTCACAACTTTTCTTTTCCTTTAAGTTGTTCACAAGTATTTTCTTTTTCTTTTTATTTCAGTACGCTCTCTGTGCATTCAATAGTACGAGGGTCGCTCCAAAAGAAATGCACACTATTTTTGTAAAAATACCGTTTTCATTCTGCATGTGTGAAAGTTTTACAGTGTGTAGATACATCCTTCCAGCGTGTTTTCAAACTTAGTTCAACCTGTTCCCGTGAGTGGCGCCGTCACAGCATGTCTTCCAGATGGCTGCTACACTTGACGTTCGTCAGAAGCAGCGTGCTGTCATAGAATTCTTGTGCTGTGAAAACGAGACAGTGGGAAACATCCACAAGTGGTTGAAAAAGGTGTAAGGAGATGCTGCTGTCGATCGCAGTACAGTTAGTCAGTGGCCAAGCAGGTTACATGATGAAAGCGGGCACGGCAATATTGAGGATTGTCCTCGCAGCGGCAGGCCTCGTACTGCACACACTCCAGGCTATGTGCAGAGAGTTAACGAACTGGTGACTGCTGACAGAAGCATGGCAGTGTACGAATTGTCACACAACGTTGGGATAGGGGAAGGAAGTGTTTGCAGAATACTGAAAGTGTTGGCGTTAAAAATGGTTTGTGCCAGGTGGGTTTCCAGGATGTTGACAGTGGCTCGCAAAAAAACAAGGAAAATCGTATGCCGCGAACGTTTGCAACAGTACGAGTATGGTGGAGATGAATTTCTTGGAAGAATTGTGACAGGTGCTGGAACATGGCTCCAACGTTTTTCACCAGAGACGAAGAGGCAATCAGTTGAGTGGCATCATGCAAATTCACCCAAGAGAAAGAAAATTCGAAACCACACCTTCTGCTGGAAAAGTTATGGCTACCGGATTTTCGATGCCGAAGGACTCTTGCTTGTGGACATCATGCTAAGTGGAACCAGCAAAAATTCTGATGCATATGTGACGACACTGAAGAAACTTCAAGCTCGACTGAGTCGTGTTCGACCACATCGCGAAAGCAGGATGTTTTGCTGTTTCACGACAGTGCACGGCCACATGTCAGTCAAAAAACCATGGAAGCGATCACAAAACTCGGATGTACAGCACTGAAACACCCGCCTTACAGTCCTGACCTGGCCTCATGTGACTATCATCTCTTTGGGAAACTGAAAGACTCTCTTCGTGGAACAAGGTTTGAAGATGACGACTCCCTTGTGCACGCTGCCAAACAGTGGCTCCAACAGGTTAGTCCAGAATTGTACCGTGCGGGTATACAGGCGCTGGTTCCAAGATTGCGTAAGGCAGTTGAGAGGGATGGAAATTATGTGGAGAAATGAAAATATTGTTCTTAAAGGATGTATATACACACTGTAAAACTTTCAAACATGTAGAATAAAAGATGGATTTAAAAAATAGTGCGCGTATCTTTTGGAGTGACCCTCTTAAAACGAGAGTGAAATGAATTTTTTGATAACCGTGTATTGTTACCCATGCGCAGGGCTATTGCCATCTGTCTTTAAAATGGTACGGGACCTTAAGTCCCACCACACCTTCAATGTGCACACCAATGATGTCATTGAAATGATGTTGTAGGATAGCAAAATTTTACCCTTTCATCAGTACCGAAATCCACTGGTAATGTTGTATCCCAGTCTATCACAAAAACAAAACAAAAAAGAAAGACGTCAGTAAGCACCGACATACAACCGCCAGCTGTCTCATTGAAATATTGTGCGGCTTCAGCAGTATTAGCAGACGCGATGACTGTGAACCACGGAAGCAGTTACTATGTTAGCAAAGTCCCAAGGAGATGGTCTACATCTACATCCATACTCCGCAAACCACACGACGGTGTGTGGCGGTGGGTACTTTGAGTACCTCAATCGGTTCCCCCTTCTATTCCAGTCTCGTATTGTTCGTGGAAAGAAAGATTGTCGGTATGCTTCTGTGTGGGCTCTAATCTCTCTGATTTTATCCTGATGGTCTCTTCGCGAGATACACGTAGGAGGGAGCAATATACTGCTCGACTCCTCGGTGAAGGTATGTTCTCGAAACTTCAACAAAAGCCCGTACCGAGCTACTGAGCGTCTCTCCTGCTGAGTCTTCCACTGGAGTCTTCCGCTTTCGCGATTACTAAATGACGTTGTAACGAAGCGCGCTGCTCTCCGTTGGATCTTCTCTATATCTTCTAACAACCCTATCTGGTACGGATCCCACACCGGTGAGCTGTATTCAAGCAGTGGGCGAACAAGTGTACTACAACCTACTTCCTTTGTTTTCGGATTGTATTTCCATAGGATTCTTCCAAAGAATCTCAGTCTGGCATCTGCTTTACGGACGATTAATTGTATATGATCATTCCATTTTAAATCACTCCTAATGCCTACTCCCAGGAATTTATGGAATTAACTGCTTCCAGTTGCTGACCTTCTGTGTTGTAGCTAAATGACAAAGGATCTTTCTTTCTATGTATTCGCAGCACATTACACGTGTCTACTTTGAGATTCAGTTGCCATTCCCTGCACCATGCGTCAATTCGTTGCAGATGCTCCTGCATTTCAGTACAATTTTCCATTGATACAACCTCTCGATATACTACAGCATGATCCACAAAAAGCCTCAGTGAACTTCCGATGTTTTCCGCAAGTTCATTTATATATATTGTGAATAGCAACGGTCCTACGACACTCCCCTGCGGCACACCTGAAATCACTCTTACTTCGGAAGACTTCTCTCCATTGAGAATGACATGCTGCCTTCTGTAATCTGTGAACTCTTCAATCCAATCACACAATTGGTCTGATAGTCGATAAGCTCTTGCTTTGTACATTAAATGACTGTGGGGAACTGTATCAAACGCCTTGCGGAAGTCAAGAAACACGGCATCTACCTGGGAAACCGTGTCTATGGCCCTCTGCGTCTCGTGGACGAATAGCGCGAGCTGAGCTTCAGACGATTGTCAATAGAATACCTGAGTCCGATGAACTCCTCTACAAGAGAAAAAGACTGATGTGCCCTATCGTATTTTTATTGAAATGTCGGGACCAGCACACTGTAGCGACATTCGCCTATTTCACTCATTATACAAACCCTGCGGCAGATTTGAGAATCAAACAACGAACCAACACGGCATTGGTGGTAAAAAGAATCCCTTACACTAGGCGAGGCTTAGACAGAGTCTCCAAGAGCTCGCTTTCAGTACATCTGAATACCTCGTCGTGTTTGTCAGCGGATTCCTGTGAGTGCGATGACAGTGCTGTGTGGTCGCTTTCAGACTGGACGTGGCAGCAAAACAACTTCCATGTTCTATCGCCTTACACACCAATCATCGCAAGAATATAAACCATGTATATTTACTGCGTTTAATTTCATAGATAAACAATTCAGTGGCACTGCGATATCGGTGTCGGAAAAGGCACTAAATTTTGTGCGCCTATCTAGGATTTTATCAGTGCCATTGAGCAAGGTGTCTTAAATATCGTACAGCCCCGTCAGCAACTGTGATAATTAAACATATAACACGTCAGCCTCACTAACAAATAGGAACCAATCTTTACCTAGGTTTCAGCCAAAATAATTTCTCCTTCTTCATATGCTATTGACACTAAACTATTGCGTGCCAAAGGAAAATGAATCTCCCAATAGATGTCTGAATTACACTACTTCCCATTAAAATTGTCACACCAACAATAAATGCAGATGATAAACGGGTATTCATTGGACAAATACTAGAACTGACATGTGGTTACATTTAGGTGCATAGATCCTGAGAAATCATTACCCAGAACAACCACTTCTGGCCGTAATAACGACCTTGATACGCCTGGGCATTAAGTCAAACAGAGCTTGGATGACATGTACTGGTACAGCTGCCCATGCAGCTTCAACAGGATACCACAGTTCATCAAGAGTAGTGACTGGCGTATTGTAATGAGCCAGTTGCTCTGCCACCATTGACCAGACGTTTTCAATTGGTGAGAGGTCTGGAGAATGTGTTGGCCAGAGCAGCAGTGTAACCAATGGCACTCCATACCATCACGCCGGGTGATACGACAGTATGGCGATGACAGATACACGCTGCCAATGTGCTTTCACCGCGATGTGCGACCATCAGGATGCTGTAAACAAAACCTGGATGCATCCAAAAAAATGACGTTTTGCCATTCGTGCACCCAGGTTCGTCGTCGAGTACACCCTCGCAGGGGCTCCTGTCTGTGATGTACCGTCAAGGGTAACCGCAGCGACGGTCCCCGAGCTGATAGTCCATGTAAACGTCGTCGGACTGTTCGTGCAGATGGTTGTTGTCTTGCAAACGTCCCCATCTGTTGACTCAGGGATCGAGACGTGTTCTGCACGATCAGTTACAGCCACGCGGATAAGATGCCTGTCATCTCGACTGCTAGTGGTACAAGGCCGTTGGGATCAAGCACTGCGTTCCGTATTACCCTCCTGAACCCACCGATTCCATATTCTGCTAACAGTTATTGGATCTCGACCAACGCGAGCAGCAATGTCGCGATACGATAAACCGCAATCGCGATAGGCTACAATACGACCTGTATCAAAGTCGGAAACGTGATGGTACGCATTTCTCCTCCTTACACGAGGCATCACAACAACGTTTCACCCAGCAACGCCTGTCATCTGCTGGTTGGAAACTTTCCTCGTGTCAGCACGTTATAGGTGTCGCCACCGGCGCCGACCTTGTGTGAATGCTCTGAAAAGCTAATCTTTTTCATATCACAGGATCTTCTTCCTCTCGGTTAAATTTCGCGTCTATAGCACGTCATCTTCGTGGTATAGCAATTTTAATGGCGAGTAGTGTTTTTAGATCAAAAGTTGGAAATAGAGGACAGCATGGTAAAGTTTAACACTTTTCGGAAAAATACCTTTTCTGCTAATATCAGCCGATTTTACGTACCCCCAAGCCCTCAAAATTGCCTTCTTCCATTCTTTCATACACCCAGCGCTCGCCATTTCTCTTTCAGCAGACGCGGTGGAGAATGATTTACAAGCCCTAGAATGTATCGCCTATAATAATGGATAGAAACCAGAAATTCTTTAACAAGAAAACAGATAAAAAAAAACTGTGACCTCATCTATACTATGTGTCGCAGCAGAGGATAACTCCACTAGCTTCATTTCTATTCCCTTCATAGGCAAAGCATCTTATAAAAAAGGGCTACTCTTGAAGAGCCACGGCTTTAAGGTTACATATTCTACGAATAACAGCCTCAAAAAGAACTTGGTCCGCTCGTTAAGGAACACTAATGACAAATCATCTCGGCCTGAGGTGTACAGAAGCATCTGTAGTGATTACCCGCGTTATTACTTCGGCCAGAAAGGGGAACACCCCTCTCAGCTAGATATGAAGAACATATTGTTGTACTTGTTGTGGTCTTCAGTCTTGAGACTGGTTTGATGCAGCTCTCCATGCTACTCTATCCTCTGCAAGCTTCTTCATCTTCCAGTACGTACTGCAACCTACATCCTACTGAATCTGCTTGGTGTATTCATCTCTTGGTCTCCCTGTACGATTTTTAGCTTCGACGCTGCTCTCCAGTACTAAATTGGTATACCTTGTTGCCTCAGAATATGTTCTACTAACCGATCCCTTCTTCTAGTCGAGTTGTGCCACAAACTCCTCTTCTCCCCAATTCTATTCAATACTTCCTCGTTAGTTATGTGATCTACTCGTGTAATCTTTAGCATTCTTCTGTAGCACCACATTTCGAAACCTTCTATTCTCTTCTTGTCCAAACTATTTATCGTCCATGTTTCACTTCCATCCATGGCTACACTCTATACAAATACTTTCAGAAACGACTTTCTGACACTTAAATTAATACTCGTTGTTAGCAAATTTCTCTTCTTCAGAAACGCTTTCCTTGCCATTGCCAGTCTACATTTTATATCCTCTCTACTTCGACCATCATCAGTTGTTTTGTTCCCCAAATAGCAAAACTCCTTTACTACTTTAAGTGCCTTATTTCCTAATCTAATTCCCTCAGTATCACCCGACTTAATTTGACTACATTCCATTATTCTCGATTTAGTTTTGTTTATTTTCGTCTTGTATCCTCCATTCAAGACACTGTCCATTCCGTTCAGCTGCTCTTCCAAGTCGTTTGCTGTCTCTGACAGAATTACAATGTCATCGGCGAACCTCAAAGTTTTTTTTCTTTGCATGGATTTTAATTCCTATTCCGAATTTTTCTTTTGTTTCCTTTACTGCTTGCTCAATATACAGATTGAATAATATCGTGGATAGACTACAACCCTGTGTTATTCCCATCCCAACCACTGCTTATCTTTCATGTCCCTTGACTATTATAACTGCCATCTGGTTTCTGTACAAATTGTAAATAGCCTTTTTCTTCCTGTAATTTACCCCTGCCACCTTCAGAATTTGAAAGAGAGTATTCCAGTCAACATTGTCAAAAGCTTTCTCTAAGTCTACAAATGTAGAAATGTAGGTTTGACCTTTCTTACTCTAGCTTCTAAGGTAAGTCATAATGTCAGTATTACCCAGTATGATCTGCCTGTGTTAGTATTTTGCAGCCGTGGCTTATTAAACCGATAGTTCGGTAATTTTCACATCTGTCAACACCTGTTTTCTTTGGGATTGGAATTATTATATTCTTTTTGAAGTCTGAGTATTGTTCATTAAATATAAAATACATCGAGGTAAGCACATGTTTGAATAGACGTGAGTTGTCCACCTCCAACTTAGTTCCTATAGGTTGTAATGAATCCACCAGAGGTACTTGTGTGGACAAGGAGATCGCATTGAAACTCACTAATACGTCAGCTGGTTTGAGACATGATGTCTTTAGTCGTCGTATAAAATCTGCTGAGATTCGAATGTGGCTCAGAAGAGAAGCCAAAGGTTTTAGGTAATTTACTGGGGCTCCTATATTGCTTAGTTTGGGGTGAAGTGGGGCCCCTTCCTTATGGATCTTAGGCGGCCGATACGGTAGTAATGGAACTGGCTCTCGTTCTCTCATGGTCTTCTTAAGATGTTCACCAAAGTGGCTGGATTTGAGGAGCGCGAATGTCTTCTATTGTAGTGCATCAGTTAGATCCTTTTGGATACAACGATACTGAGAGCCCTTCAGTAAATCCGTCATCTTGCCGACGTAAGGCTTTGCAGGAAAAAGAAGCTGAAGAGAAATTGCAGGCCCCACTGCGCGGGCAAGGTCGGTAGGCAGCGAGAGCTGTGCTGGAACTATCTACATCTGCATTTATACTCCGCAAGCCACCCAACGGTGTGTGGCGGAGGGCACTTTACGTGCCACTGTCATTACCTCTCTTTCCTGTTCCAGTCTCGTATGATAAGCGGGAAGAACGACTGTCTGAAAGCCTCCGTGCGCACTCTAATCTCTCTAATTTTACATTCGTGATCTCCTCGGGAGGTATAAGTAGGGGGAAGCAATATATTCAATACCTCATCCAGAAACGCACCCTCTCGAAACCTGGACAGCAAGCTACACCGCGATGCAGAGCGCCTCGCTTGCAGAGTCTGCCACTTGACTTTGCTAAACATCTCTGTAACGCTATCACGCTTACCAAATAAACCTGTGACGAAACGCGCCGCTCTTCTTTGGATCTTCTCTATCTCCTCTGTCAACCCGACCTGGTACGGATCCCACACTGATGAGCAATACTCAAGTATAGGTCGAACGCGTGTTTTGTAAGCCACCTCCTTTGTTGATGGACTACATTTTCTAAGGACTCTCCCAATGAATCTCAACTTGGTACCCACCTTACCAACAATTAATTTTATATGATCATTCCACTTCAAATTGTTCCGCACGCATACTCCCAGATATTTTACAGAAGTAACTGCTACCAGTGTTTGTTCTGCTATCATATAATCATACTATAAAGGATCCTTCTTTCTATGTATTCGCAATACATTACATTTGTCTATGTTAAGGGTCAGTTGCCACTCCCTGCACCAAGTGCCTATCCGCTGCAGATCTTCCTGCATTTCGCTACAATTTTCTAATGCTGCAACTTCTCTGTATACTACAGCATCATCCGCGAAAAGCCGCATGGAACTACCGACACTATCTACTAGGTCATTTATACATATTGTGAAAAGCAGTGGTCCCATAACACTCCGCTGTGGCACATTAGAGGTTACTTTAACGTCTGTAGACGTCTCTCCATTGATAACACCATGCTGTGTTCTGTTTGCTAAAAACTCTTCAATCCAGCCACACAGCTGGTCTGATATTCCGTAGGCTTTTACTTTGTTTATCAGGCAACAGTGCGGAACTGTATCGAACGCCTTCCGGAAGTCAAGAAAAATAGCATCTACCTGGGAGCCTGTATCTAATATTTTCTGGGTCTCATGCACAAATAAAGCGAGTTGGGTCTCACATGATCGCTGTTTCCGGAATCCATGTTGATTCCTACAGAGTAGATTCCGGGTTTCCAAACACGACATGATACTCGAGCAAAAAACATGTTCTAAAATTCTACAGCAGATCGACGTCAGAGATATAGGTCTATAGTTTTGCGCGTCTGCTCGACGACCCTTCTTGAAGACTGGGACTACCTGTGCTCTTTTCCAATCATTGGGAACCTTCCGTTCCTCTAGAGACTTGCGTTACACGGCTGTTAGAAGGGGGGCAAGTTCTTTCGCGTACTCTGTGTAGAATCGAATCGGTATCCCGTCAGGTCCAGTGGACTTCCCTCTGTTGAGTGATTCCAGTTGCTTTTCTATTCTGGCAGCTATGTACCGAGCACCATTGACGGTCATGTGCATGTGCGCATGGAAATATAGATGCTTAACTATGGGACTTAACATCTGAGGTCATCAGTCCCCTAGAACTTAGAACTACATAAACTAACTAACCTAAGGACGTCACACACATCCATACCCGAGGGAGGATTCGAACCTGCGACGGTAGTGGTTGAGCGGTTCCAGACAGTAGCGCTTAGATGCTTAACAGTAGCTACCATTACTTTAGGAATCGCATTAATACAACCATTAAAACTGTGAATGGCTTAATATGTAACCGAACATACTTCTGAGGAGAATGAGAACCTTATAAACGGATTCGGAGCCCGTAACGAAGGCTAGCTATCTTTCGGCACCATTATTCCTCAGTTTTGAATACATTGCTATTCTCATTGGATTAGGGAAGGACGGATAAGGAAGCCGGCGTGCCCTTTCAAAGGAACCATCCCAGCATTTGCCTGGAGCAATTTAGGGAAATCACGGAAAACCTAAATCAGGATATGCTCGGACGCGGGATTGAACTGTCGTCCTCCCGAATACGAGCCCAGTACGCACGTTATTCTGCATGCACTGTATCAATCTGATGCACCCAGCCTCCCAGGGAAGTCACCTTGTTTATCAGTTTGATACTCACGGCAGCCAGGTTCTTGAAGGCTAATTAGAACAGCACGTTTTTCTACCGCGCCCTGTATTTCTGTCGGTGGTTGTGTTCAGTCAGGAACGTTTCGATACCTGCGGGACGATGAGCTATCGACGTTCCTCCATCCCTTGTTCTCTTTAGCTGTTCTCCTCGCCCCTTGTGGTCCAGCAGAGGCGGTAAGCACCTATGACACTGGCCGCTCATTACGGTTTCGGAACGCAGTAGAATTTGAGACGCCCCAGTTGCAGTCCGTAGCTCCTGTTAGGCTACGTGGCTCCCTTGGGGCCCCAGTAGGTAAGGCGGGGCAGAGTGGCGAAGGCCCCGGGGAACCCCCTGACGTTTCCATTACTGCCCGCCGCACACACACACACTCACACACACACAGCCCCCTATTCCCGAGCGCAGCTCAGCTGCCCTCCCCCCTCCCCCTTTCACCTTACCCCACACCACTTTCTTCCTTCCTTTGCCCCTCTTTCTCTTCTTCCTCCCCCCCCCCCCCCCTCGCTTCTCTGTTCAGCCATAAAACTTCGCGGTCGAGCGCCTTCTCGTGGCTATCGGCCAGTGGTGGTCTCCCCGCATAAAACACTGCCCCTTTAAATTGGCAAATGCTCCGCTCCTCCCCCTTCTGCTTTGTTCCTTCTCCCTTGAGACTGCCAGAGATGGTTAGTGTCAGATGCAGTTCCCGATGCAGGACACAAGCAGAACTCTGGCACAAATACCTCACAATACTATTACCAAAGCCGGCCAGTCTGGCCGAGTGGTTCTAGGCGAGAAGTCTGGAACCGCGCGACCGCTACGGTCGCAGGTTCGAATCATGCCTCGGGCATGGATGTGTGTGATGTTCTTAGGTAGTTCTAAGGTCTAGGGGACTGATGACCTCTGATGTTAAGTCTCATAGTGCTCAGAACCATTTGAACCATTTTTTGAACCATCACCAAAACTTTTCATTTTTTTTTTTGTTTTCCATTGTAAGATAACGGCCGACCAGGGTGGCCCAGCGGTTCTAGGCGCTACAGTCTGGAACCGCGCGACCGCTACGGTCGCAGGTTCGAATCTTTCCTCGGGCATGGATGTGTGTGACATCCTTAGGTTAGTTACGTTTAAGTAGTTCTAAGTTCTAGGGGACTGATGACCTCAGACATTAAGTCCCATAGTGCTCAGACACATTTGAACCATTTTTTGTAAGACAACGTACCTGCTTCAACCATCACTGACACATTTAGTGCCTTTTGTTTTTTTGTTAGCTGTAATAAGACAAGCGCTCCTCAGTCACCAATCGTGATTTCATTTTAACCCTTGACTTACGAAGAGAACCCAGAGAGTGTGTTTTACTGATACTGCAGAATACCTCACGATTTAGCCCGGAGACTCCCGATTTTCCACTTTCTCTCGCGCCTCGCGATTATTTCGCTATTTCTCTTTATTATTAGGTAATTATCGCCAAACCTAAGACAGTTGATTTGAAAAAGCGCTATTTCTCCTTTTTGTTCAACTACCGAAAGTTCTTCGCTCATTTGTCATTTTCAATTGATATATGACCCGACGTTTACACAGGATGTGAGCTGGATCTGTGTATTGATTGCTATTTGTCCTTTTTTCCGAGCATCCTGTAGAATGTATACCCATGTTGCTCAGTTTTCTACTCTGTTTGGACCTTGGTTTGTGTGTTATCACTGTACTTCGGTGAAGTTAACTTATCGTTCCACTTTTTTATAGTCCGAAACTCATGGTCACACGATAGCCGTCTTGCTTCCCGTGCACAGGGTTCCGGGTTCCATTCCCGGCGGGGTCAGGGATTTTCACCTGCCTTGAGATGACTGGATGTCGTTGTGTCGTCTTCATCATCATCATCATCATTCATCCCGATTACGCTCGGAGGAAGGCAATGACAAACCACCTCCACTAGGACCTTGCCTAGTATGGCGGTGTGGGATTTCGCATCATTGCCCTATGCTCTGTCAAGCAGTATGGGACTTCACCATCATCACGTTTTTATGATTCGTATAAATTTTTGGAATACATTATTATGAGTGTTGTTTGTTATCTAAACCCCGAAAGGCGTTGATTCTGAATAAGCGTTTATTTCACGCGCATCTTACTCGTCGAATTTTCATCCAGTGGTTTATTTTTCATTATCCCAAAGAAATGTAACTGTGTTTTCCTCTTCTTCATCCATAGGAAGAAAAGTACTGTAAGTCTTCTAACGATTGTTCCAATGGTGCTCAGTACTTAAGCGGAACTGAATGCTAGTAGGCTACATAGCATTATGATAATTTTACAGACTCCTTTTCTGACATAGTTTGCAAGAAGATAGGCAGAAGCAGCTATCTTTGAAAGCGATGACATTATGTGTGAACTTTTATGAGGAGCAACCAGATACCACCTCTGAAACTTAAAAAGGAAGCGGTCTTGGCAGAATTTCAGATTTCTCCAAAGAGCCAGCCCGCAAGCGCTTGTATAATATTTTCATGCGTACGTAAAAAACAATATGGCGGACGCCGTTTTATGGCAATTCTTGTGTTTTATTTAAACCCCTAAAACGTCACATCCTAGTACTGATTACCTGTGCTACCTTACACGTATGGGGTATGGAATCAATTTTTTGGGTGCTTCTAGAGATTTCATTCGCATTTTTATTGGTTCAAATGGCTCTGAGCACTATGGGACAGGACTTCTGAGGTCATCAGTCCCCTAGAACTTAGAACTACTTAAACCTAACTAACCTAAGGACATCACACACATCCATGTCAGAGGCAGGATTCGAATCCTGCGACCGTAGAGGTCGCGCGGTTTCAGACTGTAGCACCTAGAACCGCTCGGTCACTCCGGCCGGAGCATTTTTATTGTCGTCACGTCATGGGCGAGACTTACATCAGTTCACTCGGGATTATGCTACAAATAACTCATAATTTCCGATAATTCGTACCACCTGATTTTTAAAACTGAATATCCTGACTTCTGAAGGTTTAACAGTGATGGTTCTGCAATTACAAGACCAAATATAGTCTTGATTTTTATTTGTGTCGTGCACCTGTTGACGATAAGCATTATATAATTAGATCTATGATTGGAACGTTACAAAAAATATTAAAACATACTTGGTGTACTAACAGGGCTCCACTCCGTACCCTATTTTTTTAATTTCTCATAATGTGAACGCCATAAATTTTCGAAAATAGCCTGTAAGCAAATCACAGATGATGGCATTCTTTAGGTGCTGAGAGACTGTGTACTCAGAGGCGTGGAAGATTATTACAGAACAAAATACACTACTGCCCATTAAAATTGCTACACCATGAAGATGACGTGTTACAGACGGGAAATTTAACCGATCAGAAGTAGATACTGTGATTTACAGATGATTAGCTCTTCAGAGCATTCACACAAGGTTGGCGCCGGTGGCGACACCTACAACGTGCTGTCATGAGGAAAGATTCCAGCCAATCTCTCATACACAAACAGCATTTGACCGGCATTGCCTAGTGAAACGTTGTTGTGATGCCTCGTGTAAGGAGGAGAAATGCGTACCATCACGTTTCCGACTTTGATAAAGGTCGGTTTGTAGCCTATCGCGATTGCGGTTTATTGTATCGCAGACATTGCTGCTCGCGTTGGTGGAGATCCCATGACTCTTAGCAGTATATGGAGTCTGTGGGTTCAGGAGGGTAATACGGAACGTCGTGCTGGATCCCAACTGCCTCGTATCACTAGCAGTCGAGATGACAGGCATCTTATCCGCATGGCTATAACGGATCGTGCAGCCACATCTCGATCCCTGAGTCAACAGATGGGGCCGTTTGCAAGACAACAACCATCTGCAGGAAACCACGGCTACGGTTACCCTTGACGCTGCATCACAGACAGGAGTGCCTGCGATGTTGTACTCAACGACGAACCTGGGTGCACGAATGGCAACACGTCATTTTTTCGAACGAATCGAGGTTGTGTTTACAGCATCATGATGGTCGCATCCATGTTTGGCGACATCGCGGTGAACGCACATTGGAAGCGTGAATTCATCATCGCCATACTGGCGTATCACCCTGCGTGGTGGTAGGGAGTGCCACTGGTTACACGTCTCGGTCACCTCTTGTTCTCACTGACGGATCTTTCAACAGTGGACGTTACATTTCAGATCTGTTACGACTCGTGGCTCTACCCTTCATTTGATCCCTGCAATACCCTTCATTTCAGTGGGATAATTCATGACCGAAGGGCCTGTACGGGTCTTTCTGAATACAGAAAATGTTCGACTGCTGCCCTGGCCAGCGCATTCTCCAGATCTCTCACCAATCGAAAACTTCTGGTGAATGGTGGCCGAGCAACTGCCTCGTGAAATACACCAGTCACTACTGTGGTATCGTGTTGAAGCTGCATGGGCAGCTGTACCTGTAGACGCCATCCAAGCTCTGTTTGACTCAAGGCCCAGGGGTATCAAGGCCGTTATTACGGCCAGAGGTGGTTGTTCTGGGTGTTCATTTCTCATTATCTGTGCACCCAAATTGCGTGAAAATGTAATCAGATGTAAGTTCTAGTATAATATATTTGTCTAATTAATACCCGTTTATCATCTGCGTTTCTGCTTGGTGAAGCAATTGTAATGGCCAGTAGTCTACGTAAGAATCGGAATATAAACGTGAATTGGATTCGCAGGGAAATGACATTGTCAGCGAAAATTCAGACGTGTTTGTCATCACGGAGATGAGTTTATTGCAAAGTCGGTACGGAAATGGACGAAGTCAGTGTCAGTGGTGACTCGCTGTTGTCAGTATAACACTGTTAAAGGATCTCTGGGGCCAAAATTCGCGAGCGATCTTTAAGCAACAGTGAGTGAAGTTGTTTGATGAGCAAATTGTAGGTGCTGTATGCATCTTCACTCCTGCTGAACCTGCACATGTTGTTCAGAATCACAAATGAAATGCTGCTCTGAACAGAATGTGGTGTAGGACAGATCTGGAGCCGGCCAGTGTGGCCGAGCGGTTCTAGGCGCTGCAGTCTGGAACCGCGCGACCGCTACAGTCGCAGGTTCGAATGCTTCCTCGGGCATGGATGTGTGTGATGTTCTTAGGTTAGTTAGGTTTAATTAGTTCTAAGTGCTAGGGGACTTATGACCTCAGATGGTAAGTCCCATAGTGCTCAGAGCCATTTGAACAGATATGGATTCTGCCAAACCGAGCGCGTTTCGTGATCAGTTATTCAAACCTGGAGCTCTTCGCTGCCGAAAGAAATCAGTGCTTGAGATGTGCCCAGCATACAAAAATATGGCTCGCACTGCTTTTACTGCTGCCATGACAAGAAAACGATTTGCTTATGTTGTTCAGTTTATCGGTTTTAACGATAAAGCAACATGTCAACAATGATTATTTAATTTAAATATACTTTTAGACACCCGAAGAACCTAACACTGCACGCTACTTTTAAACCTGATACGAACATAACTAAAATTACATATAGCAGTGTATGTCCTCCACCATTACCACTGTTATAACGAGGGCACAGTTGTCAAATGTGCTGCACCATATGCACCACACGTAGCCCTCACCACAGTGAGATACATCGCACCGTTTATCAGGCAACTAGTCAATATGTACGACAATAAATTAATAACAAGCCCACATGTGCAAATGACAGACCACATACGATTAATACGAATGTCCAACAGACGAAATACTGATGCACACTATCATTAGAATGGTAGAACATTAACAAAAGACCATTATTCACAAGGTCACCATACACAGTGTTGAGAAAGGCTGTGATGTGGGCTCTGAGTGTGGTACTGTCAAATGGGTGGGTGCCCCAGGGATCAGTGTTGGGGCCGCTCCTGTTCCTTATTATATAAATGATATGCATTCTAGTATTACAGGCAACTCTAAAATATTTCTGTTTGCTGATGACGCTAGCTTGGTAGGAAAGGATGGCGTGTGCAACATTGGCTCGGTTCCAAATAGTAAAGTACATGACCTAAGTTCATGACTTGTAGAAAAGAAACTAACGCTGAATCACAGCTAGACTCAGTTTTTACAGTTCCTAACAAACAATTCAACAAAACCTGACGTTTTAATTTCACAGAATGGGCTTATAGTTAGTGAAACTGGTTAAGATGTCTAGGTGTTCAGATAGATAGTGAACTGTTATGGACAGTCCACATTGAGGATCTTGTTCAAATACTTAATGCTGCCATTTTTACTATTCGAACGGTATCTGAAGTAAGTGATAGTTCGACACGAAAATTAGCCTACTTTGTTTATTTTAATTCACTTATGTCGTATGGTATTATATTTTGGGGTAACTCTTCCCATTCTAAAAGGATTTTGACATTGGCCTCTCAATATACATATTCCTTACTGTCATTTCTTGTTAACAGAATTAGCTTCTTCTCAAGAATAAGCAGCTTTCCCTCAGTTAATACTCGACAGAAATAAAAGCTGCGTTTGCATCGGACTTCCTGAGATCTTGTGCAGAAAGGTGTGCAGTATACTGCTGCATCCATTTTCAGTAAGCTACCACAAGAATTCAAAAATCTTATCACTAATACACGCGTTTTCAAATCGAAACTAAAGAGTTCCCTCATGGGGCACACCTATTTTGTCCATCAGTTCCTTGAAAAATAAAGCTCATTCTTCTTATATTGTTGATTGCGTGTACTTAAACTTATGACTGAATTTTTTCGGGTTCATAAACATTTTATTTTTATCTTTTATCACTTTTACGTTGTAATTTCATGTACTGACACGTTCCATGGCCTTGGAGATTTGCTCCTCAGTTTGTTCCTATGGAACTTGACGTCTAAATAAAAATAAAATAAAAGATATTGCGTATTACTTTATTGGGACGTACTGTGTGTGCTCCATTAACCACGAAAGAGTTAAATGATAGCGAGACTTTGTGGACAGCCAGTATATCGTGAAAAGCAGCAGCTTCAGCAGACATCCCTGAAAGACAGACATGGGACAAAATGCATCCTTGTACTTAAAAATGTATACCGCAAAACCTATGAGAGCTAAAATAGTAAAACTTGAGACCCTAGTGTACAACACTATGATTGATACTCTGTGCAATGTTTGTCTGAAAATATGCGTGGATATACATTTGATAAGGATTTGAATTTCTTTTTATCTCTAATGTATCTTTTCTCGTAAACTAATCAAGTAATAAAATTGGAATTTCACTTTTTAAATCTGCATAATAGGCTAATAGAACGTGTGGAACATATGCTTGTTTGAGGTCATAATTGCTTTCAAATCAATATTTTAGTGTTGTTGTTGTATGGGACCGTTCTGTTTTCCTCAAATTTTAAAGGAGAACTTTTCTCAGAGAAAAGCTAACTGAAAAGCGCTGCCCATCACTATTCAGTAAGTAATGTTTAAGAACTACGCCAAATTTCAGGATGTTAGTTTTTATAGTTCCTGAAAAAAGGTGCATTATAGCTCAAAAAAGTCAATTTACGGCAATTCGCTTATAAAACTTTTATTTCAATTTTTGACAACACCGCTATACCTCTAGTGGCTAATGCTGTCCATATTCACAACGTCTGTTCTCTTACTCGTCTTTCTGGAGTAATCTCTTCCCCTGATTCCTTTGCATAGCCAATTTTTGCATTTTTTCTTCTAATCGTTGCTCCACCGATGCTTCTGGGTATCTTCCGTGTGAATGGACTTGAATGGAAGTCTAGTCTCTGCAGACAATTAATCCTACCACCATTTCCACTGCTGAACACGAGATAGGTATCACATGTAGTTAACTTCACAACTGAGGATACAAACATTGGTTTTGGACAACAAATCCATACGAGATGATTGTAGCTCTCATTTGTATTCTGTGTTTTTCCATGTAATCAATTTTTCAGCGGTTGTAGATCAGCTAGGTACCTGAAGTTTAATTTTATATCATCTAAAACAGCAAGTGTATGACCTTTCGACTGGCTTCTACCTGAAGCTATTAGCACTATCATAAGTCACAAAGGGAATTTTGACGTTTCACACTTAGGAGCATCAGCTGTAATACTGTTATTTAAGTATCCTGTGTCTTTTAGATGTGTAATTCGACATTTCCTCACTTTTTTTTAAATATGTGTCGACTGTTACGGCCCATTTCGATCAAACAGGTTGATATATTCAAAACTAAAGACTGAAATAAGGTTGTAGCACGTGCTATTTAAAAAAAAACACGTTGTAAACAAAGGAACAAGCAATCTTTCTCACGGCCTTCTAGACACATCGCAGTTCGTTTCAACTGTGTGAACGAATAATTAAAAATGGTTCAAATGGCTCTGAGCACTATGAGAGTTAACTTCTAAGGTCATCAGTCCCCTAGAACTTAGAACTACTTAAACCTAACTGACCTAAGGACATCATACACATCCACGCCAGAGGCAGGATTCGAACCTGCGATCCTACCGAACGCGTTGTTCCAGACTGTAGCGCCTAGAACCGCTCGGCCACTCCGGCCGGCCAACGAAAAATTAACGGAGAAACAATTTGCAGCGTAGGGAAGGTGTGACTCACAGCATAGAATAGAAAGGGGGAGGGGGGGCGTGGCAGCCAGAGTCCCGCAAAACAGACTTTTTTAAATCGTATTTCTCGCCAAAAATCAATTACGTAATTTCTTTTAAGTACCAATCTGATAAAGTATGCTACTAAAAAATTCGAATTTTTTCGTAATTTTTCCCTACATCTGCCCATAAGCACTCCCAACTGTACATGACGTCAGTGCCAAATTCAAACCTCTCTGCAGTTACCTGGCACTGGAGGACGAAGCCCCGTCACGAAACGAACGCTGTTGAGCTTCGTCACAAATCGAACCGATTTGCCTCCTTTGCTCGGAAAATACAATGGTTCAAATGGCTCTGAGCACTATGGGACTTAACAGCTGAGGTCATTAGTCCCCTAGAACTTAGAACTACTTAAACCTAATTAACCTAAAGACATCAAACCCATCCATGCCCGAGGCAGGATTCGGAGCTGCGATCGGAAAATTCACTCGGCCCAATTACACAGGTGTAGGCCTCCGTGAGTGGAACGTTTGAACAGGTGCCGATGGCACAGTGGTGGTCAAACGAACTTTTTTAAAACATATTTCTCGCCAGAATTCGTTTACGAAACTATGCGATATTATTCTTTTAGGAATCAGTCTAAAAAATTTCACGACACAAAAATTCGAATTTTTCGCAATTTTGCCATACATCTGAGCATAAGTACTTGCAAATAGCCATTAAAATTGCTGCACGACGAAGATGGCGTGATACAGACGCGAAATTTAACGGACAGAAATACGATGCTGTGATAGTCAAATGATTAGCTTCTCAGAGCATTCACACAAGGTTGGCGCCGGTGGCGACACCTACAACGTGCTGACATGAGGAAAGTTTGCACCCGATTTCTCATACACAAACAGCAGTTGACCGGCATTGCCTGGTGAAACGTTGTTGTAATGCCTCGTGTAAGGAGGAGAAATGCGTACCATCACGTTTCGGCCTTTGATAATGGTCGTATTTAAACCTATCGCGATTGCGGTTTATCGTATCGCGACATTGCTGCTCGTGTTGGTCGAGATCCAATGACTCTTCGCAGAATATGGAATCGGTGGGTTCAGGAGGGTAATACGGAACGCCGTGCTGGATCCCAACGGCCTCGTATCACTAGCAGTCGAGATGACAGGCATCTTATCCGCGTGTATTCGTCATCGCCATACTGGCGTATCACCTGGCGTGATTGTAGGGGGTGCATTGGTTACACGTCTAGGTCACCTCTTGTTCGCATTGACGCACTTTGAACAGTAGACGTTACATTTCAGATGTGTTACTACCCATGGCTCTACCCTTAATTCGATCCCTGCATTTCAGCAGGATAATGCACGACCGCATGTTGCAGGTCCTGTACGGGCCTTTCTGGATACAGAAAATGTTCGACTGCTGCCCTGGCTAGAACATTCTCCAGATCTCTCTCCACTTGAAAACGTCTGGTCAATGGTGGCCGAGCAACTGGCTCGTCAGAATACGCCAGTCACTACTCTTGATGAGCTGTGGTATCCTGTTGAAGCTGCATGGGCAGCTGTACCTGCACACGCCATCCAAGCTCTGTTTGACTCAATGCCCAGGCGTATCAAGGCCGTTATTAAAAAATGGCTCTGAGCACTATGAGACTTAACATCTATGGTCATCAGTCCCCTAGAACTTAGAACTACTTAAACCTAACTAACCTAAGGACGTCAGACAACACCCAGTCATCACGAGGCAGAGAAAATCCCTGACCCCGCCGGGAATCAAACCCGGGAACCCGGGCGCGGCAAGCGAGAACGCTACCGCACGACCACGAGTTGCTGACGGCCGTTATTATGGTCAGAGGTGGTCGTTCTGGGCACTTATTTCTTATTATGTATTCACCCAAATTGCGTGAAAATGTAATGGCTCTGAGCACTGTGCGACTTAACATCTGAGGTCATCAGCCGCCTAGAACTTAGAACTACTTAAACCTAACTAACCTAAGGACATCACACACATCCATGCCCGAGGCAGGATTCGAACCTGCGACCGTAGCGGTCGCTCAGCTCCTGACTGTAGCGCCTAGAATCGCTCGGTCACTCCGGCCGGCTTTCCTTAATTTATTTTCTAAGGTAAGTCATAGGGTCAGGATTGCCTCACGTGCTCCAACGTTTCTCCGGAAATCTATGTGGCTCCGCTAACAGAGCCAAACCACTTCGTCTCCAGGACGAAGCCTGTGCTTCTTGCAGCCCAGTCACGAAATGAACCTCTGCTGAGCTTTGTTGCTAATCGAACCACTTGGCTACCTCGCTCAGTTATTCACCTGACCCAGTTACACGGGCGTAGGCCTCTGTGAGTGGACCGCTTGGACAAGTGCCATTGGCACAGTGGTGGTGGTGCAGAGGACAGGGGATAGGTGGGGCACGAGGGGATAGAGCAGGTGGCTGGGCGGTGGCAGAGGCGCAGCCGCCGCCGAGACTCGTGACTGAGGAGCGCCGCCCCCGGGCTATCACAGCCCGCCCCCGCCGCCGCCGCCACTCCGCGCTGACCCCGTGACCCCGGAGCGCCCTCCTCGCCGCGCCTTCTTTCACCTCCGCCTCCCTCCTCCACCCCCGCCGCCACTCAGACGCCACTCGTCGCCCGGCCAGATAAGGCACAGCGCCGTCTTTGTCGCGACGCCCGCCCCCGCCGCCCCCGGCTGTCGCGGCGTCAACACGCGCCTTTGTGCCGCGGCAAAGCGCGTCCGGCCCGCCCCGCGGCCGCCGCTGGCACTTCGCATTGCCAGTCCGCGTGCCCTAACTCCAACGAGTCCGGCGGGCAGCTCGGCTGAAAAGGTCCCGACATCCGGCAGCGTTAAAATTATACGACGTAAAGCCCCGCGCGACTGGATAAAAGCGCTGGTGACGCCTGGATATGAGAAGGGTAGAAGGACAGACCCTCAAAATTAGACCAATATCCTTAAGATCGGTTTGTTGCAGGATTCTCGAACATATAAGAAGGGTAGAAGGACACATACTCAAAATTAGACCAATATCCTTAACATCGGTTTGTTGCAGGATTCTCGAACATATAAGAAGGGTAGAAGGACACATACTCAAAATTAGACCAATATCCTTAACATCAGTTTGTTGCAGGATTCTCGAACATATAAGAAGGGTACAAGGACACATACTCAAAATTAGACCAATATCCTTAACATCGGTTTGTTGCAGGATTCTCGAACATATAAGAAGGGTAGAAGGACACATACTCAAAATTAGACCAATATCCTTAACATCGGTTTGTTGCAGGATTCTCGAACATACAAGAAGAGTAGAAGGACACATACTCAAAATTAGACCAATATCCTTAACATCGGTTTGTTGCAGGATTCTCGAACATATAAGAAGGGTAGAAGGACACATACTCAAAATTAGACCAATATCCTTAACATCGGTTTGTTGCAGGATTCTCGAACATATAAGAAGGGTAGAAGGACACATACTCAAAATTAGACCAATATCCTTAACATCGGTTTGTTGCAGGATTCTCGAACATATAAGAAGGGTACAAGGACACATACTCAAAATTAGACCAATATCCTTAACATCGGTTTGTTGCAGGATTCTCGAACATATAAGAAGGGTAGAAGGACACATACTCAAAATTAGACCAATATCCTTAACATCAGTTTGTTGCAGGATTCTCGAACATACAAGAAGAGTAGAAGGACACATACTCAAAATTAGACCAATATCCTTAACATCGGTTTGTTGCAGGATTCTCGAACATACAAGAAGGGTAGAAGGACACATGCTCAAAATTAGACCAATATCCTTAACATCGGTTTGTTGCAGGATTCTCGAACATGTAAGAAGGGTAGAAGGACACATACTCAAAATTAGACCAATATCCTTAACATTGGTTTGTTGCAGGATTCTCGAACATACAAGAAGGGTAGAAGGACACATACTCAAAATTAGACCAATATCCTTAACATCGGTTTGTTGCAGGATTCTCGAACATACAAGAAGGGTAGATGGACACATGCTCAAAATTAGACCAATATCCTTAACATCGGTTTGTTGCAGGATTCTCGAACATGTAAGAAGGGTAGAAGGACACATACTCAAAATTAGATCAATATCCTTAACATCGGTTTGTTGCAGGATTCTCGAACATATAAGAAGGGTAGAAGGACACATACTCAAAATTAGACCAATATCCTTAACATCAGTTTGTTGCAGGATTCTCGAACATATAAGAAGGGTAGAAGGACACATACTCAAAATTAGATCAATATCCTTAACATCGGTTTGTTGCAGGATTCTGGAACATATAAGAAGGGTATAAGGACACATACTCAAAATTAGACCAATATCCTTAACATTGGTTTGTTGCAGGATTCTCGAACATATAAGAAGGGTAGAAGGACACATACTCAAAATTAGACCAATATCCTTAACATCAGTTTGTTGCAGGATTCTCGAACATATAAGAAGGGTAGAAGGACACATACTCAAAATTAGACCAATATCCTTAACATCGGTTTGTTGCAGGATTCTCGAACATATAAGAAGGGTAGAAGACACATACTCAAAATTAGACCAATATCCTTAACATCGGTTTGTTGCAGGATTCTCGAACATGTAAGAAGGGTAGAACACATACTCAAAATTAGACCAATATCCTTAACATCGGTTTGTTGCAGGATTCTCAAACATATAAGAAGGGTAGAAGGACACATACTCAAAGTTAGACCAATATCCTTAACATCGGGTTGTTGCAGGATTCTCGAACATATAAGAAGGGTAGAAGGACACATACTCAAGATTAGATCAATATCCTTAACATCGGTTTGTTGCAGGATTCTGGAACATATAAGAAGGTTAGAAGGACACATACTCAAAATTAGAACAATATCCTTAACATCGGTTTGTTGCAGGATTCTCGAACATATAAGAAGGGTAGAAGGACACATACTCAAAATTAGACCAATATCCTTAACATCAGTTTGTTGCAGGATTCTCGAACATATAAGAAGGGTAGAAGACACATACTCAAAATTAGACCAATATCCTTAACATCGGTTTGTTGCAGGATTCTCGAACATGTAAGAAGGGTAGAACACATACTCAAAATTAGACCAATATCCTTAACATCGGTTTGTTGCAGGATTCTCGAACATATAAGAAGGGTAGAAGACACATACTCAAAATTAGACCAGTATCCTTAACATCAGTTTGTTGCAGGATTCTCGAACATATAAGAAGGGTAGAAGGACATATACTCAAAATTAGACCAATATCCTTAACATCGGTTTGTTGTAGGATTCTCGAACATATAAGAAGGGTATAAGGACACATACTCAAAATTAGACCAATATCCTTAACATCGGTTTGTTGCAGGATTCTTGAACATATAAGAAGGGTAGAAGGACACATACTCAAAATTAGACCAATATAATTAACATCAGTTTGTTGCAGGATTCTCGAACATACGAGAAGGGTAGAAGGACACATACTCAAAATTAGACCAATATCCTTAACATCGGTTTGTTGCAGGATTCTCGAACATATTCTCAGTTCGAATATAATGAGACAGAGAAGTTGCTGTCCATGCATCAGCACGGCTTTAGAAACCATCGCTCCCGCGAAACGCAACTCTCCCTTGTTTCACATGATATCTTGCGCACCATCGATGAAGGGTATCAGACGGAAGCCATATTCCTTGTCTTCCGGGAAGCGTTTGACTCGGTGCCCCACTGCAGACTCCTAACTAAGGTACTAGGATATGGGATTGGTTCACAACTATGTGAGTGGCTCGAAGACTTCTTAAGTAATAGAACCCAGTACGTTGTCCTCGATGGTGAGTGTTCATCGGAGGTGAGGGTGTCATCTGGAGTGCCCCAGGGAAGTGTGGTAGGTCCGCTGTTGTTTTATATCTACATAAATGGTCTTTTCGATAAGGTAGATGGCAATGTGCGGCTGTTTGCTGATGATGCTGTGTGCCGGCCACGGTGGCCGTGCGGTTCTAGGCACTGCAGTCTGGAACCTCGTGACTCCTACAGTCGCAGTTTCCAATCCTGCCTCGGGCATGGATGTGTGTGATGGCCTTAGGTTAGATAGATTTAAGCAGTTCTAAGTGCTAGGGGACTGATGGCCTAAGATGTTCATTCCCATAGTGCTCAGAGCCATTTTTTGATGATGCTGTGGTGTATGGGAAGGTGACGTCGTTGAGTGACTGTAGAAGGATACAAGATGACTTGGCCAGCATTTGTGATTGGTGTAAAGAATGGCAGCTAACTCTAAATATAGATAAAAGTAAATTAATGCAGATTAATAGGAAAAACAATCCTATAATATTAGAATACTCCATTAGTCGTGTAGCGCTTGACACAGTCACGTCGATTAAATATTTGGGCGTAACATTGCAGAGCGATATGAAGTGGGACAAGCGTGTAATGGCAGTTGTGGGGAAGCAGAATAGTCGTCTTCGGTTCATTGGAAGAATTTTGGGAAGATTTGGTTCATGTGTGAAGGAGACCTAATACGACTTATTCTTGAGTACTGCTTGAGTGTTTGGGATTCCTATCAGGTCGGATTGAGGGGGGACTTAGAAGCAATTCAGAGGCGGGCTGCTACATTTGTTACTGGTAGGTTTGATCATCACGCGAGTGCTAGGGAAATCCTTGAGGAACACGGGTGTGAGTCTCTAGAGGAAAGGAGGCGCTCTTTTCGTAAAGGAAATTTAGAGAACCAGCATTTGAGGCTGACAGCAGTAATGTTTTACTGCCGCCAATTTACATTTCGCGGGAAGACCACAAAGATAAGATAAGAGAGATTAGGGGTAACACAAGAAATACTTCAGTTGATTGATGAAAGAAGGAAGTACAAACATGTTCAGGGAAAATCAGGAATACAGAAATACAAGTCGCTGAGGAATGAGATAAACAGGAAGTGCAGGGAAGCTAAGACGAAATGGCTGCAGGAAAAATGTGCAGACATCGAAAAAGATATGATTGTCGGAAGCACAGACTCAGCATACAGGAACGTCAAAACAACCTTTGGTGACATTAAAAGCAACGGTGGTAACATTAAGAGTGCAACGCGAATTCCACTGTTAAATGCAGAGGAGAGAGCAGATTGGTAGAAAGAATACATTGAAAGCCTCTATGAGGGTGAAGATTTGTCTGATGTGATAGAAGAAGAAACAGGAGTCGATTTAGAAGAGATAGGGGATCCACTATTAGAATCTGAATTTAAAAGAGCTTTGGAGGACTTACGGTCAAATAAGGCAGAAGGGAAAGATAACATTCCATCAGAATTTCTAAAATCATTAGGGGAAGTGGCAACACGTTGGTGTGTAGAATATATGAGTCTGGCGACATACCATCTGACTTTCGGAAAAGCATCATCCACACAATTCCGAAGACGGCAAGAGCTGACAAGTGCGAGAATTATCGCACAATCAGCTTAAGAGCTCATGCATCGAAGCTGCTTTCAAGAATAATATACAGAAGAATGGAAAAGAAAATGCCAGGTGACGACCAGTTTGGCTTTAGGAAAAGTGAAGGCACGAGAGAGGCAATTCTGACGTTACGGCTAATAATGGAAGCAAGGCTCAAGACAAATCAAGACACGTTCATATGATTTGTCGACCTGAAAAAACGTTCGACAATATAAAATGGTACAAGCTGTTCCAGATTCTGAAAAGAATTGGGATGAGCTATAGGGAGAGACGGGTCATATACAATATGTACAACAACCAAGAGGGAATAATAAGAGTGGACGATCAAGAACGAAGTGGTCGTATTAAGAAGGGAGTAAGACAAGGCTGTAGCCTTTCGCCCCTACTCTTCTATCTCTACATCGAGGAACCAATGATGGAAACAAAAGAAAGGTTCAGGAGTGGAATTAAAATACAAGGTGAAAGGATATCAATGATACGATTCGCTGATGACATTTCTATCCTGAGTGAAAGTGAAGAAGAATTAAATGATCTGCTGAACGGAATGAACAGTCTAATGAGTACACAGTATGGTTTGAGAGTAAATCGGAGAAAGACGATGGTAATGAGAAGTAGTAGAAATCAGAACAGCGAGAAACTTAACATCAGGATCGATGGTCTCGATGTCAGTGAAGTTAAGGAATTCTGCTACCTAGGCAGTAAAATAACCAATGACGGACGGAGCAAGGAGGACATCAAAAGCAGACTCGCTATGGCAAAAAAGGCATTTCTGGCCAAGAGAAGTCTACTAATATCAAGTACCGGCCTTAATTTAAGGAAGAAATTTCTGAGGATGTACGTCTGGAGTACAACATTGTATGGTAGTGAAACATGGACTGTAGGAAAACCGGAACAGAAGAGAATCGAAGCATTTGAGATGTGGTGCTATAGACGAATGTTGAAAATTAGGTGGACTGATAAGGTAAGGAATGAGGAGGTTCTACGCAGAATCGGAGAGGAAAGGAATATGCGGAAAACACTGATAAGGAGAAGGGACAGGATGATAGGACATCTGCTAAGACATGAGGGAATGACTTCCATGGTACTAGAGGGAGCTGTAGAGGGCAAAAACTGTAGAGGAAGACAGAGATTGGAATACGTCAAGCAAATAATTGAGGACGTAGGTTGCAAGTGCTACTCTGAGATGAAGAGGTTAGCACAGTAGACAGATGACCAAAAAAAAAACAGAGGCATATAGATAATAATTTTTCCCTCGTTGTGTTTGGGAGTGGAACAGGGAGAGATGATGCTAGTTGTGGTACGAGGTACCCTCCACCACGCACCGTATGGTGGATTGCGGAGTATGTATGTACATACACCTTCGAGGGTGGAAAGGATTCGTCGCACAGCCGTTCTCAGTGATAAACGCACACAATTTCGCCCAGCAGCACGTGAAGTGAACAAGAGATTAGGTTGTGGCTTGTACTGCTAGTAATTAAGTCTTGGGCCATACCAGTAAAAAGACTCTTCTCTAAGCAATCGAATTTTCGTACATACACTGACAGAATAAAACATACCAACATTAAAAAATACTCTGAAGCGCCAAAGAAACTGGTATAGGCATGCGTATTCAAATACTAGGGGCGTTTTGTTTTGTTTTTTTTTTGTTTTTTTTTTTTTTTGTAAATAGCCCAACGCAATCTGACTTTCCATAGTTCCTTCAAAAGAATGGCCCTGACTAAGAATAACCTATACCTATACCTTTCATGAATCACTTACCTCACAAAAATCTTCATTACTCGAACTACTGCAATACAGCGAGCGCCAATATTGCCAGCTAAATAAAAGATTCTAACTACTGAAGGCACTAACTACTGATAGGCATAGTTAGCAAATGAAAGACTTTGGTAGAGAACAAACAATGTATTTACCCTAACAGTGTTCGAAAGTTATATATATATATTCCAACAATGCACACCAGCTACAGACTGCACACAGCATAGTCAGTGATTTTCATACAGAGCGCTACGTGGCGTTACCAACATAAAAACCTAAACAGCCTACTTACAGGTATTTCAAGTTGAACGAATAACAAATGTGAGTAGGGGTAGACCTGAATCAGTGGCCCATGAACTGCAACATTCTGTTAAGGTACTAAGCTACCGATTCCACTATACGTCCAAATACAGTCCCTCGGAAAACTTGAAAGCCGATTTTTTTCTGTACATTTATGAAAAACTTTGAGAACAACCTATTTCTCGGCACTTTTTAACCGTGTTCCACACCCGTGTTTCAATGCGGAGCAGGAAGCAACCTCAGCCATTTTCACACTGTGTGTTAACATCGCGGCAATCAGAGCACAACAGTACAGAGAGTGTGACTGTACACGATTTTTGAAATAAAAACTACATAGCTGCAGCGTGTTTAAGAAAAACGTAGATAGCTGTTAATACGAGGGGCATTTGAAAAGTCCGTGCAAAGTCCGAGAGACTGCACGACCGGCGGGTATCGATGTCATGTTTAGTTAGTAGCATCTTTGGACAGAACGCACACCAAGTTTCAGCCATATTGGTCTATTTCTCTGTGTTTGGCATTCGTGTGACTCAAGGAAGTCGAGTGATTGTCAAAAAATGCACGAAAAAGAAATTCATGTAGTGATTAAACATTACTTTATGAAAGCCAAAACGCCTCAGGAGACTAAAGAGAAGCTTGACAAACATTGCGGTGACTCTGCACGCTCGATTAGAAGAGTTTATAAGTGGTTTAAAAATTTTCGGAGTGGCCATATGGGCACAAGATTTGTTGTTGATCTGAAAATAGAGATGCACTGACTCGTGACAGAAGAACGTAAGAGCCAATACGTTTGTCTGTCTCTAAATTAAGCTCACAACTTGGAGATACACAGCAGCTTATTCTCACAACGAGAGGAGATAGACACCGTTTTGACACAACAAGGACCTGATTTCCGTGACGACGTACGTTAAAAAAAAAATCGCATTTTTGGTGAGACGTTCCTCTGACTCTCACACGACGAAGTTATGCTGAACTTTCTGGACGCCCTGTGGAGGTTACGACTCCAGAAATCATTGACAAAATCCGTGATACGGTGATGGATCACAGAAGAGTTAAGGTGCGTTAGATTGCTAGTGCTGTGGGCATCTCGAATGAACAGGTACATAATATTTTGTATAAAACATTTGGACATGAGGAAGCCATCCTGAAGATCGGTTCCGCGATTGCTCACGCTTGACCAAAAATGGAATCTTGTGAAGTGTTGCAAGGATTATAGCTGTTCAGGAAGAATCCGCAGGGCTTTACGCGGCGCTTCGTCACTGTGGATGAAACATGGATACATTACTATACTCCTGAGACCAAACAACAATCTAATCAATGGGCTACCAAGGGAGAATCTGCACCAAAAAAGGCGAAGACCATTCCTGAAGCCGGAAAGGTTATGTCGACTGTCTTTTGGGATTCGCAAGGGGTAATCCTCATCGACTATCTGAGAAATGGTAAAACTATTACAGGTGCATATTAAACATAGTTATTGGACCGTCTGAAAACCGAGGTGCAAGAAAACCGCCGGCGATTGGACCGCAAAAATGTCCTTTTCTACCACGACAATGCACCAGCACACACCTCAGCAGTTGTGGTCGCAAAATTAATGGAAATAGGATTCCAACTCGTTTCACATTCCCCCTATTCTTCAGACTTGGGCCCCTCGGGCTACTATTCGTTCCCCAATTTCAAAAATGGCTGGTGGGACAAAGATTTTATTCAAACAAGGAGGTGAATGCAGCAACTAATAGCTATTTTGCAGACATCGACAATTTCTTTTATTCGGAAGGTTCAAAGTGGCTCTGAGCACTATGGGACTTAACTTTTGAGGTTATCATTGCCCTAGAACTTGGAACTACTTAAATCTAACTAACCTAAGGACATCACACACATCCATGCCCGAGGCAGGATTCGAACCTGCGATCGTAGCAGTCGCGCGGTTCCGGACTGAATCGCCTCGAACCACTCGGCCACAGCGCCCGGCCCAAGAACTGCAGGCTGCATATATCACTTCCGTAGGGTACGCCAGATATTACTTCTGTCTTACACGGTAACTTTCCAGTCAGAAATTACGGTCTGTGACCCTTCTAACAAGAAATCAGTATTCCAGTCACACAACTGAGACGATGCTCCATAAACATGTAATTTAATTAAAAGTCGATTGTGTGGTACTGAATCACAAGCCTTCTAGGAGTTTAAAAGTAGGGACTCAATTTAACGTACCCTATCGATAGTACCCTGTCGAAAATAAAGAGCTAGTTGTGTTTCACAAGACCGATGATTTCTTAATCTGTGTCGACGTTCGTCAATGAATCGTTTTCTTCGAGGTATTCATAATGTTCGAACAAAGTACACCTTCCAAAATCCTACTGCATATCAACGTTGGTTATGACGGTCTAAAGTTCGTCTGATTGCTTTTATTTCTTGAAAGACATCATGTGTACGGCAGTGACTGTATTTCCACTCCTGCAATGTCAGCCTTAGGGCATTATCAAGTGCAGCTAAAATACAAAATGTTTATGAAATATTTTACAAACATCGTTGTGTATTTTGACATTCGGCGGATTACACAAAAATGGTTCAAATGGCTCTGAGCACTATGGGACTTAAAATCTGAGGTCATCAGTCCCCTAGAACTTAGAACTACTTATACGTAACTAACCTAAGGACGTCACACACATCCATGCCCGAGGCAGGATTAGAACCTGCGACCGTAGCACTCGCGCGGTTCCGGACTGAAGCACCTAAAACCACTCGGCCACTGCTGCCGGCCAGATTACACTATTTGAAAAATGCAGCTATGTAACCATGTTTACTTACATGTTTTGGCTTTAAGCCATGTCAACATTATACACGCTGCCACATTTCATTAGCTGTTATTACATTCGTAACGTTGCTAAGTAGTGCATAGTAAAACGACACAGTCTGTACGTAGACATGTTTTGTTCCACCATGATTAGTAACTTTTGCACTAAACCACAGCAGCGAACAACTGTCTATAGGCTACTGGTAGCCGTTCTCACGCGTAAACGGATTGCGGATATCATTCTTGTTCTGAGTACAGCGCCATTGCAGTCCAGCGACTGTACTAGCAAGCATGGAGTTATGCACTCGTTTTACAATCGTGCAACATATTACAATTTCTTACATAACCTACTCTTGATGTTAGAAGGGTGTAGGAACAAGATATAATTTATTTCGTTATAGGTCCTTTAAAAAACACCGTAGTTAAAATACGTGAAGGTTTTACACCGTTTTGAATAACTGTAGGTATTATTTTGTACAAAGTACAATTTTGTATGTTGCCTACTCTTAATGTTAAAGAGGTATAGGTTGTTTACTTCGTCGTAGGTTTTTAATACAGCACAATTAAAATGGCAAAGGTCCTCGTATTGCCCCACACAACCTCCGGCACTTACTTGATCACCAGCACGCTCGCACTATATGTCGATGATCAGTCTGTGTGCTTAAAATACGTGTAATGTTGGCAGTGTCAGGCCAACTGTATTTTAACTAAACGAACGTGGTTGTGTGGGAGCGTGAGAGTGGCAAATCGGTATGGGATGGTCCTACGTAAAATCACGAGCGGGTCTGAGGTTCCATTCAGTCCCTTGTAGACCATGCTGGTCTCTCAGTTGAAGACAGCAAAACGAAAGCCGATGTTTTCATTTCACCTCCAAGAAATTGTACACACAGGAGAATCGTACAAACATACCTTCATTTGACCATCAGACAGACTCCCATACGAAAAGTAGTAATGTGCACCCCTGGGGTAGAGAAACAACTGAATAATTTGGCAGTAAATAACCCGCCAGATCCCGATGGAATTCCAGTACTATTTTGCAGAAAGTACTCTACGGTATCGACTCCTTACCAGGCTTGCATTTCGCGTGAATCTCTCGCCCAACATAAAGGTCAAAAAACTTTGTTTTCTGCCTTAGGGCAGGTCTTGTCGTGGGAGAAGACTCGTCAGAGAGGCCCCCCACATGAGCGTCTAGGGAAGTGATTCCAGTGGTGGTTTCCCGTTGCCTTCCACTGATGGTGATGAAATGATAATGAGGACAACGCAACACCCAGTCCCTGAGCGCAGAAAATCTCCGACCCAGCCGGGAATCGAACCAAGGATCTGGAAAAAAGCGCACGTTACTTCTGTATATAAGAAGGATAAAAGAAATTACAGACGAATATTCCTAACTTTGGTTTGCTGGAAATCCTTGGACATATCCTCAGTTAGAATACGGGGTGTTCAAAAAGTCTCTTCCCAGTGCCGTATGATTGTTGGCCTGCCTGGGTTACTCCCCTTCAAGTGGACTCTCCCAACATTCCACTGTTTCGTTTATCCCAGCCAGAGTCAGTAGCATCGTTGGTGTGTGTCGTTACGTGTTGACGTGAGCGTTTGAGTTTACTTCCTTCGTTCGTCTGTTTCGTTTCTTTTAGTGTTAAAATGTTGACCATTGAAGAACGTGTGTTTTTAGTCCAACAAGTGTCCAAAGTTGGTGGTAAATACATAGTTTCAGTTCGTCAAACATTTAATTCAGTTTTCCCGGAGACAACACTCCAACATAGCGATACTGCGCGAGGTTTGATTAACCAATTTCGAAGTACAGATTCAGTGACAGATGCACCTAAAAGTGGTCGTTCTAGCGTTTTGTCTGAGAATGAACTACTCGATATTTCCGAAAAAATGTCCATGAGTCCGAACAAGTCAGTAAGAACACTCGCCCAGGAAATCGATGTTAGTGTCGGAACGGCCCACACAGCTGTAAGGAAAAAATTAAAACTTTTCTGATATAAAGTGACAGTCATGCAAGAACTGAAAAATACTGATGGTGGAAAGAGACTGCATTATTGTTAGTGGATCAAAAATTTCGGTCGACAAAATGGAAGGGATATTCTTAATGAACCGTTTCTCACTGATGAGACGTCATTTCATTTTTCCGAGTGCATGAACTCGCAAAATTCTCGTATGTGGAGTACTGCAAATCGTATTCGTGAGGAACGAGTTCACTCAGTGAATATAGGTGTCGGATGGCAATTTCTAAATGTCGGATTGTCGGTCCCATATTTTTCAACGAAACAATAAACGTATAACGACACTGCAGAAATATTCTGTTCCCATTCATAGCAGAACTTATATTAAGTGAAACACTGAACGGTTATTTTCAACAAGATGGTGAAACTGCGCAAACATGGGGCCACTGGAAACTGTGATAGGACCGCTGTTCTCTGTATACATACACTACTGCCCATTAAAATTGCTACACCAAGAAGAAATGCAGATGATAAACGGGTATTCATTGGACAAATATATTATACTAGAACTGACATCTGATTACATTTTCACGCAATGTGGGTGCATAGATCCTGAGAAGTCAGTACCCAGAACAACCACCTCTGGCCGTAATAATGGCCTTGATACGCCTGGGCATTGAGTCAAACAGAGCTCGGATGGCGTGTACAGGTACAGCTGCCCCTGCAGCTTCAACACGATACCACACTTCTTCAATAGTCCACACTTCTTCAGTAGTAGTGACTGGCGTATTGTGACGAGCCAATATCTCGGCCATCATTAACCAGACGTTTTCAATTGGTGAGAGATCTGGAGAATGTGCTGGCCAGGGCAGCAGTCGAACATTTTCTGTATCCAGAAACGCCCGTACAGGACCTGCAACATGCGGTCGTGCATTATCCTGCTGAAAGGTAGGGTTTCGCAGGGATCGAATGAAGGGTAGAGCCACGGGTCGTAACACATCTGAAATGTAACATCCACTGTTCAAAGTGCCGTCAATGCGAACAAGAGGTGACCGAGACGTGTAACCAATGGCACCCCGTACCATCACGCCTGGTGATACGTCAGTATGGCGATGACGAATACACGCTGACATTGTGCGTTCACCGTGGATGTCGCCAAACACGGATGCCACCGTCATGATGCTGTAAACAGAATCTGGATTCATCCGAAAAAATAACGTTTTACCATTCGTGCACGCAGGTTCGTCGTTGAGTACACCATCGCAGGCGCCCCTGTCTGCGATGCAGAGTCGAGAGTAACCGCAGCCATGGTCTCCAAGCTGATAGTCCGTGCTGCTCCAAACGTCCTCGAACTGTTCGTGCAGATGGTTGTTGTCTTGCAAACGTACGCATCTGTTGACTCAGGGATCGAGACGTGGCTGCTCGATCCGTTACAGCCATGCGGATAAGATGCCTGTCATCTCGACTGCTAGTGATAAGAGGCCTTTGGGATCCAGCACGGCCTTCCGTCTTAACCTCGTGAACCCACCGATTCCATATTTTGCTAACACTCATTGGATCTCGACCAACGCTAGCAGTAATGTCGCGATACGATAAACCGCAATCGCGATAGGCTACAATCCGACCTTTGTCAAAGTCGGAAACATGATGGTACGCATTTCTCCTCCTTACACGAGGCATCACAACAACGTTTCACCAGGCAACGCCGGTCAACTGCTGTTTGTGTATGAGAAATCGGTTGGAAACTTTCCTCATGCCAGCACGTTGTAGGTTTCGCCACCGGCACCAACCTTGTGTGAATGCTCTGAAAAGCTAATCATTTGCATATCACAGCATCTTCTTCCTGTCGGTTAAATTTCGCGTCTGTGGCACGTCATCTTCGTGGTGTAGCAATTTTAATGGCCAGTAGTGTAGTTGAATAGTACTTCGCTGCGTAATCGGATTTTGACACAGGTAGAGCCGTTACAGAAACACCGTTTATGAGGGGGGGGGGGGGGGGGGAATGGAGGCGCTACCTGATGCGTACTGGAAGGATGTGTGTGTGTGTGTGTGTGTGTGTGTGTGTGTGTGTGTGTGTGCGTGGGCGGCCGTTCAATTAGGCAGAGTGCGGCGCCGTTGGCCGGGGCTGCGGCCGCTGGTCTGCTGTGAGCTCACGAAGCAGCGTCCGTCCATCCATCTCTGTCGCCGTGGCACGAGGCGTCACCCTGAAGCGAACGCCGACCCACAAGCAGTTCTCCCGCCGCCCGTAGCCTTTCCGCTTATCCTCACACGCCAGCCACGCAAGCCTCACACGGGACGTGAAATAGAGGACCTCTTCCCATATACAGTCCCGCACTGCCGCCTGATAAATAAAGTAAGAGCCAGCTGTGTTGCTGGACTGAAGAGTTTTTAGCAAACAGAACACAGCATGTTGTTATCAATGAAGAGACGTCTACAGACAAAGTAACCCCTGGCGTGCAACAGGAGAGTGTTATGGGACCATTGCTTTTCACAATATATACACTAATAGCCATTAAAATTGTTACACCACGAAGATGGCGTGCTACAGACACGAAACTTAACCGACAGGAAGAAGATACTGTGATATGAAAATGATTAAAATTTCAGACCATTCCCACAAGGTTGGCGCCGATTTCTCATACACAAACATCAGTTGACCGGCGTTGCCTGGTGAAACGTTGTTGTGATGCCTCGTGTAAGGAGGAGAAATGCGTTCCATCACGTTTCCGACTTTGATAAAGGTCGGATTATAGGCTATCGCGATTGCGGTTTATCGTATCGCGACATTGCTGCTCGCGTTGGTCGAGATCCAATGACTGTTAGCAGAATATGGAATCGGTGGGTTCAGGAGGGTAATACGGAACGCCGTGCTGGACCCCAAAGGCCTCGTATCACTAGCATTCGAGATGACAGGCATCTTATCCGCATGGCTGTAACGGATCGTGCAGCCACGTCTTGATCCCTCAGTCAACAGATGGGGACGTTTGCAAGACAACAAACATCTACACCAACAGTTCGACGACGTTTGGAGCAGCATGGACTATCAGCTCACAGACCACGGCTGCGGTTACTCTTGACGCTGCATTACAGACAGCAGCGCCTGCAATGGTGTACTCAACGATGAACCTGGTTGCACGAAAGGCAAAACGTCATTTTTTCGGATGAATCCAGGTTCTGTTTACAGCATCATGACGCTCGCATCCGTGTTTGGCGACATCGCGGTGAATGCTCATTGGAAGCGTGTATTCGCCACCGCCATACTGGCGTATCACCCGGCGTGATGGTATGGGGTGCCATTGGTTACACGTCTCGATAACCTCTTGCTCCCATTGACGGCACTTTGAACAGTGGACGTTATATTTCATTCGATCCCTGCGAAACCTTACATTTCAGCGGGATAATGCACGACCGCATGTTGCAGGTCCTGTACGGGCCTTTCTGGATTCAGAAAATGTTCGACTGCTGCCCTGGACAGCACATTCACCAATTGAAAACCTCTGGTCAATGGTGGCCGAGAAATTGGCTCATCACAATACGCCAGTCACAACTCTTGATGAACTGTGGTATCGTGTTTCAGCTGCATGGGCAGCTGTACCTGTACAAGCCATCCAAGCTCAATCCCCAGGCGTATCAAGGCCGTTATTACGGCCGGAGGTGGTTGTTCTGGGTACTAATTTCTCAGGATCTATGCACCCAAATTGCGTGAAAATGTAATCGCATGTCAGTTGTAGTATAATATATTTGTCCAATGAATACTCGTTTATCTTCCGCATTTCTTCTTGGTGTAGCAATTTTAATGGCCAGTAGTGTACATATTCTTTAATGTCGTTTCTTGTTAACAATATCAGCTCATTCCTAAGAAATAGCAACTTTCACTATGTTTCTAGTAGGCAGAAATCCGATCAGCAATTGGATCACACTTCCTTGACTCTTGTCCAGAAAGGCATGCAATATACGGCTGTACCCACAACAATTCAAAAATCTGAGCAGTAATGCACGCGCATCAAATCGAAACTGAAGAGTTTCTTCTTGAGTCACTCCTAATCTGTTGAGGAGTACCTTGAAAAATTAATTTGATTCCTATGTTATATTTTTGATCACGTTTACTTGAACATACGGCTTGGCTTCATAAACATTTTATTGTATCTGTCATTAGTTTTATCTAGTAATTTTATGAAGTGGCACATTCCATAAGCTTGGAGATTTGCTCCTCAATTTGGTATTACGGAACTATACGTGTAAATAAATGATAAAATACATTGTTTGTCTAGTGCTGAATAAGTCCTTGGTGAAAGTAAAAGAATTTGCTCTTTGCCCTGAGCTGCTAGTGCCAATGCTGGACAAGTTCGTCCACAGTCGGTACAGTACGTTTGCAACAGTGTGTGACCATGCTGTGATGCTTTTTCTTTCTGCTGCGTGTGTCCTCAGTGCACTTCTGGGTGCTGGCGCTGGACCAATCACTGCGACTTCCCTCCGGAGCGGCGGGCAGCGTCTGCGTCAGGGACCCCGCCGGAAACTGTGTGGCGCGGTGGCCGCAAGTCAGCCTCGGACACGGTGAGTACTTCCCTTTCTCTCTCCTGTCACCACCTCGCCACTGGATCTCGACTTCGTAGTGCCACAGGTGTCAAGCAGCTCACAGACATTCAGCAATATCGGGCAATAATATCGTATCGTACTGAGGCACAATCAAGTAGAAGGTACCTCGGGGATCAGTGCCTAAACCAATACTATTGCTCAAGCTGTGAAATGCTCGCTAATAAAATAGTGACCAGAAATGGAATATATTTCCTTTACTTTACATCAGCGGTCACAAATTTTTTGTCGTCAGACTACCAGTTTCGGTCTATATTGACCATCTTCATATCTGTTTTATAAAAGCCTGTCCTGGATCTCGCCTTAGTAGTGCTGCAGTTGCCAAGCAAGCCACAGACAGTCAGCAGTATCAAGCAATAATATCGTAGATTACTGAGACACAATTAAGTGGAGGTTACCTCAGGGGTCAGTACATGAACCAATACTATTTCTTAACCTGCGAAATGGTCGCGAATAAAATATTGACCCAAAATGGAATATATTTCCTTTGTTTTACGGCTGTTGTCACAAATTTTTTGTCAGCAGTCTACCGATTTCGGTCTATGATGACAATCTTTGGAACTGTTTTATAAAAACGTGTCCTAATATACTGGAGTCACGGTCGCATCGTCCAATGTTAAACACAAAATCAGCGCCATCTTCGTCGGGATTACGGAATCTCTATATGGCGCCTATGATGTCACTACATACACACGGCAAAAAAATACGAAAACACCTATAAATAAGACATTAACAAGTCCCTTCAAATATACAATGAAACTAGAGGGACAACCGCGAGAAATTGGGGTTTTAGGGAGCGGACAAGCTAAATGTGACAGTAAAAAAACACACCACAATCCCAAAACACACAAAATTACAAACAAACAAAAATTACAAAATCTACGGGAATCGTACACTTCCCCTGACCTATATATGTCAACTGCAGCTGACGACATCAAAACACCAACGCCTACAGCAAAAACAACGAAAACTGGAATCAAAAATTTCCCTTGACCACAGCTGACGGTACCAAAACACCAATACCTACATATAAAACTATACGAAAATTGTAATCGATCATTTTCCTTATATAGGTCAACCACAACTATTGATACGAAAAAACCAACACCTACAACTACGAAAAACAGAACCAAAACCGCAACGCCTCAAAAATTCAAAAGTCAAACATCCCTACAGAATTTAAAACATATTCGATACACAATAAATACACGAAATATTACAACTCTAGAAAAAAACTATTCCTTACCACCAACAAATTTCGACGCTGCAAAGTAGATCGTCCATCCAAAACACGCACACACACATACACACACACACACACACACACACACACACAGGGGGCGCCATCAAACACAAAAAGACGACATCTACAAACACAACCAACTCATAAACTCCGCGCCGTAATAACGTCATACATGATCACAACACCCTTACGTCATGAGTCAAAGTAGACGGAATGGAAAAAAGAACACTTTGACACCGGTGTGTCAGACCCACCATACTTGCTCTGGACACTGCGAGAGGGCTGTACAGGCAATGATCACACGCACGGCACAGCGGACACACCAGGAACCGCGGCGTTGGCCGTCGAATGGCGCTAGCTGGGCAGCATTTGTGCACCGCCGCCGTCAGTGTCAGCTAGTTTGCCGTGGCATTCGGAGCTCCATCGCAGTCTTTAACACTGGTAGCATGCCGCGACAGCGTGGACGTGAACCGTATGTGCAGTTGACGGACTTTGAGCGAGGGCGTATAGTGGGCATGCGGGAGGCCGGGTGGACGTACCGCCGAATTGCTCAACACGTGGGGCGTGAGGTCTCCACAGTACATCGATGTTGTCGCCAGTGGTCGGCGGAAGGTGCACGTGCCCGTCGACCTGAGACCGGACCGCAGCGACGCACGGATGCACGCCAAGACCGTAGGATCCTACGCAGTGCCGTAGGGGACCGCACCGCCACTTCCCAGCAAATTAGGGACACTGTTGCTCCTGGGGTATCGGCGAGGACCATTCGCAACTGTCTCCATGAAGCTGGGCTACGGTCCCGCACACCGTTAGGCCGTCTTCCGCTCACGCCCCAACATCGTGCAGCCCGCCTTCAGCGATGTCGCGACAGGCGTGAATGGAGGGACGAATGGAGTCGCTTCTGCCTTGGTGCCAATGATGGTCGTATGCGTGTTTGGCACCGTGCAGCTGAGCGCCACAATCAGGACTGCATACGACCGAGGCACACAGGGCCAACACCCGGCATCATGGTGTGGGGAGCGATCTCCTACACTGGCCGTACACCTCTGGTGATCGTCGAGGGGATACTGAATAGTGCACGGTACATCCAAACCGTCATCGAACCCATCGTTCTACCATTCCTAGACCGGCAAGGGAACTTGCTGTTCCAACAGGACAATGCACGTCCGCATGTATCAAGTGCCACCCAACGTGCTCTAGAAGGTGTAAGTCAACTACCCTGGCCAGCAAGATCTCCGGATCTGTCTCCCATTGAGCATGTTTGGGACTGGATGAAGCGTCGTCTCACGCGGTCTGCACGTCCAGCACGAACGCTGGTCCAACTGAGGCGCCAGGTGGAAATGGCATGGCAAGCCGTTCCACAGGACTACATCCAGCATCTCTACGATCTTCTCCATGGGAGAATAGCAGCCTGCATTGCTGCGAAAGGTGGATATACACTGTACTAGTGCCGACATTGTGCATGCTCTGTTGCCTGTGTCTATGTGCCTGTGGTTCTGTCAGTGTGATCATGTGATGTATCTGACCCCAGGAATGTGTCAATAAAGTTTCCCCTTCCTGGGACAATGAATTCACGGTGTTCTTATTTCAATTTCCCGGAGTGTATATATATAGGGTGACTCACGAAGATATGCAAATATTTTAATATGTTATTCTACAAGCTAAACTAAAGAAAAAAGTTCATATAAATATAGGTCCGCAAATGTTTAAATACTGAGTTACTGCTAATAAAAGATTTTACCTGAAATTTAGCAAATTCGCTAATACGAGTATGAAGCCATCGCAAAACTGTATTAGCTTAAACTAAGGCCCGATTTCCATTTATTATGTTGTTATTTATCTGGTGAATCTAACGAAACATGTACCAGATGTGTACTTGAAGTATTTACTACAACAGTTACTATGAGGTTTCACTCTAGTACACTGTTGTTATTATGTTCTTTCACTGAACATTACAGAAAACTAACTCCTTTCAAAGTTAGGAAACGACTGAAACGGTTCACTAACTGTTGCGAACGATGACGTGAACGTTTCTACATTCTTACTGGAAAGTAAACAAATTTACTTGTATAATAATCTTATCTTCTCTGGATTTACCGGAAAACTACTGCAGATACACGTCTGGGGCATGTTTTATTCGATTCACCAGACCAGTAACAACGAAAAAATGGAAATCGTGCTCTACTTCAAGCTCTTACAGTTTTGCGATAGCTTCGTATTAGCGAAGTTTCTAAATTTCAGGCAAAATCTTTTATTAGCTTTAACTCCGTAACTTCCAGGAGATTTAATGTAGAATGTTTTATTAGCTTTAACTCCGTAACTTCCAAGAGATTTAATGTAGAATGTTTTATTAGCTTTAACTCCGTAACTCCCAGGAGATTTAATGTAGTTAAAATTCGTAACGGAATATGTTCTCAGTTTTCGAGTTATTCATGAGTTATTCAAACGCCTATATGAACTTTTCCATTTAGTTTTACTTGTAGAATCTTTTATTAGCTTTAACTCCGTAACTTCCAGGAGATTTAATGTAGAATCTTTTATTAGCCTTAACTCCGTAACTTCCAGGAGATTTAATGTAGAATCTTTTATTAGCCTTAACTCCGTAACTTCCAGGAGATTTAATGTAGTTAAAATTTGTACCGGAATATGTTTTCGGTTTTCCAGTTATTCATGAGTTATTAAACCGTCTATATGAACTTTTTCCTTTAGTTTTACTTGTAGAATAACATATTAAAATATTTGATTACTTTCATGAATCACCCTATATATTTTACGATGCTGGTGCTGATTTCGTGTATAACATTTGACGATGCCACTATGGTTCCGGTACATTAGGACATGTTTTTATAAAACAGATATGAAGATGGTCATTAGAGGCCGAAACCGGTACTCTGATGAGAAAAAAATTTGTGACCATAGATGTGAAGTAAAGGGAATTTATTGATACTGTTTCTTATACGGGATGATTCAGCTACCCCTAGCGATGTGGTTTTACACAACCCTCAATTCTGTTTCTGGCCTTAATAAAACACGCTAGAGATTTTCAAATTCTGTCGCTGGCTATTGGTATAATAAAGGAAAGAAATTCTCTTTTTCGAGACGTTTAAATATAATTAAAAAATTTTTACTAGAATATGTTCTCGGTTTTCGGGTTTTCGTGAGTTATGCAAACGTATCCCGCCTCCCACACTCAGATTCCACTGTCAGGATTTCTAGCATCGCTGTTCACGGCACGCCCTTCAACCACTGTACAAAAGTTAGCGACTGCACGACATTTCCCACGTTCGACCTGTTTTGGCAGACAAGTTTCGTTCTTTGTAGTTTTTTCGTTTGACGCCTATTTCGTGAGATATTTGGCCCGGTCACGATCAGATATACAGGGTGTTACAAAAAGGTACGGCCAAAGTTTCAGGAAACATTCCTCACACAGAAAGAAAGAAAATATGTTATGTGGACATGTGTCCGGATACGCTTACTTCCCATGTTAGAGCTCATTTTATTACTTGTCTTCAAATCACATTAATCATGGAATGGAAACACACAACAACAGAACGTACCAGCGTGACTTCAAACACTTTGTTACCGGATATGTTGAAAATGTCCTCCGCTGGAGAGGATAGATGCATCCACCCTCCGTCGCATGGAATCCTGATGCGCTGATGCAGCCCTGGAGAATGGCGTATTGTTGTACAGCCGTCCACAATACGAGCAGGAAGGGTCTCTAAATTTGGTACCGGGGTTGCGTAGACAAGAGTTTTCAAATGCCGCATAAATGAAGGTCAAGAGGGTTGAGGTCAGGAGAGCGTGGAGGTCATGGAATTGGTCCACCTCTACCAATCCATCGGTCACCGAATCTGTTGTTGAGAAGCGTATGAACACTTCGACTGAAATGTGCAGCAGCTCCATCGTGCATGAACCACATGTTGTGTGGTAGAGACAGATGTTCTAGCAGCACAGGTAGATTATCCCGTATGAAATTATGAAAACGTGCTCCATTGAGCGTAGGTGGAAGAACATGGGGCCGAATCAAGGCGTCACCAACGATGCCTGCCTAAACGTTCACAGAAAATCTGTGTTGATGACGTGATTGCACAATTGCGTGCGGATTCTCTTCAGCCCACACATGTTGATTGTGAAAATTTACAATTTGATCACGTTGGAATGAAGCCTCATCCGTAAAGAGAACATTTGCACTGAAATGAGTATTGACACATTGTCGGATGAACGATTCGCTGAAGTGTACCCGTGGAGGCCAAGCAGCTGCTGATAGTGCCTGCACACGCTGTACATGGTACGGAAACAACTGGTTCTCCCGTAGCACAGTGACGTGGTCAACGTTACCTTGTACAGCAGCAACTTCTCTGACGCTGACATTATGGTTATCGTCAATTGCACGAAGAATTGCCTCGTCCATTGCAGGTCTCCTCGTCGTTCTAGGTCTTCCCCAGTCGCGAGTCATAGGCTGGAATGTTCCGTACTCCCTAAGACGCCGATTAATTGCTTCGAACGTCTTCCTGTCGGGACACCTTCGTTCTGGAAATCTGTCTCGATACAAACGTACCGCGCCACGGCTTTTGCCCCGTGCTAATCCCTACATCAAATGGGTATCTGCCAACTCCGCATTTGTAAACATTGCACTGACTGCAAAACCACATTCGTGATGAACGCTAACCTGTTGATGCTACGTACTGATGTGCTTAATGCTAGTACTGTAGAGCAATGAGACGCATGTCAACACAAGCACCAAAGTCAACATTTCTTTCTTCAATTGGGCCAACTGGCGGTGAACCGAGGACGTACAGTACATACTGACGAAACTAAAATGAGCTCTAACATGGCAATTCAGCGTTTTCGGACACAAGTCCACATAACATCTTTTCTTTCTTTGTGTGTGAGGAATGTTTCCTGAAAGTTTGGCCGTACCTTTTTGTAACACCCTGTATATATTAAGTACAAATGCATATACCCTCTTTTGTTTAAATTTGTTCAAAGGAATGCAAATTCCAGAAATAAAAATTACTATTATTTTTTTCAAAATAAGATTTACTTAAAAATGAAAAATTTTGGCACTGCTGTTGTGTCTCGTTGACATCTCTGTTTGTTTTTTAATAGGTTATTAGTAACAAATAATAAATACCTGTTATATCGAAAGACAATCAAATACAGAAAAACATCGATGAATCGGAACAAAAATACCGGTATCGCTTTTAAGCACCCTGTTTTTTGTGGTGTCACCGCCAGACACCACACTTGCTAGGTGCTAGCCTTTAAATCGGCCGCGGTCTGTTAGTATACGTCGGACCCGCGTGTCGCCACTATCAGTGATTGCAGACCGAGCGCCGCCACACGGCAGGTCTAGTCTAGAGAGACTCCCTAGCACTCGCCCCAAATGTACAGCCGACTTTGCTAGCAATGGTTCACTGTCTACACGCTCTCATTTGCAGAGACGACAGTTTAGCATATCCTTCAGCTACATCATTTGCTACGACCGACCAACGCGCCATATTCAGTTACTATTGATATTGATATTGTGAATCATGTACCTTCAAGAGCGAAGTTCATCATTAATGGATTAAAGTTAAGTATCAAACTAATTATTCCCGATTTCTGAATTTTAATTCCGTGTCATGTTCCCGACCTCACGTCAGTATAGTTCTTCCCTCCTCACGCCAGCCTGAGTGAGCTAAAACGCGTGCATTTCGGTTTCGACTACTACGAGGTGCATTGAAGTTCTAAGGCCTCCGATTTTTTTTTCTCCGGACTGGAAAGATATAGAAACATGCGCATTGTTTTAAATGAGGGCGGGTTCATTGTCAATACGTCCCAGAGATGGCAGCACCGCACGGCAGATGGAATTTTACCGCCAGCGGCGAGAATGAGAACTGTTTTAAATACTTAAAATGGCGACGTTTTCCTTACTTGAACAGCGTGCAATCATTCGTTTTCTGAATTTGCGTGGTGTGAAACCAATTGAAATTCATCGACAGCTGAAGGAGACATGTTGTGATGGAGTTATGGATGTGCCGAAAGTGCGTTCGTGGGTGCGACAGTTTGATGAAGGCAGAACATCGTGTGACAACAAACCGAAACAACCTCGGGCTCGCACAAGCCGGTCTGACGACATGATCGAGAAAGTGGAGAGAATTGTTTTGGGGGATAGCCGAATGACTGTTGAACAGATCGCCTCCAGAGTTGGCATTTCTGTGGGTTCTGTGCACACAATCCTGCATGACGACATGAAAATGCTAAAAGTGTCATCCAGGTGGGTGCCACGAATGCTGGTGGACGACCACACGGCTGCCTGTGTGGCATGTTGCCAAGCAATGTTGACGTGCAACGACAGCATGAATGGGACTTTCTTTTCGTCGGTTGTGACAATGTATGAGACGTGGATGCCATTTTTCAATCCAGAAACAAAGTGCCAGTCAGCTCAATGGAAGCACACAGATTCACAGCCACGAAAAAAATTTCAGGTAACCGCCAGTGCTAAAAAAAATGATGGTTTCCATGTCCTGGGACAGCGAGGGCGTAATCCTTACCCATTGCGTTCCAAAGGGCACTGCAGTAAAAGGTCCATCCTACGAAAATGTTTTGAAGAACAAATTCCTTCCTGCACTGCACCAAAAACGTCTGGGAAGGGCAGCGCGCGTGTGCTGTTTCACCAAGGTAACGCACCCGCACAACGACCTACGTTACGCAACAGTTTCTTCGTGATAACAACTTTGAAGTGATTGCTTATGCTCCCTACTCACCTGACCTGACTCCTAGTGACTTTTGGCTTTTTCCAACAATGAAAGACACTCTCCGTGGCCGCATATTCACCAGCAGTGCTGCTATTGCCTCAGCGATTTTCTAGTGGTCAAAACAGACTCCTAAAGAAGCCTTCGCAGCTGCCATGGAATCATGACGTCAGCGTTGTGAAAAAATGTGTAAGTCTGCAGAGCGATTACTTCGAGAAGTAACGCCAGTTTCATCGATTTTGGCTGAGTAGTTAATTAGAATAAAAATCGGAGGCCTTAAAACTTGAATGCACCTCCTTTCTGAACTGCAACAAAAACGTCTGGGAAGGGCTGCGCATGTGCTGTTTCACCAAGACAACGCACCCGCACATCCAGCTAACGTTACGCAACACAACATTTTTGCCATCCCAATTGCAGGCGTGCTGAGCTTCTCGCTACCGCTGTCCGGGGCGGCGCCCACAGGCACGTGGCACTTGCACCTGGAGGCGGACGACCGCCGGCTCTCTGGCTGGGGGGCGGCGGCAGCCTTCAACGTCAGCCTGCCGCAGCAGGAGGCGACCGGGGCCGGCGCGGGCGGCGGCGCCGGGGGCGGCACGGCCAGGCCGCTGGGCACGCCGGCCTCGCCCTGGCTGGGAGCCGGGGGCGGCGGAGGCGACGAGGGCGGCGGGGGCGGCGGGGGTGGAGGTCGCGGCGAGGTGACGCAGTCGTCGGCGCCCGAGGACGAGGTGGCGATGGCGGAGGAGCACTTCGTGGAGCTGCGCTTCGGACGCGCCGTCCGCAGGCTGTACAAGCCGGGCCTGCCTTTCGTCGGCAAGGTGAGTGCCAGCCACCCTCTGCCACGCACTGCATTCTGCCGCTTCGGACGCGCCGTCCGCAAGCTGTACAAGCCGGGCCTGCCGTTCGTCGGCAAGGTGAGTGCCAGCCACCCTCTGCAACGCACTGCATTCTGCCGCTTCGGACGCGCCGTCCGCAGGCTGTACAAGCCGGGCCTGCCGTTCGTCGGCAAGGTGAGTGCCAGCCACCCTCTGCCACGCACTGCATTCTGCCGCTTCGGACGCGCCGTCCGCAGGCTGTACAAGCCGGGCCTGCCGTTCGTCGGCAAGGTGAGTGCCAGCCACCCTCTGCCACGCACTGCATTCTGCCGCTTCGGACGCGCCGTCCGCAGGCTGTACAAGCCGGGCCTGCCGTTCGTCGGCAAGGTGAGTGCCAGCCACCCTCTGCCACGCACTGCATTCTGCCGCTTCGGACGCGCCGTCCGCAGGCTGTACAAGCCGGGCCTGCCGTTCGTCGGCAAGATGAGTGCCAGCCACCCTCTGCCACGCACTGCATTCTGCGGCTGCTGGCATCCTCCGCAACGATGGACATCTTCTGATGGGAGACCACCAACCTCACATCACACTTTTAGGCGCAAAATCATACACGAGTGGCCTACTGGGACCATCCGACCGCCGTGTCATCCTCATTTACATCTATATCTACATCTACATGATTACTCTGCAATTCACAATTAAGTGCTTGGCAAAGGGTTCATCGAACCACAATCATACTATCACCCTAGTTCTAAGGCCTCCGATATTTTTTCTAATTAACTACTCACTCGTAATCGATGATACTGGCGTCACTTCTCGACGTAATCGCCCTGCAGACGTACACATTTTTCACAACGCTTACGTCATTATTCCATGGCAGCGGCGAAGGCTACTTTAATAGTCTGTTTTGACCACTGGAAAATCGCTGATGCAGTAGCAACACAGCTGGTGAATGTGCGGCCACGGAGAGTGTCTTTCATTGTTGGAAGAAGCCAAAAGTCACTAGGAGCCAGGTCAGGTTGTAGGCAGCATGAGGAATCACTTCAAAGTTGTTATCACGAAGAAACTGTTGCGTAACGTTAGCTCGATGTTTAGGTGTGTTGTCTTGGTAGAACAGCACACGCACAGCCCTTCCCGGACGCCTTTGTAGCAGTGCAGAAAGGAATTCGTTCTTCAAAACATTTTCGTAGCATACACCTGTTACCGTAGTGCAATTTGGAACGCAATGGGTAAGGATTACGCCCTCGCTGTCCCAGAACATGGACACCATCAGTTTTTCAGAAATTTTTTTGGTGGCGGTGAATCTGTGTGCTTCCATTGAGCTAACTGGCGCTTTATTTCTGGATTGAAAAATGGCATCCACATGTCATCCATTTGCTTGGCAACATGCCACACGGGCAGCCGTGTGGTCGTCCGTCAGCATTCGTGGCACCCACCTGGATGACACTTTTCGTATTTTCTGGTCGTCATGCAGGATTGTGTGCACAGAACCCACAGAAATGCCAACTCTGAAGGCGATCTGTTCAACAGTCATTCGGCGATTCCCCAAAACAGTTCTCTCCACTTTCTCGATCGTGTCGTCAGACCGGCTTGTGCGAGCCCGAGGTTGTTTCGGTTTGTTGTCACACGATGTTCTGCCTTCATTAAACTGTCGCACCCACGAACGCACTTTCGACACATCCATAACTCCATCTCAACATGTCTCCTTCAGCTGTCGATGAATTTGAATTGGTTTCGCACCACGCAAATTCAGGAAACGAATTATTGCACGCTGTTCAAGTAAGGAAAACGTCGCCATTTTAAGTATTTAAAACAGTTCTCATTCTCGCCGCTGGCGGTAAAATTCCATCTGCACTACCATGCTGCCTTCTCTGGGACGTATTGACAATGAACGCGGCCTCATTTTAACACAATGCGCATGTTTCTATCTCTTTCCAGTCCGGAGAAAAAAAAGTCAGAGGCCTTAGAACTTGAATACACCTCGTATCTCTCCACCATTCCACTCCCGAACAGCGCGCGGGGAAAATGAACTCCTAAACCTTTCTGTTCGAGCTCTGATTTCCCTTATTTTATTTTGATGATCATTCCTACCTATGTAGGTTGGGCTCAACAAAATATTTTCGCATTCGGAATAGAAAGTTGGTGACTGAAATTTCGTTACTACATCTCGCCACGGCGAAAAACGTCTTTGCTTTAATGACTTCCATCCCAACTCGCGCATCATATCTACCACACTCTCTCCCCTATTATGTGTTAATACAAAACGAGCTGCCCTTTTTTGAATCTTTTCGATGTCCTCCATCAATCCCACCTGGTAAGGATCCCACACCGCGCAGCAATATTCTAACAGATGACGAACGAGTGTAGTGTAAGCTGTCTCTTTAGTGGACTTGTTGCATCTTCTAAGTGTCCTGCCAATGAAACGCAACCTTTGGCTCGTCTTCCTCACAATATTATCTATGTGGTCTTTCCAACTGAAGTTGTTCGTAATTTTAACACCCAGGTTCTTAGTTGAATTGACAGCCTTAAGAATTATACTATTTATTGAGTAATCGAATTCAACTGATTTCTTTTGGAACTCATGTGGATCACCTCACACTTTTCGTTATTTAGCGTCAACTGCCACCTGCCACACCATACAGCAATCTTTTCTAAATCGCTTTGCAACTGATACTGGTCTTCGGATGACCTTACCAGACGGTAAAGTACAGCATCATCTGCGAACAACCTAAGAGAACTGCTCAGATTGTCACCCAGGTCATTTATATGGATCAGGAACAGCATAGGTCCCAGGACGCTTCCCTGGGGAACACCTGATATCACTTCAGTTTTACTCAATGATTTGCCATCTATTGCTACGAACTGCGATCTTCCTGACAGGAAATCACGAATCCAGTCGCACAACTGAGATGATACCCCATAGGCCTGCAGCTGGATTAGAAGTCGCTTGTGAGGAACGGTGTCAACAGCTTTCCGGAAATCTAGAAATACGGAATCAACTTGAGATCCCCTGTCGATAGTGGCCATTACTTTGTGCGAATAAGAGCTAGCTGCATTGCACAAGAGCGATGTTATCTGAAACAATTCTAATTATGTATCAATAGATCGTTCCCTTCGAGGTGATTCATAATGTTTGAATTCAGTATATGCTCCAAAACCCTATTGCAAATCGACGTCAATGATATAGGTCTGTAGTTGGATGGATTACTCCTACTACCCTTCTTAAATGCTGGTGTGACGTGGGCAATTTTCCAATCTGTAGGTACAGATCTATTGGTGAGCGAGCGGTTGTATATGATTGTTAAGTAGGGATCTATTGTATCAGCGTAATCTGAAAGGAACCTAATCGGTATACAATCTGGACCTGAATACTTGGCCCATATTAGTGGAGGATGCTGATAGGACTGGCATGTGGTCACCACACGGCTCTCCCGGTCGTTATGATGGTATTCTTGACCGAAGCCGCTACTATTCGGTCGAGTAGCTCCTCAATTGGCATCATGAGGCTCAGTGCACCCCAAAAAATGGCAACGCCGCATGGCGGCCTGGATGGTCACCCATCCAAGTGCCTACCACACCCGACAGCGCTTCACTTCGGTAATCTCACGGGAACCGGCGTATCCACTGCGGCACATCTGATGAAGGATACAGAAAAATTGCTTTTTGGCAGGGACGTATGTAAACACCAGCTACGTTCAATATACACTGAACTGAACACAAAACGGGTTAGAACACTGTTGGAGAAACAATGAAACAAACATGCCAAATTTAAAACGACACTCCCCTGGTGGATTAAAACTGTGTGCTGGACCGAGACTCGAACACGGGACATTTGCCTTTCGCGGGCGAGTGCTCTACCAACTGAGCTACCCAAGCACGACTCTCGCCCCATCCTCAAAGCTGTACTTCTTGCAGTGCCTGCTTGTTCTGCAATGTTCTTAGGAGAGCTTGTGTAAAGTTTGGAAGGCAGGAGACGAGGTACTGGCAGAATTGAAGCTGTGAGGACGGAATGTGAGTTGTGCTTGGGTAGCTCAGTTGATAGAGCACTCGCCCGCGAAAGGCAAAGATCCCGTGTTCGAGTCTCGGTCCGGCACACAGTTTTAATCTGTCAGGGGAGTTTCATATCAGCGCACACTCCGCTGCAGAGTGAAAATCTCATTCTATGCCAAATTTAAACAGACACAAATTTAGCGCGGACTTCATGGCGAGATTCTTATAACAGTTTGCACAACGAAACTTCGTCTCGAAATATGGCAGAAAATCCAAAGAGATTCTGGTCGTATGTGAAGTATGTTAGCGGCAAGAAACAAGCAATGCCTTCTCTGCGCGATAACAATGGAGATACTACCGAAGACAGTGGTGCGAAAGCAGATTTACTAAACACAGCCTTCGGAAATGCCTTCGCAAAAGAAGACGAAGTAAATATTCCAGAATTCGAACCAAGAACAGTTGCCAACATGAGTAACCTAGAAGTAAATATCCTCGGAGTAGTGAAGCAACTCAAATCACTTGATAAAAGCAAGTCTTCTGGTCCAGACTGTGTACCTATTAGGTTCCTTTCGAAGTGTGCTGATGCATTAGCTCCATACTTAACAATCATATACAACGAAAGATCCGTACCCAAAGACTGGAAAGTTGCACAGGTCACACCAATATTCAACGAAGGTAATAGGAATAATCCACTAAATTACAGGCCCATGTCGTTAACGTCGATATGCAGGAGGATTTTAGAACATATATTGTGTTCGAACATTGTGAATTACCTCGAAGAAAACGGTCTATTCTCACAGAGTCAACATGGGTTTAAAAAACATCGTTCCTGTGAAACACAACTAGCTCTTTATTCACATGAAGTGTTGGATGCTTGGGTGTTGTGTGATGTCCTTAGGTTAGTTAGGTTTAAGAAGTTCTAAGTTCTAGGGGACTGATGACCATAGATGTTGAGTCCCATAGTGCTCAGAGCCTTTTGTTGAGTGCTATTGATAATGGATTTCAGATTCCGTATTTCTGGATTTTCTGTACCACACAAGCGGCCTGTAGTGAAATAGAGTTCATATGGAATATCGTCTCAGTTATGTGACTGGATTTGTGATTTCCTGTCGGAGAGGTCACAGTTCGTAGTAACTGACGGAAAGTCATCGAGTAAAACAGAAGTGATTTCTGGCGTTCCCCAAGGTAGTGTTATAGGCCCTTTGCTGTTAAAAATTCCAAAACGGTTTAGAAAAGAAATCTGAATGGTACGAAAAGTGGCAGTTGACCCTAAATAACGAAAAGTGTGAGGTCGTCCACATGAGTGCTAAAAGGAACTCGTTAAAATTCGGTTACACGATAAATCAGTCTAATCTAAAAGCAGTAAATTCAAGTAAATACCCAGGTATTACAATTACGGACAACTTAAATTGGAAGGAAAGCACAGGAAATGTTGTGGGGAAGGCTAACCAAAGACTGCGTTTTATTGGCAGGACACTTAGGAAATGTAACATACCTACTAAGGTGACTGCCTGCACTACGCTTTATCCGTCCCCTTTTGGAATACTGCTGCGCGGTGTGGGATCCTTACCAGGTAGGACTGACGGAGAAGTTCAACGAAAGACAGCACGTGTTGTACTATCGCGAAATATGGGAAAGAGTCTCACAGAAATGATACAGGATTTGGGCTGGAAATCGTTAAAAGAAAGGCGTTTTTCGTTGCGACGCAATCTTCTCACGGAATTCCAATCACCAACTTTCTCCTCCGAATGCGAAAATATTTTTTTTTGCACCCATCTACATCGGGAGGAACGATTACCACGATAAAAAGGGAAATTAGAGATCGCATGGAAAGATATAGGTGTTCATTCTTTCCGCGTCCTATACGAGATAGGAATAATAGAGAATTTTGAAGGTGGTTCGATGAACCCTCTGCCAGGCACTTCAATGTGATTTGCAGAGTATCCATGTAGATGCAGATGTAGAAGTGCTGAAGAAAATGGTATTAGAATCCGTATTCAAATACAGAGGTAAGTAAACAGGCAGAATACGACCATGCTGCTATGTAAGGCAACAAGTGTTTGGCGCAGTTGTTAGATCGGTTACTGCTGCTACAATGGCAGCTCAATAAGATTTAAGTGAGTTTCAACGTGGTGTTGTTGTCGGCTCACGAGCGATGGGACACAGCATCTCCGGGGTAGCAATGAAGTGGGGATTTTCCCGTACAACCGTTTCACGAGTGTACCGGGAATCTGTATAGGTGTGAGTGACACGTACGTAAGCACCCTGCCTGATCCCTTGCATCCATTCATGTCCACTGTGTATTCCGACGGACTTGGCCACTTCCAGCAGGACAGTGCGACCTCCCACACGTCCAGAATGGCTACAGAGTGGCTGGAGTAACACCCTTTTGAGTTTAAACATTTCCACTGGCTACCAAACTCCCCAAACATGAATATGAACTGTTCAGCAGAGATGTCCATCCCTACGTACTTTCACGGATTTATGGACAGCAGTGCAGGAGTGATAAGTGCTTTCCATCTGAGAAATAGGGAAAAGCACACACAAGTTAATGAAAACAAGGTCTGGGGTTAAGGTTGTAGAAAGTGACGCTCCAGATTACCTATGATTAACACATGACACATGTCTGACGTTAAAAAAAACTGCATGAATTTCAAATCATGAATCTCCACCAGAAACAACCTACTGGCCGGACCACAGTGGGGCAGTCAAGCCTCAAACCATCCGAACTTCTGCAGTGGCATTATGCTACTGTACTGCAGAGTAGGCCTGTCCTGTTTCGTATAAGTCAATTCGTGGAACACAGGTGGATATTGTCCTAAACGACACACGCAGAATTACAAAAGGCTGCTTGAAGTCAATTCAGGAACTGCATGGCCTCCTGTTCGGAGAGAAATAAGTCTGCAACTCGTGGTCTAGTGGTTACAGTTTCTGCCTCGGGATCACCAGGTCACATATTCAGTTCCTAGCTGGGATGGCGATTTCCTCTGCCTGGGGTGTGGGTGTTTGTATTGTCCTCATCATTTCATCAACGGGTCCCATATTCAGTTCCCAGCTGGTATGGGAATCTTCTCTGCCCAGGGACTGGGTGTTTGTGTTGTCCTCATCATTTCATCATCATCATCACCATCTTCATCATCATCGTCATCATCACCATTCGTGACAGTGGCTAGATTGGACTGTGTAAAAATTGGACTGTGTAAAAACTAGGACTTTGTATGGGCACTAATAACTATGCAGCTGAGCGCCTACAAACCCAAACATCATCATCATCGGAGATAAATAGCAGCAGACAGGGAAAGAGAAATAGTACCAACCAGGGAAAGAACGAAACTGCAGCAGGAATAAATGCATCCCTTGCATGGGCAACGACCCTGCCCACAACGACTAACGTCAAGGAATAGCTTCCTTAGAACATCAAAGAAACTAACAATCACTTATGATGAAGCCGTGCTGCAGTTATGAAAGACTGAGACATCCCACCCTCCGGGTTGGAAAGACTGTCAGAATCTCTGGTCACGACGAGAACTGGCCGATCTGGCAGCCCTCGATTAGGCTGGGATCAGATGTGGGCAGATCAAGGACTAACCTGGCAAAATGCGGAAACAGTGAAGAAAACAAAACCCAATATGACTGCAGGGAAGAACAGACTGTTCAGCATATGCTTCAGTGTCCACTGCGTCCAGGCGCCTGCCCAGAAAATACACTGCAAGTTGCTAAATTTGAGTCAAAGATTACATGAACTGTGCTGATCTGTCAAAAATTGTTTTGTGTACGTTTCTGAAACAAGAATAATAACAATCAGCACGACCGATCGATTCTACGTGAAAATTTATACTATAATTCTAAATCAGCAGAGAAATGTTCCTGTTGGACAACAAATGCTCCTGTTTTAAAAGTCTTTGTTACTGGTAAGTTGGAAAAACGTACAGTATTTAACAATCACTTTCTGAGCATTGCTGCTGAATTAAACAAAAACTCTACAGGGAATCATATGACTCTCTTGGAAAATGCCTTTCCGAGACTGATGTCTGAAATACTCCTCTGTGATACAGACAAGAGGGAGATTGAGTCAGTAATTAAATCACTGAGCACTACGGCCTTTCACGGATATGAAGGAGTGCCTAGAGGAATATTACATTGCTATGCTGCACATGTTAGCCTTGTACATATCCATATTTGTAATTTTTCCTCTAAAAATGTTGAGTACTCACTAAAAAGCCGCCTTATAAAAAGGGATAAAGGGATAATGAAGACAATTTTAGGCCATTTCTACGCCATCAGTGTTTGCTAAAGTTATTGAAAAGGCTATGTATGTAAGGATAACTGATCATTTTATTTCACATAATTTATTGTCAACTGTATATTTCGGATTTAGAACTGGTTTAACAACTGAAAATGCTACATTATCTTTTGTCTTGAGGTACTGGATGGATTAAACAAAAGGTTTCGAAAGCTAGGTTTCTTTTTTGATTTAACCAAGGCGTTTTATTCTGTTGATCACAAAATATTGCTCTAGAAGTTGGACTGTTATGGAGCATAGGGAGCAGCTCACAATTGCTTCACCTCTTATTTTAAGAACAGACAGCGAAAGGTCATTATTCACAGTGTTGAGAATGGCTGTGATGTGGGATCTGAGTGGGGTGCAGTCAAATAGGGGATGCCCCACGGATCAGTGCTGGGGCCACTTCTGTTCCTTAGTTATGTAAATGATATGCCCTCTAATATTATGGCAAACTAAAATGTTTCTGTTTACTGATGACAGTAGCTTAGCTTGGCAGCAAAGGGTGTTGTATGCAACAATGGCTCAATTTCAAATAGTGCAGTGCATGACCTAAGGTCATGGCTTCTAGAAAATAAACTAACGCTGAATCACAGCTAGACTCAGTTTTTACAGTTGCTAACACACAATTCAACAAAACCTGGCATTTTAATTTCATAGAATAGGCTTATAGTTAGTGAAACTGATCAGTTAAGATGTCTAGGTGTCCAGATAGCTAGTGAACTGTTATGGAAAGTCCACATTGAGGATCTTGTTCAAAGACTTAATGCTGCCATTTTTACTATTCGTACGGTATCTGAAGTAAGTGTACGTTCGACACGAAAATTAGCCTATTTTGTTTATTTTAAACAGCCGATTCTGGCAATAAGGGGTATAACTTCGTGTCTTGTCGGCCCATGTTTGCTAGTCTGGGTATTTTGACATTGGCCTCGAAATATATATGTTATTTACTGTCGTTTCTTGTTAACAATATCAGCTTATTCCCAAGAACTAGCAGCTTTCTCTCAGTTAATACTGGGCAGCAATCCTATCTGCAGTAGGATAGCACTTCCTTAACTCTCATGCAGAAAGGTGTGCAGTATACTGCTCCCTCCATTTTTAATAAACTATCGCAACAATTCAAAAATCTTAGCAGTATTCCACGCGCTTTCAAATCTGAATAGAAGGTTTTCCTCATGGGTCACTTATTCTATTCTCTCGAGGACTTCCTTGAAAAAGTCAGTTGATTCCTGTTGATTCTGTTTACATAAACTTACGGTTTTTCTTTTTTGGGTTCATAAACATTTTATTTTATCTTTCTTTTACGTTTATGTTGTAATTTTGTGTACTGATACATTCCACGTTGTTGGAGATTTACTCCTCAATTTGGTCCTAGAGAACTAGAGGTATAAAATTAAAAAAAATAGAATAATCAAAAATGTGGGGAATCAGCTGGCCCAATACTTATTCTGCCTTCCTGACCGAAAATTCCGACATGCGGACTTAGTGGTGCTCTTTTTAACACTGAACATACTTAAGCCTTATAGCTATCCTCTCTATGTAATGAAGCCTTCATATTGAGCATGTCCCTGTCCACTGCCTTCTCCTTTTCCTCCCAGTGGCCCTTCCTGCTGTCTGCATCTCCCCTGACACTATCTTCATCTTCCTCCCGCTCTTCGTTACTACTGTCTCCTTCTCTGGCACTTTCACTGCCTCTCTGTTCCATCGCCATTCTCTTCGTTCCATTCTTTTTCTCCCCCATTCCCATTCCATTTTCATTCTTGTGTACAGTCTGCCGTCTTTCTTTTCAGCTACCATTGCCTCGTCTCCTGTTACGTCTGCCACAAACGGCCCCTGGCAGGCAGATGGTGGTTGGTGGTGGTTAGTGTTTAACGCCCCGTCATTAGTAATGGAGCACAAGCTCGGGTTAGCGAAGGATTGGGAAGGAAATCGTTCGTGCCCTTTCAAAGGAACCATCCCGGCATTTGCCTAAAACGATTTAGGGAAATTACAGAAAACCTAAATGAGTATGGCCGGAGACGGGATTGAACCGTCGTCCTCCCGAATGCGAGTCCAGTGTGCTAACCACTGCGCCAACTCGCTCGCTCCTGGCAGGCAGACTACACTCAAGACACCCCTGTGTACCATATAACTTACACAAGCACTTGCACGTGCAACCAAGAGGAAAACAATTCTTCAAAATAAACAGAACTTTCTAGAGACTAATGCGAACCTTTTTCTGCAAAGGTCGCCTCACAGACACAGGGAAAGTTGGAGTACTCCGCCAACCTCCGCCGGCTTTGTAAGGCCAGCGCAGAAGCAGTACAGCAAGTTACTTGTCAAGCTAGGAACATATTTGACGGACCTCACCGACGCTCTTGATGAATAGTCGTCTACATGTTGTTTTCTTTGTGTATATATAGTTACTGTTCCATAATTGTAGTTCAGTTTCAATAAACGACATTATACTGAGTGTTCTACAATACTGAGTATTCTCCATCTCCAAACATGTCCTTAGCAATTGTTCGCACCGACTTTTGATCAGCAGACCATGAAATTTCAACTCAGGGGAGTAGGGGGTCTGGGAGGATCCGAACCCCAACTCACCCCACCTTGGGGCCTTTGAAAGATCTTGAGTCATCTGGTTTTTTTTTCATTTCCGCTATATTCTCTCCCCCTCTTGCTCCCACTACTTCTATCTCCACTCATCTTGTTTTCTCCTTTACTGCCACATCTCTCACTGACCATCTCTATTTCCTCTCTTGCATTCCATTTCTACTTTCTTTATCGATCTCCCCTTTCACTCTCACTTCCACTCTCCCACTATCACTGATTTCTCTCACTGTCTCCTCCCCCTTTCACTGTCCATCATTGTCTCCTTGCTACTCTCTTTCTTCACAAAAGAGCACAAATATGTTCACTTGCCAGAATGAATGGCAAGCAGGGCAGAATGAGGACTGATCCAGCTGGTCTCCCACTTTTCTGTCAGAGTTTTTTTTAAACAGGAGAATATTAGTCTTTTTGTGCCCTGACACAGGCCTATTTTCTATTGCTTCCCTTCTTTTCCCTGTCACAGCAGGATGCAGTGTTTATAAGAGGGCTGTTCCGAAAGTAACGCCTCCTATTTTTACTCATGGAAACTGCAGGACAGTCATAAATCACAACATCACAACTAAACTGTGCACTATTTCAGCATACAGACTGTCATTTTTCCATGTAGTCACCACCATTCGTTATGCATTTTTACCCGCTCTGAACCAGAGCTCATGTCCCGCGCTTGTACAAGTCGGAACCTGCTGTGGCTAAACACTTCCTCAGAGCTTTGAGAACAGCATGGAAATCTTGAAAATGTTCGCCACGCAGTCCATCTTTCAGAGGCCCAAAGCGAGCGACGTCTGAAGCCGCTAAATCGGGACTGTACGCCTGGATGTGTAGAATAGTTGAGCCGAATCTTGCAACTAGCTGCGTGGTCGCGGAACTCGTTTGGAGGCTGGAGTTGTGATGTCGGTCTTCTTCTCTGGCCTTACCCTGGGAATCCAGACTTTCAGCTTAGTCATTGTGTCTTGTACTGTGCCGAACTGGCAGTTTCTCCAGACTCCAGGACATCTGCAATAACCACATTCTGTCTGTCGTAGAAGACCGAGCACATCATTTCTCCTGCAGACGGGTGTGTCTCGAATATCTTCTTTGATGGAGAATTTGCATGTCTCCATTCTGTGGACTGGCTATTGGATTCCGGATTGTAGTGGTGACCCCAGGTCACATCTCTGGTGACGATGTTATACAGAAAACTGTCACCTTCAGCTTCATATTGGTCCAGCAGGACCTGACAAATTGCCATTCGATGAGTTTTTTGTTCTTCTGTAAGCATCCGCTGTACCCATCTCGTACAGACTTTGCCATAACCGAGATGTTCCAACATTGTTTGCAAAGCGCTACAGCCGACTTCAGTTTTGGACACAACACTCTGGTGGTCATCCGCCGATCAGCAGGGGTGTGTTCATCGAGATGCTCTTCATTGGGAGGCATGAGAGCTGTGCAGAGTCGATGGGGCTGTGGCTTCTTTAGCACACCATTTCCACCACCTACGAAATGCGGCACCCATTGCGTCACATTGCTCACGTCTATTGTATGATCTCCATACACCTTTAGCAAGCGTCAATGGATTTCAGTCGGAGCAATTCCTTCAGCAGTGAGGAATTCAATCAGACAGTGCTGTTTTATATGCGCAACCATATCAGACTCAATTTCTAGAACACTCTTCTGCTGGTGCCAACTAACACAGAACAAAAGAACCACTTTCAAATATAAAAGGAAGGTTCCACCATTAGCACTATGCCAACAATATCTCGCACGGACATCCAAAGTGACAAAAAAAATAACCTTCGGAAGAAGCTCCGTGTAATGTGAATTTTACAGATCAGTAAAATTTTCCATAACACTTTTAGGCCACGCCTGCAGTATCCTAAAAAGGTCTGGCACGAGTGGCCAAGCGGTTCTAGGCGCTACAGTCGGGAACCGCGAGACTGCTATTGTCAAGGTTCGAATCCTGCTTTTGGCATGAATATGTGTGATGTCCTTAGGTTAGTCAGGTTTAAGTAGTTGTGAGTTCTAGGGAACTGATGACCTACGAAAAGTCCCATAGTGCTCAGAGCCATTTGAACCGTTTTGAACCTAAAAAGTGCCGTGTTTCATTTGCAACTTAAAGAATTTCGCATCACAAAAAAAAAATTGTTAAGTCCTTACACCGCCAGCGCAACGGCCTTGCCGTAGTGGAAACACCAGTTCCGTCAGGTCACCGAAGTTAAGCGCTGTCAGACGCGGCCGGTACTTGGATGGGTGACGGTCCGGGCCACCATGTGGTGTTGCCATCTTTCCGGGTACACTCAGCCTCGTGATGCCAACTGAGGCGCTACTCGACCGAATAGTAGTGGCTTCGGTCAAAGAAAACCATCATAACGACCGGGAGAGCGGTGTGCTGGCCACACGCCCCGCTTATCCGCATCGTCCATGAGGATGACACGGCGGTCGGATGGTCCCGATGGGCCACTTGTGGCCTGAAGACAGGGACGGAGTGCTTACACCGCCAGATGGAGCCATCGAATAATATCCAGGTAAAGACAGCCTGTTCTGTGTCCTTCAATCAGAGGCAGTGCTGGGTAGGCTTTGATTTGTGAAAAAATGGCGACGGTAAAAATAGTTTCGTGACCTCAGAACCATTATAGTCACCCCACAACCGCCTTGCTGTTTGTTCACTACGGCAGTGAAACTACATTCACGCCATACTTGCTTCAGTAAGAAAATTTTGATTCTGTTGATCTCGCTGACCCATAAACTTATCGGAAAAAGTTTCCGTAGCTCATCGAGAAAATCATATTAGAACAGGGTAAAAAATTCTTCAACATTAGTTGTCTACAGACATTACAGAAGTGCTCAACCGCGCAATTCGTATTTTCTGTACCCAAACATCAAGGTTTGTCCTGCTTTTCTAGGGGACAGTCCATAAAAAATGGTGCTTCTACACTGAAGAACCAAAGACACTGGTACGTCCGCCTAATATCGTGTGGGGGCCACATGAGTAAGCAGAAGTGCCGCAGCACGACGTAGTATGGACTCGACTAATGTCTGAAGCAGTGATGGATGGCACTGACACCACGAATCCTGCACGGCTGTCCATAAATCCGTAAACAAACGAGGAGACCTCTTCCAAACAGCACGTTGCAAGTCAATCCAGATATGCTCAATAATTTTCATGTCTGGGGACTCTGGTGGCCATCGGATGTGTTTGAACTCAGAAGATTATTCCTGGAGCCACTCTGTAGATATTCCGGACGTGTAGGGTGTTGCATTGTCGTGCTGTCCGTTAGAATGCACAATGGACATGAATGGATGCAGATGATCAGACAGGACGCTTACGTACGTTTAACCTGTTAGAGTTGTATCTAGACGTGTCAGAAGTCCCATATCACTCAAACTGCTTACGCTCCACACCATTACAGAGCCTAGACCACCTTTAACAGTCCCCTGGTCCATGGGTTCACTACATTCTCCATAGCCGTACACGTCCATCTGCTCGATACAATTTGAAACGAGTCTCATCCGACCAGGCAACATGTTTCCAGTCATCAACAGTGCTATGTCGGTGTTGACGGGACCAGGCGAGGCTTCAAATGGTTCAAATGATTCTGAACACTATGGGACTTACCATCTGAGGTCATCAGTGCCCTATTCTCAGAACTAATTACACCTAACTAACCTGAGGATATCACACACATCCATGCCCGACGCAGGATTCGAACCTGAGACCTTAGCGGTCGCACAGTTCCAGACTGAAGCGCCTAGAACAGCTCGGCCACAGCGGCCGGCCCAGGCGAGTCGAGACCGTTCGGGTCCGAAAGCCTGTGTCGATGCTGTTTCGTTGAATTCGCAGGCCGACACTTTTTGATGGCCCAGCATTGAAATCTACAGCAGTTTTGCGGAAGGATTGCAATTACGCCACGTTGAACGATTCTCTTCAGTCGTCGTTGGTCTCGTACTTGCGGGATATTTTTTCGGTCGCAGCGATGTCGAGGATTTGATGTTTTACCGCATTCCTGAAATTCACGGTACACTTGTCAAATGGTCGTACGGGAAATTGCCGTCTTCGTCGCTTCCTCGAAGATGCTGTGTCTCAGCACTCGTGCGCCAGCTATGACACCCTGTTGAAACTCACTTAAATCTCGATAAATATGCCATTGTAGCAGCAGTAATTGATCTAACAACTGCGCCAGACGCTCATTGTCTTATACAGGGTGCTCCATTTATCGTGACCGGGCCAAATATCGCATGAAATAAGCGTCAAACGAAAAAACAACAAAGAACGAAACTAGTCTGGCTTGAAAGGGGAAACCAGACGGCGCTATGGTTGGCCCGCTAGATGGCGCTGCTATAGGTCAAACGGATATCAACTGCGTTTGTTTAGAAATAGGAACCCCCATTTTTTATTACATATTCGTGTAGTGCGTAAAGAAATATGAATGTTTTAGTTGGACCACTTATTTCGCTTTGTGGTAGATGGCGCTGTTATAGTCACAAACATATGGCTCACAATTGTAGACGAACAGTTGGTAACAGGTAGGTTTTTTAAATTAAAATACAGAATGTAGGTACGTTTGAACATTTTATTTCGGTTGTTCCAATGTGATACATGTACCTTTGTGAACTTATCATTTCTAAGAACGCATGCTGTTACATCGCGATCACCTGTAAATACCACATTAATGCAATAAATGCTCAAAATGATGTCCGTCAACCTCACTGCATTTGGCAATACGTGTAACGACATTCCTCTCAACAGCGAGTAGTACGCCTTCCGTAATGTTCGCACATGCATTGACAATGCGCTGACGCATGTTGTCAGGCGTTGTTGGTGGATTACGAAAGCAAATATCCTTTAACTTTCCCCACAGAAAGAAATCCGGGTACGTCAGATCCGGTGAACGAGCGAGCCACGGTATGGTGCTTCGACGACCAATACACCTGTCATGAAATATGCTATTCAACATCGCTTCTACCGCACGCGAGCGATGTGCCGAACATCCATCGTATTGGAAGACATCGCCATTCTGTCAATCAGTGAAACACCTTGTAGTAACATTAGTAGAACATTACGTAGAAAATCAGCATACATTGCACCATTTAGATTGCCATAGATAAAATGGGGGCGAATTATCATTCCTGCCATCGTGGATTTTCCGTTTACCAATAGTCCATATTATGCCGGTTTACGTCACCGCTGCTGGTGAATGACGCTGTACAACTTCGTCGCTAAATAAAACGCGTGCAAAAAATCTGTCATCGTGCCGTAATTTCTCTTGTGCCCAGTGGCAGAACTGTACACGACTTTGAAAGTCATCGTCATGCAATTCCTGTTGCATAGAAATATGGTACGGGTGCAATAGATGTTGATGTAGCATTCACAAAACCGACGTTTTTAAGATTCCCGATTCTCGCACAGTTTGTCTGCTACTGATGTGCGGATTATCCGCGACAGCAGCTAAAACACCTACTTGGGCATCATCATTTGTTGCAGGTCGTGGTTGACGTTTCTGTTGTGGTTGGTAGGAGAGCCAACACCGTGTTACTAAAGGAGGCCGAAATGGACGCGTTTTAGCTGACGAAGGCAGGCGTGAGGTCTGGAACATGACAAGGGAATTAGAATTTAGAAACAACGGACGTAGCTGGTGGAATACTTAACTTTAATCCATTAATGACGAACGTCGCTCTTGACGGTACATGATTCAATATCAGCAATAACTGATAATGGCGCCTAGCTAGGTCGTAGCAAATGGCGTAGCTGAAGGCTATGCTAACTATCGTCTCGGCAAATGAGAACGTATTTAGTCAGTGAACCATCGCTAGCAAAGTCGGCTGTACAACTGTGGCGAGTCTCTCTAGACTAGAGCTGCCGTGTGGCGGCGCTCGGTCAGCAATCACTGATAGTGGCGACACGCGGGTCCGACGTATACTAACGGACCACGGCCGATTTAAAGGCTACCACGTAGCAAGTGTGGTGTCTGGCGGTGACACCACAGTTTCACATGTGGATGAACACTTCCTGTTTCCTTAAATAACGTAACTATCCGGCGAACGGTCTGAACACTTGGATGATATCGTCCAGGATACCGAGCAGCATACACAGCACACGCCCGTTGGGCATTTTGATCACAATAGCCATACATCAACACGATATCGACCTTTTCCGCAATTGGTAAACGGTCCACTTTAACACGGGTAACGTATCACGAAGCAAATACCATCCCCACTGGCGGAATGTTACGTGATACCACGTTCTCATATGTTTGTGACTATTACAGCGCCATCTATCAGGAAGCGAAATTAGTGGTCCAACTAAAACTTTAATATTTCTTTACGTACTACACGAATATGTAATAAGAAATGCGGGTTCGTATTTTAAAAAAATCGCAGTTGATATGCGTTTGACCCATGGCATGGGCATCTAGAGGGCGCAACCATAGCGCCATCTGGTTTCCCCGTTAAAGCTAGACGAGTTTCGTTCTTTGAATTTTTTTCGTTTGATGCTTATTTCGTGAGATATTTGGCCCGGTCACTGTCAATGGACCGCCGGCCTGAGTGGCAGAGCGGTTCTAGGCAGTTCAGTCTGGAACCGCGCTGCCGCTACGGTCGCAGGTTCGAATGTGTGTGATGCCCTGCTACCTGTCAGTCCACATTTTGGGAGAAGACCTCTCAGATGAGTACCATCACTCAGTTAGGTTTAAGTAGTTCTAAGTTCTAAGGGACTGATGACCAAAGATGTTGAGTCCCATAGTGCTCAGAGCCATTTGAACCATTTTTTTGAACTGTCAATGGACCACCCTGTATAAGCGTTGACCGACCGCAGCGCCGTATTCTGCCTGTTTACATACATCTGTATCTGGATACGCATGGCTGTACCAGTTTCTTTGGCACCTCAGCGTAATTTAACACTCCCATGTTTATCTTAATTTAAAAATTTGTGGACACCCCCAAAATGTATACCTAGAATCCGCGATTGCACTGTATAATGGAAGAGGTGTGGGGGTGATCCTTCAGCGGGGGTGTCTGGTGTGGTGCAGGTGGAGTCGGTGAGCACGGAGAAGGTGGTCCGGGTGCGGGTGAAGGTGTACGACAACACGACGGCCATCTACAGCCAGGACCTGGAGATCACGTCCGGCGAGGCGGCGTTCGTGGTGCCGGCCATCCTCGCCGACAGCGACCTCATCACGCTGCAGGCCGAGCTGGTCTCGGTGGGCGGCAAGGAGATCGACAGCCACTACGTGTTGGCCAGGGAGCCCGTGCGCAGGTGGCCCGGCTCCAGCGCGCTCCAGGACTGCTACCTGCTCGTCCAGGGCCTGGAGAGGACCTTCCAGGTACGTGCCTAGTTCAAGGCTGCTACCTATTAGTCCACGTTTTGGGAGAAGGTCTCTCAGATGGCTACGATCAGTCAGATGTTATTGAAGCCGGAACACTGTGGATCTGCTGCCCATGTACTCAGGGCCCTGCAGGGGCTCATTCAGGGTGCGTAGTATCGGCCACTTCTCGTCAAGGAATTTGTGCATCCAGGCATGCTTCCTGTGTTAGTGCGCCGTGCGGGATTAGCCAAGCGGTCAAAAGCGCTGCAGTCATGGACTGTGCGGCTGATCCCGGTGAAGGTTCGTCAGCAACTCGTGCTCGTGCGGTAGCGTTCTCGCTTCCCGCGCCCGGGTTCCCGGGTTCGATTCCCGGGGGGTTCAGGGATTTTCGCTGCCTCGTGATGACTGGGTGTTGTGTGCTGTCCTTAGGTTACTTAGGTTTAAGTAGTTATAAGTTCTAGGGATAGACCCGTGGTCTAGGGGTAGCGTCTTTGATTCATAATCAAAACGGCTTCGGTCCTGGGTTCGATCCCCGCCACTGCCTAAATTTTGATAAATAGTCAGCATTGGCGGCCGAAGACTTCCGGCATAAGAAGTCAGCCTCATTCTGCCAACGGCCTTGTCAAAGAGGGCGGAGGAGCGGATAGAGGTTCAGGGCACTCTCTTGTCCTAGGGGTGGGAAATTGCCGCTAAAGGCGGAAGAATGAGCAATGATCAACGACATGAGGATGCAGAAGGCAATGGAAACCACTGCATTAAAGACACGTAACGTGTATCCACAGGACATGTGGCCTGTAGTTGGAAAAGTGTCATGATGATCTCTCCTTTGGCAAAAGATTCCGGAATAGTCCCCCATTCGGATCTCCGGGAGGGGGCTGCCAAGGGGGAGGTTACCATGAGAAAAAGATTGAATAATCAACGTTCTGCGAGTCGGGGCGTGGAATGTCAGAAGCTTGAACGTGGTAGGCAAACTAGAAAATCTGAAAAGGGAAATGCAAAGGCTCAGTCTAGATATAGTAGGGGTCTGAAGTGAAGTGGAAGGAAGACAAGGATTTCTCGTCAGATGAGTATCGGGTAATATCAACAGCAGCAGAAAATTGTATAACAGGTGTGGGATTCGTTATGAATAGGAAGCTAGGGCAGAGGGTGTGTTACTGTGATGAGTTCAGTGACCGGGTTGTTCTAATTAGAATCGACAGCAGACCAACACCGACAACGATAGTTCAGGTATACATGCCGACGTCGCAAGCTGAAGATGAACAGATAGAGAAAGTGTATGAGGATATTGAAAGGGTAATGCAGTATGTAAAGGGGGACGAAAATCTAATAGTCATGGGCGTCTGGAATGCAGTTGTAGGCGAAGGAGTAGAAGAAAAGGTTACAGGATAATATGGGCTTGGGACAAGGAATGAAAGAGGAGAAAGACTAATTGAGTTCTGTAACAAGTTTCAGCTAGTAATAGCGAATACCCTGTTCAAGAATCACAAGAGGAGGAGGTATACTTGGAAAAGGCCGGGAGATACGGGAAGATTTCAATTAGATTACATCATGGTCAGACAGAGATTCCGAAATCAGATACTGGATTGTAAGGCGTACCCAGGAGCAGATATAGACTCAGTGATGAAGAGTAGGCTGAAGTTCAAGACATTAGTCAGGAAGAATCAATACGCAAAGAATACGGAGGTTCTAAGGAATGACGAGATACGTTTGAAGTTGTCTAACGCTATAGATACAGCAATAAGGAATAGCGCAGTAGGCAACACAGTTGAAGAGGAATGGATGTCTCTAAAAAGGGCCATCACAGAAGTTGGGAGGGAAAACATAGGTACAAAGAAGATAGCTGCCCAAAAGCCATGGGTAACAGAAGAAATACTTCAGTTGATTGATGAAAGGAGGAAGTACAAACACGTTCCGGGAAAATCAGGAATACAGAAATACAAGTCGCTGAGGAATGAAATAAATAGAAAGTGCAGGGAAACTAAGACGAAATGGCTGCAGGAAAAATGTGAAGACATCGAAAAAGATATGATTGTCGGAAGGACAGACTCAGCATACAGGAAAGTCAAAACAACCTTTGGTGACATTAAAAGCAACGGTGGTAACATTAAGAGTGCAACGGGAATTCCACTATTAAATGCAGAGGAGAGAGCAGATAGGTGCCAAGAATACATTGAAAGCCTCTATGAGGGTGAAGATTTGTCTGATGTCATAGAAGAAGAAACAGAAGTCGATTTAGAATAGATAAGGGATCCACTATTAGAATCGGAATTTAAAAGAGCTTTGGAGGACTTACAGTCAAATAAGGCAGAAGAGATAGATAACATTCCATCAGAATTTCTAAAATCATTAGGGGAAGTGGCAACAAAACGACTATTCACGTTGGTGTGTAGAATTTATGAGTCTGGCGACATACCATCTGACTTTCGGAAAAGCATCATCCACACAATTCCGAAGACGGCAAGAGCTGACAACTGCGAGAATTATCGCACAATCAGCTTAACAGCTCATGCATCGAAGGAGCTTACGAGAACAATATACAGAAGAATGGAAAAGATAATTGAGAATGCGCTAAGTGACGATCAGTTTGGCTTTAGGAAAAGTAAAGGGACGAGAGAGGAAATTCTGACGTTACGGCTAATAATGGAAGCAAGGCTCAAGAAAAATCAAGACACGTTCGTAATGTTTGTCGACCTGGAAAAAGCGTTCGACAGTATAAAATGGTGCAAGCTGTTCGAGATACTGAAAAAAGTAGGGGTAAGCTATAGGGAGAGACGGGTCATATACAATATGTACAACAACCAAGAGGGAATAATAAGAGTGAACGATCAAGAACGAAGTGCTCGTATTAAGAAGGGTGGAATACAAGGTTACAGCCTTTCGCCCCTACTCTTCAATCTGTACATCGAGAAAGCAATGATGGAAATAAAAGAAAGGTTCAGGAGTGGAATTAAAATACAAGGTGAAAGGATATCAATGATACGATTCGCTGATGACATTGCTATCCTGAGTGAAAGTGAAGAAGAATTAAATGATCTGCTGAACGGAATGAACAGTCTAATGAGTACACAGTATGGTTTGAGAGTAAATTGGAGAAAGACGAAGGTAATGAGAAGTACTAGAAACGAGAACAGCGAGAAACTTAACATCAGGATTGATGGTCACGAAGTCAATGAAGTTAAGGAATTCTGCTACCTAGGCAGTAAAATAACCAATGACGGACGGAGCAAGGAAGACATCAAAAGCAGACTATGGCAAAAAAGGCATTTCTGGGCAAGAGAAGTCTACTAATATCAAATACCGGCCTTAATTTGAGGAAGAAATTTCTGAGGATGTACGTCTGGAGTACAGCATTGTATGGTAGTGAAACATGGACTGTAGGAAAACCGGAACAGAAGAGAATCGAAGCATTTGAAATGTGGTGCTATAGACGAATGTTGAAAATTACGTGGACTGATAAGGTAAGGAATGAGGAGGTTCTTCGCAGAATCGGAGAGGAAAGGAATATGTTGAAAACACTGATAAGGAGAAGGGACAGGATGATAGGACATCTGCTAAGACATGAGGGAATGACTTCCATGGTACTAGAGGGAACTGTAGAGGGCAAAAACTGTAGAGGAAGGAAGACAGAGATTGGAATACGTCAAGCAAATAATTGAGGACGTAGGTTGCAAGTGCTACTCTGAGATGAAGAGGTTAGTACAGGAAAGGAATTCGTGGCGGGCCGCGTCAAACCAGTCAGTAGACTGATGACCAAAAAAAAAAGTTCTAGGGGAGTGATGACCATAGATGTTAAGTCCCATAGTGCTCAGAGCCATTTCTTGAACCGGCGAAGTTTCGAGTCCTCCCTCGGTCGTGGGTGTGTGTGTTTGTCCTTAGGATAATTTAGGTTAAGTAGTGTGTAAGCTTAGGGACTGATGACCTTACCAGTTAAGTCCCATAAGATTTCACACAATTTGAACATTTTTGTGTTAGTCGAGGGTCTTGAAAGGATCTGTTGTGGTTGGCAGGAGCGCCAACACCGTGTTACTAGAGGAGGCCGAAATGCACGCGTTTTAGCTCACGCAGGTTGGCGTGAGGTCTGGAACAGGACAAGGAAATTAGACTTCAGAAAAACGGACGTAGCTGGTGGAATACTTAACTTTAATCCATTAATGACGAACGTCGCTCTTGACGGTACATGATTCACAATATCAATAGTAACTGAATATGGCGCCTTGCTAGATCGTAGCAAAATGACGTAGCTGAAGGCTATGCTAAACTATCGTCTCTGCAAATCAGAGCGTATGTAGACAGTGAACCATCGCTAGCAAAGTCGGCTGTACAACTGGGGCGAGTGCTAGGAAGTCTCTCTAGACCTGCCGTGTGGCGGCGCTCGGTCTGCAATCACTGATAGTGGCGACACGCGGGTCCGACGTATACTAACGGACCGCGGCCTCTTTAAAGGCTACCACCTAGGAAGTGTGGTGTCTGGCGGTGACACCATAGTATCTTTCAAGTGAGTACCATCAGTTGTTATCAAGGCTGCAGCGTGCGCCGAGGTTTTTCAGACGCTGAACATCAGTTGGTTGTCAACTGTAGTGGTTAATAGTACAGTCACCTCTTTGCCGAGGTGCTGAATGGGAAATTCTGTTTATGACAAACCGATTCTGATCAGTGGTTCAGTGTAATCCACAGCTGTTAACAGTTTAATAATGGGTGTACAGGAAATAAGGACGAACTTGAATTTTGCGCCATTTTGTCTTATGATGGTTGGCAGGTGTGGTTCTTTTAATCTCTGTTGGTCCACCATGGCCGGGTGACGTCGGCTGGTAAGTGATTGTCAGTGGCAATAAACTTCACCAACAGCCATATATCTCATGATATTTTATTTTCTTCTGAAAGCAACCAGTTTCGGCATTTCATTTTGCCATCTGCAGGCCCCATACGCTTTTACACGGGGAGAGCAAGGGAGAGGTCCCCGCGGGGACAGCCTCGTCGGCGCCGACACTGGAAACACAGGGCAAGCGGCAGACACCCCATGACTAAAGAGGCGCGTCTGATTCTGACGCCTCACCAGACGGACCTGAGATGACAAACATAGTGCGGCCAAGATGGCGAAGAATGCGCCCTTTCATCCATGGGCGATGGTCGCGGAAATGACGAAAATATACATCTTCTGCCCAGAATTTGTGGGTCTACCGCGACAAAGAAACGCGGTGCGGAGGGTGCAACAAATTCACCAGAGTTCAGTGAGGACGACCATGCAACAATTCAGTCGGCGAAGCACCGTCGCAGGGCTGCGATCGGTACGAAGATAAAAAGAACAAAGAGCGTCCTCGAGAAAATGAAAGGCGAGCAATTTAGACATTTGCGACTTAAGCGTCCGAACGAATCTTTCAGCGGCTCCTTTCGATTGAGGAGTTAAATGCTGAATACCATTAGATTCAATAAAGGTTTGTCCGCGCGGGATTAGCCGAGCGGTCAGGGGCGCTGCAGTCATAGACTGTGTTGCTGATCCCGGCGGAGGTTCGAGTCCTCCCTCGGGCATGGGTGTGTGTGTTTGTCCTTAGGATATTTTAGGTTAAGTAATATGTAAGCTTATGGACTGAAGATTTCACACACATTTGAACATTTGATTTGAACACAAAAAAGGTTTCGAACTGTGCAGACACAAGTTGAGGTCGATTGTTGGTGACAATGACTTGTGGCAATCCTTCTACGCAAAAGGCTTAGATGGTAGCAGACGATGTCGTTGATGACATGTGAACAACAAATGGAAAACCGCTATCAGTATCAACAAGAATTAACCACCGAGCGAGGTGGCGCAGTGGTTAGACACTGGACTCGCATTCGGGAGGACGACGGTTCAATCCCGCGTCCGGCCAGCCCGATTTAGGTTTTCCGTGATTTCCCTAAATCGCTCCAGGCAAATGCCGGGATGGTTCCTTTCAAGGGGCACGGCCGACTTCCTTCCCCGTCCTTCCCTAATCCGATGAGACCGATGACCTCGTTGTATAGTCTCCTTCCCCAAACAAACCAACCAACCAAGAATTAACCATCGTGCGTCCGAAAAAGGACCAGCGAAATATAAATGTGATTCCATGGCAAAGCCGCCTTACGCCAAGAGAAAAATTTTTCTGCACACACAGAAGAAGAAGGAAAAAATCTTGGTTATGACAGCATCAATTCCAAACCAAGTACAGTGACGGCGAGATAACTGTTTTGTCCATACTATACCCCAATGACCTTGGTGAAGATGTTGTAGCACAGCTGACGTTTTAACGTGGAACAACATGAGACTGATCGTTCTCCGTGCGGAGCAAGATGGCACCATAATGGGCAAAAACTCGTTGCCTGTGCACAAAAAAAGGACGAACCAACGGATCGTCAATTCGATTATTGGACAAAGGCCATTGCGTAGTGACATAACGCAAAACAACACTTAATACTGGGGCGCTAGCTGTTGCTTTCCACAACATCATCATTTTGCACATCTATGAACATACAAGCCTGTTCGGAAGAGTCGAACAGCGTGTCTCCAGCTATTGACAATCAGAATAACGCGTCGGCTTTACCGTGCTTGGCAGTAGGCCGATACAAGATGTCGTAACGTTACTGCGACAAAAATAGTGACCAACGCATAAATTTTTGAGCCGTACACGGAGGCACGGGCTTTAACGGTTGACACACAGACGTCCAAGGCTTATGGTCGGTAAGAACAGTAAACTTGCGACCATATAAGATGTCGTCGGATTTCGAAACCCACAAAAATCAAAGCGAGAGCTTCCTTCCCGATCTGCGAGTAGTTACGCTGCGCAGAGTAGAGTACCTTCGATGCAAATGCGATCGAGCGAGCACTCAAACCAAATTTGTGAGCAAGAACACCTCCGAACCCGAAATCTGAAGGGTCAACCATGTAGGTTTCGTAGGATCGAAGGGTGTGAGATATGTACGAGATAACAACACAGATTTAAGCTACTGAAAGGCGCGTTCACATTCAGGCGACCAAATTAGCGGAACGTTCTTTCGACGTAGGCGATGTAATGGTGCTGGAAGAGATGATGCGTTAGGCAAAACTTTGTGATAATAATTGAGCTTTCCAAGGACGGATTGTAATTCGTTAACTGTCTTGGGTGCTGCTAGGTCTGATATTGCTCTTAATTGATCCGGACTTGAATGGATGCCTTGAGAGTTTATTACGCGTGCCGAGTAGGGTAACTGCTAAAACAAAAAGAGACACCTGTCCCTATTGCGTCTAAGTCCATTCTCACGTAGCACTTCAGATAACTGTCTCAAATTATGCAAATGTTCTTGCTGCATAGAACCAGAAACTACAATGTCATATAGGTAATTACATACCGAAAAAATCGACGAATGAAGTTTGTAAGTACTACTGAAATATTGCCGTTGCAGAGGCGCATCCGAACGGGTCTCTTAAATTGTAGAGACCTAAATGGGATTCCACGACCAGAATCTGTTAAAAAATGGCTCTAAGCACTATGAGACTTAACATCTGAGGTCATCAGTCCTCTAGAACTACTTAAACCTAACTAACGACATCACATACAACCATGTCCGAGGCAGGATTCGAACCTGCGACCGTAGCAGCAGCGCGGTTGCAGACTGAAGCGCCTAGAACCGCTCGGCCACAGCGGCCGGCTCTGGGATTCCTCATTGACAGGAATTTGGAGCTTGCAATCTTGCGAATCTACCCTACAAAAATATTTGCCTGGACACATTTTGTCAAACAAGTCTTCTGGAAGTGGTAAACGAAATGTTGCAACAAGAAATTGATTGACGGTGGCTTCAACAGGCACAGTAACAGGTGCAAACATGTAACTCTTTTGTATCGGTTGTGAATAAGTAGTTGCCACTATTTAAGTTCCAAACAAAATGACTGTCTCAGCCTTGTTCCGCAGTTACGCAGGGTCGGCCATGGTTAATCGAATGCGGCATGTTAAGTGTAAGGGGTGGCCGGATGCCGTTCCTGCCACCACCCCGTACGCCCCGGGAAGGAATTAGGGTACTCCAGCTGTCTGTGTCTAACGTAAGCCATGGAAGGGCGCGAATGTGTTGCGAAAGTCTGCGAGTCGTGTAACTGAGGCGGGACCTGGGGACCAGCCCGGTATTCACCTAGGAGGATGTGGAAAACCGCCTAAAAACCACATCCAGGCTGGCCGGCACACCGGCCGCCGTCGTTAATCCGCCGGACGGATTCGATCTGGGGCCGGCGCGCCTACCCGAGTCCAGGAAGCAGTGCGTTAGCGCTCTCGGCTATCCTGGCGGGTAAGATAGCGTCAGTGACGTCTAATCACGGCTAAAGTGAACGCTTCTGCTATATAGGCTCCATAAACGTACCTCACCACAATTCCGTTATCTCTTGCAGTGGTCAGATGGCGTCGTTACTCTGCCGTAGTGCAGTTACGCGTAAACAGTTCGGCATAGTGTCGGCCAGATGAGCAATCTGACGCTGGAGAATCAATTAGCTCCTCCTCCATAAGCTTGGAGCATGTCTGCCACGGTGAGTGACGAAATGTGAGGCATAAAATTGTACCTTACTCCACGGCCAATTCACCAGGGAGCTCACCATGAGTGTATGCATTGTCTTGTAAGGCTTTGGTACGTGACCTACACTTATTTGTTCTGATTATAGCACCGAATTTCTTCCTAAGCCACTTGCAAATTTTGCACGGATCATCGCGCCCAAATCTATGTCCAACTGTGTACACTACCTGATAAGTTTGGCAAATGACTTTGTGTCTAAGTCCAAATTTATGTACCTTTTTTATTTATTTTATGTAGTTACTTATTAACATGATGTAATTAAGTGATAATAGTAACCTAAGTAATAATAATAATGAAAATAATAAAAACACAAAAAGTATTTTTTCCTGTACAAAGGAGATGTTTTCTGATGTAGCATGTTCTAGTGGACCGAAATTTAAAAGACTGCACAGGCTAAATATACTGGGAGATAAGGAAACCTGGTGAGAAAAAAGGTTGCACAAGGGTAACGAGCGTGTACAGGGACAATAATCATTATTTTTGCTGTAGTATACATGTCATTAACTGTCTTGTGAAGCTGGAGGTGTTTGTTATTCACTTCTCTAATCTAATGCGGGAGGTTATTCCAGAATCGGGTTACTGCTACTGAGATGGGCTCCGAGAAAGTGGTTGGACGATGGAATGAGACAGAAACGATTTTGCTCTGATGGGAATGGGTGTTTCTTCTAAGTTCTTCAGACAAGAGCGTTAAGGTCGAGGTGAGGGTTGGGGGACTGTGTACGGCTAAAAGCAGTAGACAAGACAGAGGATATGAAAATCTCTTCACTTGTCTGCATACAGCCATATAGCTGTGTATATGATGATGAAACATAATCAGAGAGTCTAACATCACAGATATAATGAACCTGGGCATTCTTAACCCTTTGCAGCCACCGTCGGCTTTCCTGAGAAAAGTCTTGCAGCATAACATTGCTGTCAACAACTGGAAGTGCAAGGGTTTGCACAAGCTTCTTTTTCAGGTCAAGAGCGAATAGCTTTTTATAATTTTGTAGGGCGTGGAGAAATGCTGATGGGCCCCTTGCCCACAGCAGTTACGTACTCCATGCAATTTAGATTTTCACCTGTTATTAGTAACAAATTCTTCGGTGAAGGAAATAAGTTTATATTTGTCCCATTTTGGGTTTAAGATGGTAGGGATTCCCGACATTTCGGGATAATGAGCCCCGAAAGACCAATCAGTACTCCTTGGACGATGTGTAGGTTGAGCTTGAACCATAAATCGGGTGCCTATTTTAATAGTGCATTCCGATAGATGTCCTCAGGCTCATACGTTTTGCACTTAGGTACAGTTGAAGACCATCAGTGTACCTGTGGTATCTGCAATAGCACAAAGCTGATATCAAATCATTGACATACAATGAAAAGATTATAGGGCCTAATACTGAACCCTGTGGTACACCTGCAACTGCATGCTTCCCTTACGACTTTATGGTGCCAAACACGACGCCTCTCTGGCGAGACGTCACGTGTGAGTCAAACTGCCGCACTCCACTTGGCGAGAAAGTTTGGCCACAAAGTTTGGCAAATAAAATGTCGAAGTCGACCATGTCAAAGGCTTTGCTGCAGTCTAAGCAGCACATTCACAAATTTTAATCAAGTTTCCAACATTTACCTATGTTTTCGAATATTCCTTTCATTTTCTATGGTTGCCCAAGTTTCTAAGGTTTTCTCATATTTCCCAAAGTTCTCCACATTCCCTAAGTTTCCTCAAGTTTTGCAACATTTCCCCAAGTTTCCCAGATTTCCCCATATTTCCTAAGCTGCCCCAAGTTTCCAAGGTTTCCCCAAGTGTCCTAGTTCCCCACACTTCCTAAGTTTTCCAAAGTTTCCAAGGTTTTCCCAAGTTCCTGAGGGTTCCTCTAAATTTCTAAGTTTTGTATGTTTCTCAACTTGAATGGTATAGGTTTAGGTGTGGATGTATGAGGGTTAACGAGTAGTGTGTGTCCGCCTGCGCAGCCAGAGGAGCGCGCCCACGCCACGGTGCTGTCTACGTGCGCCTGCGAGCGCGACGTGCTGGCCGTGGTGACCGCCCCCGGGGGCCGCGTGCTCCACTGGACGGAGAAGCGGGCTGACGCGCCGCCGCCCCCGGACCTCAGGCCGCCGCCCCCTAGCGTCGACGGCGCCGCCATCTGCCGCCTCAACTTCAGGTACGTGCGCCGCCCCTCCACTCTACCTGCTTCCAGCAGCACGTCGACCCAGTGGTAAATCCTGCCCACTGATATTGTCTGTGATCTGTGCTGAACGATGCCACAGAACTACCAGTATCCCAGGCAGTTGCAAAATCAGAGTAATGACAGTACCTGTAGACTGTTTATGCACACGCCCATTTTCAAGTGGAACTGGGTTTTCAGTATAACCTCCTAAGCGGTAACTGATGCTATTTTTTCAGTCTGAGTCGTAGAGGGTCACTTCAAATAAAAATAAAGTACTTGCAGATGCATCATATGTAGTTGCTTGGGCAAAACATGTCTAGTTTTTGGGCAGAATACGCCACATTGTTGTTCTAGTCTTCAGTCCCTAGACTGGTTTGATCCAGCTCTCCATGGTACCCTATCATGTGCAAGTTTCATCATCTCCCTCTACCTGCTGCAACCTACATGCTTCTGAATCTGCTTAGTGTATTCATCTCTTGGTCTCCCTCTACGATTTTTACCCTCCACGCTGCCCTCCAATGCTAAATTTATGATCCCTTGATGCCTCAGAACATGTCCTACCAACCAGTCCCTTCTTCTTGTCAAGTTGTGCCACAAACTCCTCTTCTCCCCGATTCTATTCAATATCTCCACATTAGTTATGTGATCTACCCATCGAATCTTCAGCATTCTTCTGTAGCACCACATTTCTAAAGCTATTCTCTTCTTGCAGAAACTATTTATCGTCAATGTTTCACTTTCATACATGGCTACACTCCGTACAAATACTTTCAGAAACGACTTCTTGACACTTAAATCTGTACTCGATGTTAACAAATGTTGTTTGTAGTAGCTTACCCGCAATCCTATTTTTTTATTCATTATTAAAGCTACTCCTGCATTACCCATATTTGATTTTGTATTTATAACCCTGTATTCATCTGACCAAAAGTCTTGTTCCTCCTGCCACCGCACTTCACTAATTCCCCCAATTCTAACTTTAACCTATCCATTTCCCTTTTTAAATTTTCTAACCTACCTGCCCGATTAAGGGATCTGACATTCCGTGCTCCGGTCCGTAGAACGCCAGTTTTCTTTCTCCTGATAACGACGTCCTCTTGAGTAGTCCCCGCCCGGAGATCCGAATGGGGGACTATTTTACCTCCCGTATATTTTACCCAAGAGGACGCCATCATCATTTAACAACACAGTAAAGCTGCATGCCCTCGTGAAAAATTACGGCCGTAGTTTCCCCTCGCTTTCAGCCGTTCGCAGTACCAGCACAGCAAGGCCGTTTTGCTTAGTGTTACAAGGCCAGATCAGTCAATCATCCAGACTGTTGCCCCTGCAACTACTGAAAAGGCTGCTGCCCCTCTTCAGGAACCACAGGTTTGTCTGGTATCTGAACAGATACCCCTCCCTTGTGGTTGCACCTACGGTACGGCCATCTGTATCGCTGAAGCACGCAAGCCTTCCCACCAACGGCAAGGTCCATGGTTCATGCTGCTGCCACATTACATGTGCCAAAAGTTTTTAACATGGCTAAAACTCTTATGTGACCTCAAAAATAAAATAATTTTTAACTTTTTAAGAAAGATTCTATAGATAAAGAAACGAATGAGGTAGCTCATAAAACTGGCGTTCGACCATTAATATTGCTTCCAGAATGAGATTTTCACTCTGCAGCCGAGTGCGCGCTGATATGAAACGTCCTGGCAGATTAAAACTGTGTGCCGGACCGAGACTCGAACTCGGTACCTTTGCTCATCAGTGCAGGATTCGTACCGGATGGGACTGACAGAGGAAAGAGGTAAGAGCAGCGCGTTTCGTTACGGGGTCGTTTAGTGAGTGCAAGTCCATGATCAAACCAGAGGGAGGCGCTGCAAGAGGGGCGTTCTGCATCCCGGCACTGTTTTACTGTTAGAGTTCCGACAGCACACATTCCTAGAAGAGTCGACAAAACTACAGCTTCCCCCGAAGTGGATGTCGCGAAGAGCATGGACATAAAATTTCAGAGATACGAGGCCACACCCAGAATCATCAGCAATCGTTCTTCCCGTGAACTATTCGCGACTCATATAGAAGCTAGAAATATCTGTACGTCGTGGTTGGTACCAACCCAACTGAAACATTTCATGTCAAGTGCCAAAGAAACTCGTATAAGGATGCGTATTCAAATACACAGATATGTAAAAGGCAGAATAGACGCAGCGGTCGGCAACGCCTATACAGGGTGTTACATAAGGGTATGGCCAAACTTTCAGGAAGCATTCCTCACACATAAAGAAAGAAAATATGTTTTGCGGATATGTGTCCGAAAACGTTTATTTTCCATGTTAGAGCTCATTTTATTACTCCTCTTCAAATCACATTAATCATGGAATGGAAACACACAGCAACAGAACGTACCAGCGTGACTTCAAACACTTTGTTGCAGGAAATTCAAAATGTTCTCCGTTAGCGAGGATACATGCATCCACCCTCCGTCGATTGGAATCCCTGATGCGCTGATGCAGCCCTGCAGAATGGCGTATTGTATCACAACCGTCGACAATGCGAGCACGAAGAGTTTCTACATTTGGTACCGGTGTTGCGTAGACAAGCGCTTTCAAATGCCGCCATAAATGAAAGTCAAGAGGGTTGAGGTCAGGAGAGCGTGGAGGCCACGGAATTGGTCCGCCTCTACCAATCCATCGGTCATCGAATCTGTTGTCGAGAAGCGTACGAACACTTCGACTGAAAAGTGCAGGAGCTCCATCGTGCGTGAACCACATGTTGTGTCGTACTTGTAAAGGCACATGTTCTAGCAGCACAGGTAGAGTATCCAGTATGAAATCATGATAACGTGCTCCATTGAGCGTAGGTGGAACAACATGGGGCCCAATCGAGACATCACCAACAATGCCTGCCCAAACGTTCACAGAAAATCTGTGTTGATGACGTGGTTGCACAATTGCATGTGGATTCTCGTCAGCACACACAAGTTGATTGTCAAAATTTACAATTTGATCACGTTGGAATGAAGCCTCATCCGTAAAGAGAACATTTGCACTGAAATGAGGATTGACACATTGTTGGATGAACCATTCGCAGAAGTGTACCCGTGGAGGCCAATCAGCTGCTGATAGTGCCTGCACACGCTGTACATGGTACGGAAACAACTGGTTCTCCCGTAGCACTCTCCATACAGTGACGTGGTGAACGTTACCTTGTACAGCAGCAACTTCTCTGACGCTGACATTAGAGTTATCGTCAACTACACGAAGAATTGCCTCGTCCATTGCAGGTGTCCTCGTCGTTCTAGGTCTTCCCCAGTCATAGGCTGGAATGTTCCGTGCTCAATTGTTTCGAACGTCTTCCTGTCGGGACACCTTCGTTCTGGAAATCTGTCTCGATACAAACGTACCGCTATACCCCGTCTTAATCCATACATCAAATGAGCATCTGCCAACTCCGCATTTGTAAACATTGCACTGACTGCAAAACCACGTCCGCGATGAACACTAACCTGTTGATGCTACGTACTGATGTGCTCGATGCTAGTTCTGTAGAGCAATGAGTCGCATGTCAACACAAGGACCGAAGTCAACATTACCTTCCTTCAATTGGGCCAATTGGCGGTGAATCGAGGAAGTACAGTACATACTGACGAAACTAAACTGAGCTCTAACATGGAAATTAAGCGTTTCCGGCCACATGTCCACTCAAGATCATTTCTTTATTTGTGTGTGAGGAATGTTTCCTGAAAAGGCCGTACCTTTTTGTAACACCCTGTATATGACATCAAGCGTCTGGTTCAATTGTTACATCAGTTACTGCTGCTACAATGGCAGGTTATCCAGATTGAAGTGAGTTTGAACGTGGTGTTACAGTCGGCGCACAAACGATGGGAAACAGCATGTCCAAGGTAGCGATGAAGTGGGGATTTTCCCGTACGACTATTTCACGACTATACCGCGAATATCAGGAATCCTGTAAAACATGAAATCTCCGACATTGCTGCAGCGAGTAAAAGAACCTACAAGAAAGGCACCAACGACGTCTGAAGAGAATAGATCAACGTGACAGGAGTGCAACCCTTACGCAAATTACTGCAAATTTCAATGCTAGGACGTCAACAGGTGTTCGCGCGAGACCATTCGACTAAACATCATCAATATGGGCTTTCGGAACCGAAGGCCCACTCGTGTTACCTTGATGACTGCACGACACAAAGCTTTACGCCTCACCTGGGCCCGTCAACACCGACATTGACCTGTTGATGACTGGAAACATGCTGGCTGGTCGAGTGAGTCTCGTTGTAAATCGTATTGAGTAGATGCACAGGTACGATTAAGAGACAATCTCATAAATCAGTGGACCATTAATGTCAGCAGGCGACTGTTCAATCTGGTGGAGGCTCTGTAATGGGGCGGGGCGTGTGCGGTTAGATTGATATGGAAACCCTGCTACGTGTAGATGCGACTCTGACTGGTGACACGTACGTAAGCATCCTGTCTGATCACCTGCATCCATTCATGTCCATTGTACATTCCTACGGACTTGGGCAATTCCAACAGGACAATGCGACACACCACACATCCAAAATTTTTAAAGATTGGCTACAGGAACACTCTTCTGAGTTTTGCCACTTCCGTTGGCCACCAAACTCCCCACATATGAAATTTATTGAACATATCTGGGATTTCCCGCAATGTGATGTTCAGAAGAGATCTCCACTCCTTCTTACTGTTACGCATTTATGGACAGCCTTGCAGGATTAACGGTGTCAGTTTCCTCCAGCACTACTTCAGACATTAGTCGAGTTCATGCCACGTCGTGTTGTGGCATTTCTGCGTGCTTGCGTGGCCCTACATGGTATTAGGCAGGTGTACCAGTTGCTCTGGGTCTACAGTGTACATAGAACCCGCACGTAAAAAGATGCTAATACCCGTGGGTCGTTAGCATTAGCAATTGCTTCCGATTTGTTCACAGTGTACCACATGCTACATCTACATCTACATGATTACTCTGCAATTCACATTTAAGTGCTTGGCAGAGGGTTCACCGAACCACAATCATATTATCTCTCTACCACTCCACTCCCGAACAGCGCGCGGGAGAAACGAACACCAAAACCTTTCTGTTCGAGCTCTGATTTCTAATATTTTATTTTGATGATCATTCCTACCTATGTAGGGTGGGCTCAACAAAATATTTTCGCATTCGGAAGAGAAAGTTGGTGACTGAAATTTCGTAAATAGATCTCGCCGCGATGAAAAACATCTTTGCTCTAATGGCTTCCATCCCAACTCGCGCATCATATCTGCCACACTCTCTCCCCTATTACGTGATAATACAAAACGAGCTGCCCTTTTTTGCACCCGTTCGATGTCCTCCGCCATTCCCATCTGGAAAGGATCCCACACCGCACAGCCATATTCTAACAGAGGACGAACGAGTGTAGTGTAAGCTGTCTCTTTAGTGGACTTGTTGCATTTTCTAAGTGTCCTGCCAATGAAACGCAACCTTTGCCTCGTCTTCCCCACAATATTATCTATGTGGTCTTTCCAACTGAAGTTGTTCGTAATTTTAACACCCAGGTTCTTAGTTGAATTGTCAGCCTTGAGAATTATACTATTTATCGAGTAATCAAATTCCTACGGATTTCTTTTGGAACTCATGTGGATCACCTCACACTTTTCGTTATTTAGCGTCAACTGCCACCTGCCACACCATACAGCAATCTTTTCTAAATCGCTTTGCAACTGATACTGGTCTTCGGATGACCTTACTAGACGGTAAATTACAGCATCATCTGCGAACAACCTAAGAGAACTGCTGAGATTGTCAGCCAGGTCATTTATATAGATCAGGAACAGCAGAGGTCCCAGGACGCTTCCCTGGGGAACACCTGATATCACTTCACTTTTACTCGATGATTTGCCGTCTATTATTACGAACTGCGACCTTCCTGACAGGAAATCACGAATTCAGTCGCACAACTGAGACGATAGCGCATAGGCCCGCAGCTTGATTAGTACTCGCTTGTGAGGAACGGTGTCAAAATCCTTCCGGAAATCCAGAAACACGGAATCGAGATCCCCTGTAAATAGCTAATAACTCGTGTGATATGAACAGTCAGGGAACACATTACTATGTTCATTCATTAGCATGTGAAATAATTAATTACAAAAGACTCATCAGAAGAGAGAAACGTTAGCATTGCAATACTGAGAGAAAGCTAAGAACAGTGGATTCCTAAGGGTTAAACAGGGCACGTCTTATGACTTTCACTACCCGAGCAAAACATGTATTTCTGAGTCTGGACGATCGATCCCATACAGCCGATGCTCCAGTCATCCGACACTTATTAGGCCATTTCAGTTGATTAACGAATTTCGATAATGGATTGCGCCATGAATTGATTAAGGCGCCCTTTGCGGCGAGAACAAATGCTAATTACGCCCCCTGTACTTATGGCGTGTACGTTGCCTGGTGAGCATTTAGTCTTCTAGCTGCCAACAGACGTAACTTTCCAGTAACTAGTGGCGATGTCTTGCTGAAGTAAATACAAGCAAAGTAGCGTTGCAGTCTGTAAGAATAACAACAGTACACACAAAGAATTGGAAAAAAATCATTACCCATCCTTTCTCTGCTCACCACTGCTTCATGTCTCTTCATAATTTTTCGCTCTCGTCCTCTTCATCATCTTCCTCTTCTTTTTCGTCGTTTCTGCTTTAGCTTCATTCCCTTCTTCCTTTCCGTCTCATCCTATTTAGCGCTTCTCTTTCTTTTCTGCTTATCCTATTTGGTTCCTTGCAATTTGATATCTTCTCTGTTCACCTCAACCCTCTTGACTTTTATTTATGGGGGTATTTGAAAGCTATTGTCTACGCAACCCCGGTACCAAATGCAGAGAATCTTCGTGCTCGCATTGTGGACGGCTGTGATACAATACGCCATTCTCCAGGGCTGCATCAGCGCATCAGGGATTCCATGCAAGGCAGGGTTGATGCGTGTATCCTCGCTAACGGAGGAATGTTTCCTGAAAGTTTAGCCCTACTTTTTTGTAACAACTTGTATGTAAACAGGCAGAATACGGCGCTGCGGTCGGCAACGCCTATATAAGACAACAAGTGTTTGGTTCAATTGTTAGATCAGTTACTGCTGCTAGAGTGGCAGGTTATCCAGATTTACGTGAGTTTGAACGTGGTGTTGTAGTTGGCGTACGAGAGATGGGACACAGCATCTCCGAGGTAGCGATGAAGTTGGGATTTTCCCGTTCGAACATTTCACTAGTGTAATCAAATCACTGCGGCTGGAAAAAGATCCTGCTTCTGGGGAAAGATCCCAGAAGGATGGAACCAACGACTACTGAAGAGAATCGTTCTGCGTGACAGCAGTGCAACCCTTCCGAAAATTTCTGCAGGTGTCACTGCTGGGCCTTCAGCAAGTATCACAGTGGTAACGAAACGTCATCGATGGGGTTTCCGAAGCCGAAGGCTAACTTGTGTACCCTTGATAACCGCACGACACAAAACTTTACGCCTCGTATCGGCCCGTGAACACCAACACTGCTGACGACTGGAAACATGTTGCCTGGTTGGACGAGTCTCATTTCAAATTGTGTTGAGCAGATGGACGTGTACAGGTATGGAGACAACCTCATGAATCCGTGGACCCTTCGTGTCAGAAATGGACTGTTCAAGCTGGTGGAGGCTCTGTAATGGTGTGCGGCGTGTGCAGTTGGAGTGATATGGGACCCCTGATAAGTTTAGATACGAGTCTGACAGGTGACACGTACGTAAGCATTCTGTCTGATCACCTGTCCATTGTGCATTCCGACGGACATGATCAACTCGAGGAGGACAATGCCACACTCCATACTTCCAGATTTACTAAAGAATGGCTCCACTTTCGCTGGCCACCAAACTCCTCAGACCTAAAGATTATTGAGCATATGTGTGGTAAGGTGGAAGGAGTATATAGAAGGTTTATGCAAGGGCGATGTACTTGAGGACAATATTATAGAAATGGAAGAGGATGTAGATGAAGACGAAATGGGAGGTAAGATATTGCGTGAAGAGTTTGACAGAGCACTGAAAGACCTGAGTCGAAACAAGGCCCCCAGAGTAGACAACATTCCATTAGAACTACTGACGGCCTTGGGAGAGCCAGTCATGACAAAACTCTACCAGCTGGTGAGCAAGATGTATGAGACAGGTGAAATACCCTCAGACTTCAAGAAGAATATAATAATTCCAATCCCAAAGAAAGCAGGTGCTGTCAGATGTGAAAATTACCGAACTATCAGTTTAATAAGTCACAGCTGCAAAATACAAACGCGAATTCTTTACAGACGAATGGAAAAACTGGTAGATGCGGACCTCAGGGAGGATCAGTTTGGATTCCGTAGAAATACTGGAACACGTGAGGCAATACTCACCTTACGACTTACCTTAGAAGAAAGATTAAGAAAAGGCAAACCTACGTTTCTAGCATTTGTAGACTTAGAGAAAGCTTTTGACAATGTTGACTGGAATACTCTCTTTCAAATTCTGAAGGTGGCAGGGGTAAAATACAGGGAGCGAAAGGCTATTTACAATTTGTACAGAAACCAGATGGCAGTCATAAGAGTCGAGGGGCATGAAAGGGAAGCAGTGGTTGGGAAAGGAGTGAGACAGCGTTGTAGCCTCTCCCCGATGTTATTCAATCTGTATATTGAGCAAGCAGTAAAGGAAACAAAAGAAAAATTTGGAGTAGGTATTAAAATTCATGGAGAAGAAATAAAAACTTTGAGGTTCGCCGATGACATTGTGATTCTGTCAGAGACGGTAAAGGATTTGGAAGAGCAGTTGAACGGAATGGACAGTGTCTTGAAAGGAGGATATAAGATGAACATCAACAAAAGCAAAACGAGGATAATCGAATGTCGTCAAATTAAATCGGGTGATGCTGAGGGAATTAGATTAGGAAATGAGACACTTAAAGTAGTAAAGGAGTTTTGCTATTTAGGAAGTAAAATAACTGATGATGGTCGAAGTAGAGAGGATATAAAATGTAGACTGGCAATGGCAAGGAAAGCGTTTCTCAAGAAGAGAAATTTGTTAACATCGAATATAGATTTATGTATCAGGAAGTCGTTTATGAAAGTATTTGTTTGGAGTGTAGCCATGTATGGAAGTGAAACATGGACGATAACTAGTTTGAACAAGAAGACAATAGAAGCTTTCGAAATGTGGTGCTACAGAAGAATGATGAAGATTAGATCGGTAGATCACATAATTAATGAGGTAGTGTTGAATAGGATTGGGGAGAAGTTTGTGGCACAACTTAACTAGAAGAAGGGATCGGTTGGTAGGACATGTTTTGAGGCATCAAGGGATCACAAATTTAGCATTGGAGGGCAGCGTGGAGGGTAAAAATCGTAGAGGGAGACCAAGAGATGAATACACCAAGCAGATTCAGAAGGATGTAGGTTGCAGTAGGTACTGGGAGATGAAGGAGCTTCCACAGGATGGAGTAGCATGGAGAGCTGCATCAAACCAGTCTCAGGACTGAAGACAACAACAACAACAACATGTGTGGTTCCTTGCAACGTGTTGTTCAGAAGAGATCTCCACCCCGTCGTACTCTTACGGATTTATGGACAGCGATTATTCAGCAAAAGGATTTGTTCTCTTATTTGTCGTGGAGATATATCACGAAAGGAACTTCGAGGTGCTCAGACACATACTATCCTGCAGCAGTCTTCCACAATAACTTCAGGAGCCTCCGACACATACACTCCTGGAAATTTGTTATCGAATGAATTAAGTTTATTCTCACTGTGTGTGCAAACAGATTTCTCTATCTCAAAACCCTTAAGAAACCCGAATTATGACTTTGAGAATATACACTCCTGGAAATTGAAATAAGAACACCGTGAATTCATTGTCCCAGGAAGGGGAAACTTTATTGACACATTCCTGGGGTCAGATACATCACATGATCACACTGACAGAACCACAGGCACATAGACACAGGCAACAGAGCATGCGCAATGTCGGCACTAGTACAGTGTATATCCACCTTTCGCAGCAATGCAGGCTGCTATTCTGGATGTAGTCCTGTGGAACGACTTGCCATGCCATTTCCACCTGGCACCTCAGTTGGACCAGCGTTCGTGCTGGACGTGCAGACCGCGTGAGACGACGCTTCATCCAGTCCCAAACATGCTCAATGGGGGACAGATCCGAAGATCTTGCTGGCCAGGGTAGTTGACTTACACCTTCTAGAGCACGTTGGGTGGCACGGGATACATGCGGACGTGCATTGTCCTGTTGGAACAGCAAGTTCCCTTGCCCGTCTAGGAATGGTAGAACGATGGGTTCGATGACGGTTTGGATGTACCGTGCACTATTCAGTGTCCCATCGACGATCACCAGAGGTGTACGGCCAGTGTAGGAGATCGCTCCCCACACCATGATGCCGGGTGTTGGCCCTGTGTGCCTCGGTCGTATGCAGTCCTGATTGTGGCACTCACCTGCACGGCGCCAAACACGCATACGACCATCATTGGCACCAAGGCAGAAGCGACTCTCATCGCTGAATACGACACGTCTCCATTCGTCCCTCCATTCACGCCTATCGCGACACCACTGGAGGCGCGCTGCACGATGTTTGGGTTTGAGCGGAAGACGGCCTAACGGTGTGCGGGACCGTAGCACAGCTTCATGGAGACGGTTGCGAATGGTCCTCGCCGATACCCCAGGAGCAACAGTGTCCCTAATTTGCTGGGAAGTGGCGGTGCGGTCCCTACGGCACTGCGGAGGATCCTAAGGTCTTGGCGTGCATCCGTGCGTCGCTGCGGTCCGGTCCCAGGTCGACGGGCACGTGCACCTTCCGCCGACCACTGGTGACAACATCGATGTACTGTGGAGACCTCACGCCCCACATGTTGAGCAATTCGGCGGTACGTCCACCCGGCCTCCCGCATGCCCACTATACGCCCTCGGTTAAAGTCAGTCAACTGCACATACGGTTCACATCCACGCTGTCGCGGCATGCTACCAGTGTTAAAGACTGCGATGGAGCTCCGTATGCCACGGCAAACTGGCTGACACTGACGGCGGCGGTGCACAAATGCTGCGCAGCTAGCGCCATTCGACGGCCAACACCACGGTTCCTGATGTGTCCGCTGTGCCGTGCGTGTGATCATTGCTTGTACAGCCCTCTCGCAGTGTCCGGAGCAAGTATGGTGGGTCTGACACACCGGTGCCAATGTGTTCTTTTTTCCATTTCCAGGAGTGTATAAAGATAATCAGTAGCCCTCAACATTATCATACTGATACATCTACATCTACATCTACATCTACATGATTACTGTGCAACTCACATTTAAGTGCTTGGCAGAGGGTTCATCGAACCATAATCATACCCTCTCTCTCTACCATTCCACTCCCGAAAAGCGCGCGGGAAAAACGAACACCGAAACCTTTCTGTTCGAGCTCTGACTTCTCTTATCTTATTTTGATGATCATTCCTACCTATGTAGGTTGGGCTCAACAAAATATTTTCGCATCGGAAGAGAGAGTTGGTGACTGAAATTTCGTGAATAGATCTCGCCGCGACGAAAAACGTATTTGCTTTAATGATTTCTATCCCAACTCGAGTATGATATCTGCCACACTCTCTCCCCTGTTACGTGATAATACAAAACGAGCTGCCCTTTTTTGCACCCTTTCGATGTCCTCCGTCAATCCCACCTGGTAAGGATCCCACACCGCGCAGCAATATTCTAACAGAGAACGAACGAGTGTAGTGCAAGCTGTCTCTTTAGTGGACTCGCCACATCTTCTAAGTGTCCTGCCAATGAAACGCAACCTTTGGCTCGACTCCGATAGCTCGAATTGATAGCCTTGAGAATTGTGCTATTTATCGGGTAATCGAATTCCAACGGATTTCTTTTGGAACTCATGTGAATCACCTTACACTTTTCGTTATTTAGCGTCAACTGCCAACTGCCACACCATACAGCAATCTTTTCTAAATCGCTTTGCAACTGATACTGATCTTTAGATGACCTTACTAGACGGTAAATTACAGCATCATCTGCGAACAACCTAAGAGAACTGCTCAGATTGTTACCCAGGTCATTTATATAGATCACGAACAGCAGGGGTTCCAGGACGCTTCTCTCGGAACATCTGATATCACTTCAGTTTTGTTCGATGATTTGCCGTCTATTACTACGAACTGCGACCTTCCTGACAGGAAATCACGAATCCAGTGGCGCAGCTTGATTAGAAGTCGCTTGTGAGGAACGGTGTCAAAAGCTTTCCGGAAATCTAGAAATCTGGTAACTGATGTCAGTAATTCTTGGTGACCTGTACGCTTATTAATGTTGATCTCGTAACCGAATTGTAAATGCGCTGAATAATTAAATATTTTAACTGAATGACTTTAGTGTCACGTTTTCTTTCTTGCATGTAACTTATGGGGCGAAGCAGTAATTAACAAATAACGTCACCACATTTTAACATTTCTAAAGTGTGTTCTTCCTGTGGATGTGTTTTCCATTGACAAACAAATGCCAATATTAGGAACACTCCTAAGTGGGAGGAGTTATTTCATTTTCGGTATTTGATCTTGACCTGGAAATGCACAGGGCACAGTGACTGATTCCCAATGCCGGCTGTTAACGTAGGTACGAGCATACGGAGTAAGTTCACGGATATGTCAGCGACTCGGAGACTTTTTAAGTAATAGAACTCAGTATGTTGTCATCGACGGCGAGTGTATATCAGAGACGAGGGTATCGTCAGGAGATCCCCAGGAAAGTGTGGTAGGACCGGTCGTGTTCTCTATATACAGGTTGTAAATTTTTAAGTTGACACCCCAGAATAACTCGAGAAATAAGCTTCACACGAAGAAATGTGTATAATACAAAGTTGATTATTTGCGAGGGCGACATCTGCTGGTGGGGTGGCGGGAGGCAACTTAAAATTTCAAATGGGAATCTCCATTTTTTATTGCAGTATCAGATGCTACATACAAAAACTACGTACATTTTGTCTTCAACATTTGTTTTGATTCTTGGTAAATGGCGCTGTAGTTCAAGAAAACCCATGCTCTCATTTTTGCGTGGAAAATGGTTACGGATAAATAAAAAATACTTAGTTAGTTCGTAAATTCTGATTCGCTAAAACTAAAACTCTCCCTCTCTCTCTGGAAAATGGTTACGGATAAATAAAAAGTACTTATTTACTTCGTAAATTTTGGTTCCCTAAAACTAAAACTCTCCCTTCCTCCACATAGGGTAGGGTTTGAGAAGGATAAATTAGTTTTACAACTGTTGATCAAAATATTAATTTTTTCCTCAGATTCGGATAAGTTTTGTTTGTTTCGAGTTCATGAGGCCACACAAGTTTTAATTATCAAACAAATCATCTGACTAGCTAAGTAACTAACCAAACATCCTACTTACTAACGAGTGAACTCATTTGTTATTTGCCCGTGACCATTTTCCACGCTAAAATGAGGACATGGATTTTCTTGAATTACAGCGCCAACTACCAAGAATCAAAACAAATGTTTGAGACAAAACGTACGTACTTTTTTATGTATAATCTGCTCCTGCAATAAAAAATGGGGCTTCCCATTTGAAATTTTAAAGTTGCCTCTCGCCTCACCCCTAGGAGGTGAGAATAAAACCAAAGGAACTTCAGATTGTCAATTGTCGATAGCATCCAGAACCAAGTTACATAATGTTTATGCTTGTTATCATTTTAATAAATGTATGTGAAAATTAATCAAGTTCTGTTTAAAGTTGGTCATCGCTTCGAAACGTTACACCCAGATATTTAAACGACTTGACTATGTCAGGAAGGACACTAGTAACACTATAACCGAACTTTTCTTTCCTTTACTGCTTGCTCAATATACAGATTAAATAACATTGGGGGGAGGCTACAACCCTGTCTCACTCCCTTCTCAACCACTGCTTCCTTTTCATGCCCCTCAATTCGTATAACTGCCATCTGGTTCCTGTACAAATAGTAAATAGCCTTTCGCTCGCTGTATTTTACCCCTGCCACCTTTATAATTTTAAATAGAAATTTCCAGTTGTTGTGACGAATAGCAGCAAGCCCCAAATGTGGAAACGTTGATGCAGATGAGTAATGGAATGGAGCTAACATGCACCTAGCAAACGCATGTTTTTGACAAAAGTAGGAAGTGAACTCGCGTGAACTGTACACCCTCCTCTATTGCTCAGATCTCACAGAAGTAACTGCTTCTGCGCCGCCCGCAATGCTGACAAAACCAAGTGGCAAGTTTTGAAATTATTTTCCATTTTCGTGGCGATCAATTAACTTTGATGATTAGGAGTCATGACGATACACTATTTTACTCGGAATCTACTGTAGAGGCCGCCTATGAATTGCTAACAGTACTGTTTGTGATAGGGACTTATTGTTATTAATGTCAAGAATATTATGATGTTTGTGCATGTTAAGTTTTGCTTAATATATTAATCATGTAGGAATCAAAACTATTATTTACTCTCGTAGTTCCTGATACGACTGAGTAAATAGCCAGGAGGAGCATGTTCTTTCACTTACCTCAATAAGAGTGTAGATTTGCAGACTGGAAACTATGATCAGAATGTTCTTGTGGTGCATATACTGTAAGACCTTCGGTACACACAACATCAGATTATTTGACTTGTCGCTCTAGCGAAGTAGGCGAGTGTCAGCAATATGTCTCGTGGTCTTAACGTGGCGTGTTTATCTTCTGCCGTTAGGTCAGATGATAGAAATGCCACGTACTCGCTTTGAGTAGCAGATTGACGGTGACCAACTTTAAACAGGACTTGATTAATTTTCACACACATTTATTAAAATGATAACAAGCATAAACATTGTGTAACTTGGTTCTGGATGCTATTGACAATTGACAATCTGAAGTTCCTTTGGTCTTATTCTCACATCTCTCTGATACTTGACTAAGTGTCAATTCATTTAACTTCATGGCTATGTTCAGGAATATGGTAATATTATTAGGTGCAGACTGAAACTTGGCTATAGACTGGTGCAGACTAATGCAGACTGGTACAGACAAAAGCAGACTGACTGATTGGTGGTATGTACACTCGTTATAATGCCTCACACATTCAGGTTCACTGCGTGTGATCCATGAGGATAAAAGGTTCTACGTTAGCAGCAATCTCATTGGTTGCGTTACATATTAATACGCGGATCGGCAGAAGCAGAATTTGGTCCGTCTCTAAGGCAGCGCCATCTCGTAGTGCGGAGACAGACGAGCGCTGCGCCTGCGCTGTTGTGCTTTGCGGGGCCGCGCTCTAGTGGGAAAGTTGTGTACGCGCTGACTACGCGGAAATATGTACACAACAGCTCACCATCGCTCTGTGGCACTCTGGCGCTTGTAAAAACGACAAATGGAGCAGCGCTTAAAACAATCTGATGTGGACATCTTCCACGAGCACATGATACTCCAGTCAGTACAGCCCAGATATTTGAACAGAAATTGGCATCAGGCGCAACGGAAGTTTCAAAACCCACTATTTTCCAGTAACATACGTAACAGGTGGCATGAGTAGGTGACAGATACAACAGACACGCAGTAAAAAGGTTCCAAAATGAAACTATCTGATTCTGCATAGTGTGAAGCATGTGGAGTCACAGCAGCGATGATATTAGTCTGAGGTACCAATTTTCTACATGTCGAACCAGACAAGGAAAAAGTTGTCGCTTGTAAATGGTGAGAAGGTGGGCGTATAACATTCGAAACAATTCTGACCCCAGATTGCAAATTTTTCACCACAGCAAAAAATAATACACACTCTTGGATTCTTTACCGTTTCTTGAGCTTGCAAACTGAAGTCCAAAGGTTAATTACGGAAGTAGGTTTCACATGATGTGGTGCTGCCAAGCAACGTTAACTCGACGAAACTTCGACCATACACAAAGAGAACTCCTGCAGTGCAATACAAAGGTAACTGACGGACATACACAACGAGTCGCACACAAATGACGTTTTTATTCAAATATAATAACTACGCCAAAAGCACCGCTATTCTTGATGGTCGCCACGACATTATACAGGTGTGAATGGTTCTGTTATGCTGGAGCCAATGTAGCCCCTGAGAGCCGGCAACCCATATTATACCACAGAGGATGGGGTTGTCTAAGATCAAGGTGTACCAAGTACGCTAACATGGATCGTTGTGGTTTAATGCGTTTAAATGAACTTCAACAAACCCTGAAGCACTTCCTGAAGTGGGAAGTCACTAATGTCGAAACGATTCTCCTAAATACGTGAAAACCATTTTCTTTCCATGCTCTACCCATTGGCATTGTGTGGTGTGCTTACTGTAAGACATTCAGTACACACACCATCAGATTATTTGACTTGTCGCTCTAACGAAGTAGGCGAGTGTCAGCAATATGTCTCGTGGTCTTATCGTGGCGTGTTTATCTTCCGCCGTTAGATCAGACGACAGAAATGCCACTTGCATGCTTAGAGTAGCAGATTGATGGTGACCGACTTTAAACAGAACTTGATTAATTTTCACACACATTTATTAAAATAATAAAAAGCATAGATATTACGTAACTTGATTCTGGATGCTGTTTACAATTGACAATCTGAAGTTCCTTTGGTCTTGGTACGTTAATCTTTTTCTCACATATCTATGATACTTGACAAAAGTGTCTGTACATTTATCTTCATGGCTATGTACAGGAATGTGGTAATCTTATTAGGCGCAGACTGAAACGACTATAGACTGGTACAGACAAATGTAGTACTCATACAGAGTGTCGCAGACAAATGCTGACTGGTACAGTCTGGTGCAGTCAAATGCAGACTGACTAATCGGAGGTCTGTACACTCGTTTTAATACCTCGTGCGTTTATGTAACACTGTACGAGTGTGATTCGTGTGGAGAAAAAGTTCTACGTTAGCATCAATCTCATTGGCTGCATTACATATTAATACGTGGATCGGCGGGAGCAGAATTTGGTCCGTCTCTAAGGCAGCGCCATCTCGTAGTGCGGAGACAGACGAGCGCTGTGCCTGCGCTGTGGTACTTAGAGGGGCGTTCACTAGTGGGAAAGATGTGTACGCGCTGACTACGAGGAACTATGTACACAACACATTGTTTCTGGCTGCTCCGCTACTGTCAGCCCTCTAGCGAACTCCAACACAAGAACACGAGTGCTGGTCGAAAAGTAAGGTGAATTGTCAAATTGCGCGAGCAAAGTACATTCGATTACCGATCTTTTTTGTCACGTTGGTACACGTGTTCTGAGCATATGTTCACAGTTTCAAGTGTACAGCATGCTTTGTTTGTTTTCGACAGATAGAAAGGTTAGACGTGTTTTAGTGTGCTCGGCAATTATCTATTACAAAAATGGAGCAAAGGATTTGCATCAAATTTTTTGTGAAAAATGGAATCAAGTGCGCTAAAACAATATAAATGTTGACAGTGGTGTCTGGTGAGTCTGGTGTAAGCATAAAAAATGTGGTACAAACTTCTCCAAGATGGCCGAGAAGATGGCAATCACGAACCTCACTCTGAACGGCCCAGCATATCATCAACAGGTGATAACGGCGAAGCTGGGAAAAAACAAAATTGTTTTGGAAAATCATCGAATTACCATAAGAGAACTTGCTGAGGATGTTTGTGTATTGGTCGGCTCGTGTAATGCAAGTTTTTCGGATTTTTTTGGCCTTGAGACACGTGTCAACGAAGTTTTTCCAAAACTTCTCAATTTTGATCAGAAGAACAGTCGCATGAGCATCGCTCAGGAGCTCTTGAACGACCTCTGCCGGTCGGTGTGGCGGAGCAGTTCTAGGGGCTTCAGTCTGGAACCGCGCGACCGCTACGATAGCAGGTTCGAATCCTACCTCGCGCATGGATGTGTGTGATCTCCTTAGGTTCGTTAGGTTTAAGTAGTTCTGTTCTAGGGGACTGATGACCTCATATGTTAAGTTCCATAGTGCTCAGAGCCATTTGAACCATTTTAAATGACGTCAGTCATGATCCTGATTTGCTCAAAACGGTCATAACTGGTAACGAAACATGGGTTAACGGTTATGACGTCCAAACGAAAGCCCAATCGTCCCAATGGAGACCGGACAGAAAAAGACACCCCAAGTTCTATCAAATGTCATCGTTCTGCTCACTGGTTTTTTCAGTTACCGTGGCGTAGTGCGTGTTAAACTTTTGCCTCGAGGTCGTACGGTCAATAAGGAGTTACGCGCCGTTTGGGAGAAGCAATGCGCAAGTAATGTCAGAACTTATTGAGAAGCCATTCATTGCTTTTGCATCACAAATGCACCTGCTCATGCCTCAGGCACCATATTCACCGGATTTGACTCCCTGCGACTTTTTCCTGTTCCCAAAACTGTAGAGATCTATGAAAAGACGAAGATTGAGGAAATGAAAATTGCATCACTGGAAGTACTCGAGGCTGTACCAAAACGTGCTTATGAGAAGTGCTTCGAGGATTGGAAGAAGCTTTGGCGCTATTGTATACGAAGGGAATTACCTTGAAGGGGACGACATGAATGTTGGTGAGTAACTAAATGTTTTTTCATAAAAAAGTAGGCCCACCTTGAAGCTTCCTGGCAGATTAAAACTGTGTGCCGGACCTAGACTCGAACTACGGACCTTTGCCTTTCGCGGGAGAGTGCTCTACCACCTAGCTCAGATGATAGAGCTCTTGCCCGCGAAAGGCAAATGTCCCGAGTTCGAGTCTCGGTCCGGCACAATGTTTAAATCTGCCAGGTAATTTCATATCAGCGCACACTCCGCTGCAGAGTGAAAATACCATTCTGGTTTAAGTAGCTTACTATTTGAACACAACTTTGTATGTCGGAAATATTCCGATTTCTCCAGTTGGCACTCCATTTTCTAGCATCGGCAGCTTCACTATCTCCAGATGATAAAATGACAAAATGTAAACTCCAATATTTCTAGATGTGCTGGTCACAAGGGATGGCGAAAACCTGTGACACATCGTGTATCGAAAACCGGCACACACGGACCGATAGCTGCACAAACTATAAAGTCACCACATGGGCTAGAAAAGGGGCGTGATTAATTCGCTCGTAACCCCAGCAAGAGAAATATGTAAGCCGCAGCACCTCAGACGCGAAATGCCACACCTGGAAAGTGTTCTGAGGGGCAATGGGTACTTCACAAATTATATTAGAATTGTAGCAGAGCCAAACACTCGACGAAGTAAGAAATTTAGAAAAATAAATATCGGGTACTCATCTTAGAAGAAAGATTAAGCAAATGCAAACGTATGTTTCTAGCATTTGTAGACTTAGAGAAAGCTTTTGACACTGTTGATAGGAATACTCTCTTTCAGATTCTGAAGATGGCAGCGGTAAAATAGAGAAACCAGATGGCAGTTATAAGAGTCGAGGAACATGAAAGTTAAGCGGTGGTTGGGAAGGGAGTGAGACAGGGCTGTAGCCTCTCTCCGATGTTATTCAATCTGTATATTGAGCAAGCAGTAAAGGAAACAAAAGAAAAGTTCAGAGTAGGTGTTGAAGTCCATGGAGAAGAAATAAAAACTTTGAGATTCGCTGATGACATTGTAATTCTATCAGAGACAGAAAAGGACGTCGAAGAGCAGTTGAACGGATTGGACAGTGTGTTGAAAGGAGATTATAAGAATATAAGATGAACATCAACAAAAGCAAAACGAGGATAATGGAGTGTAGTCGAATTAAGTCGGGTGATGCTGAGGGAATTAGATTAGGAAATGAGACACTTAAAGTAGTAAAGGAATTTTGCTATTTGGGGAACAAAATAACTGATGATGGTCGAAGTAGAGAGGATATAAAATGTAAACTGGCAATGGCATGGAGAGCGTTTCTGAAGGAGAAAAATTTGTTAACATCGAGTGCAGATATAAGTGTCAGGAAGTTGTTTCTGAAAGTATTTGTGTGGAGTGTAGCCATGTATGGAAGTGAAACGTGGACGATAAATAGCTTAGACAAGAAGAGAATAGAAGCATTCGAAATGTGGTGCTACAGAAGAATGCTGAAGATTAGATGGGTAGATCACGTAACTTATGAGGCGGTATTGAATAGAATTGGGGAGAAGAGCAGCTTGTGGCACAACTTGACTAGAAGAAGGGATCGGTTGGTAGGACATTTTCTGAGACATCGAGGGATCGCCAATTTAGTATCGGAGGGCAGCGTGGAGGGTAAAAATAGTAGAGGGAGACCAAGAGATGAATACACTAAGCAGATTCAGAAGGATGTAGGTGGCAGTAAATACTGGGAGATGAAGAAGCTTGCACAGGATAGAGTATCATGGAGAGCTGCAGCAAACCAGTCTCAGGACTGAAGACCACAACAACAACAACAACAACAACGGCCTGTCTGCCACACATTCCCATAGTAACGGACAGAATCGCCCATATATTGCGCAAATACGGCGTAAGGACGATTTTCAAACCGACAAGGAAGATCAGAGAATGTCTTAGATCGGCAAAGAAGGAAAGGGATCCACTTGCAATGTCGGGAATATACCCCATACCATGCACATACGGAAAAGTTAATGTCGGAATGACTGGACGATCCATCAACACCAGGGTCAAAGAGCATAAGCGAAATTACAGGTTGGGGCAGGTGGAGAAATCGGCCGTGGCAGAGCACGCACTGAGTGAGACCGACCGCGTAATAAAATTCGCCGACACGGAAGTTCTGGCTCTAGAGAAGCACTATCACACCCTCTTGTTCAGAGAAGCTTTAGAAATACAAAAACACGAGAATAGGTTCAACAAGAATGAGGAAGGCCTTAAGGTAAACGGATCCTGGCTTCCCGTACTGCAGGCAACGACCGTCGCAGGTAGCAAGAGGAGAACCACACCGGAAATGACCGCGGAGAAGCCCTCGGACGTTGGCGCGCCAGGTGCATATAGCCTGCGGCCGCGAGCTCGTCTCCAGTTCACCACCGGCAATGGTGGGGTGCAGCTTTGGCAATGGCAGCCACTCGTGCTGGCGAAACGTCAGTAAAATCATCAGACGAACGTCGGCCGAAGAACCCGAGACATAAGCCAATAGGCAGTTTGGCAACAAGTGGCCACGAAAGCTTTCACAATTTTGTAAGCTCAAATAGCTACAGTCAATTACAAATAAAAAATGACGAGCAATAAATAGACCCATAACACGAACATGCAGAAGTACACTACTGGCCATTAAAATTGCTACACCAAGAAGAAATGCAGATGATAAACAGGTATTCACTGGAAAAATATATTATACTACAACTGACATGTCATTACATTTGCACGCAATTTGGGTGCATAGATCCTGAGAAATCAGTACCCAGAACAACCACCTCTGGCCCTAATAACAGCGTTGATACGCCTGGGCATTGAGTCAAACAGAGCTTGGATGGAGTGTGCAGGTACAGCTGGCCATGCAGCTTCAACACGATAACACAGTTCATCAAGAGTAGTGACTGGCGTATTGTGACGAGCCAGTTGCTCGGCCACCATTGACCAGACGTTTTCAATTGATAAGAGATCTGGGGAATGTGATGGCCAGGGCAGCAGTCGAACATTTTCTGTGTCCAGAAAGACCCGGAAAGGACCTGCAACATGCGGCATTGCATTATCCTGCTGAAATGTAGGGTTTCGCAGGTATCGAAGGAAGGGTACAGCCACGGGGCGTAACACATCTGAAATGTAACGTCCACTATTCAGAGTGCCGTTAATGTGAACAAGAGGTGACAGAGAGGCGTAACCAATGGCATCCTATAACATCACGCCGTGTGATGAGCCAGTATGGCGATGACGAATACACGCTTCCAATGTGCGTTCACCGCGATGTCGCCAAACACGGATGGGACCATCAAGATGCCCTAAACAGAACCTGGATTCATCCGAAAAAAATGACGTTTTGTCATTCGTGCTCCCAGGTTCGTCGTCGAGTACACAATCGCAAGCGCTCCTGTCTGTGATGCAGCGTCAATGGTAACCGCAGCCATGCTCTCCGAGTTGATACTCCACGCTGCTGCAAACGTCATGGAACTGTTCGTGCAGATGGTTGTTGTCTTGGAAACGACCCCATCTGTTGACTTAGAGATCGAGACGTGGCTGCACGATCCGTTACAGCCATGCGGATAAGATGCCTGTCATCTCGACTGCTAGTGATCCAGCACGGCGTTCCGTATTACCCTCCTGAACCCACCGATTCGATATTCTGCTAACAGTCATTGGATCTCGACCAACGCGAGCAGCAATGTCGCGACACGATAAAACCCAATCGTAATAGGCTACAATGCGAACTTTATCAAAGTCGGGAACGTGATGGTACGCATTTCTCCTTCTTAGACGAGGCATCACAACAACGTTTCACCAGGCATCGGCGGTCAACTGCCGTTTGTGTATGAGAAATCGGTGGGAAACTTTCCTCACTTCAGCACGTTGCAGGTGTCGCCACCGGCGCCAACCTTGTGTGAATGCTCTGAAAAGCAAATCATTGGCATAATAGAGCATCTTCTTCCTGTCGGTAGCACGTCATCGTCATGGTGTAACAATTTTAATGGCCAGTAGTGTAAAAAGCTGCCATCTTATGCACCAACCTAATATTTACGCGAACCCCTGAAATGTAATGCTGGATGGCCAGACAGGGTCTTAAACCACAGTCCTCGCGAATGCTAACGCATTGCACACACTCAGCTCTTCTTAAGTCCGCGGCCAAAATAATTCCTCAACAAATTTTGTGTCGACATTGTTCAAGAATCTGTTGCTGTCATCCTCCGTGGTGGTAGAAAAGTCTTAGTAGCCCGCTGCGCAGAAATATAAACTTCCACTGTGCTCCAGTAACGTTGTTGGGTGCCGAATAAAAGATTTCAGAATACGGTTCGCTTCGTCGTCTGAGAGAGCCACAAGGCCCAGTTTCGCGAGCTTCGGCTGCTCGCTCCAGAACTGTTTGCTCCCCAACTGGCATCCCAGTGTCTCTGCAATAACTGGCGACTCCAAACTTAAACAACCCAGCGCGGTGCCCCTCGTAATTAAACTTGGTCCTCATTATCAAACTCTGCTAACAGTGTTTACGGTCATTTCTCAACTCGACACCGAGCCGTAACTCATACTTTGAGCGTCCACTGTCTGCGACCTCGCAACTTTGGCCGCGCCGAAACAATGCAGCCGGACAAGGCGGTGACGTCAGTACAGGCAGCACAGAGAGTTCTGACGCGGCCGATGTGGTGCGGAATCCAACTGTTGTTCGGTGTTTCTCTTCAGAGGAAGCAACGTACGTGGAAGATCAGTTGTGGGCAGTGCTGTTTTCCTGGGGAACGGTGGGGGATGCGTACCCCTAAACTTTTCCGTCGACAAAGTAATTTTTTTACGATCTTGAGAACTTGGAAGAGTGCCAAAGATTTATTTCATGGGCGTAAATCTTTTATTTCATTTTTTCGTATTGGTAATTGTATTACGAACGGTACCAGTGCAGTTTTTGGTGGGAAATGCGATGTCATTGAGTCAAGCATTTCGAAGCTGCGGCAACCGCTCTCGACAACTGAATCGCTGGCAGCCAGTTAGACAAGCATGTAGTGCCCTCGCCCGCCGACGGTAGTGCTAAACAGATATACGTCCGCTCAAACGCCGAGCTACCGATAGATGTCTCTACGGTCCGGCTAGCATCATCCTTCGCGATTCATTGCCATCTTTGCTCTGTTATTCTTTATTCGTTTGCGTTTGCGGTTCCGTTCGTCTCAGTTGTGCGAAGTTTTAAAGTGTGTTCTGTCTTTCATTGCAATTTGTAAGTTAAGTTGGTGGTGAGAGATGAGCAGAAAACTAGAGCTTGATGGAAATCGCATGCTTCATTTGAGGTGATTTAATTGAAGTGTTCGATACCACATTCTCTTTGGCTAAAAGCAGGCAGGTGGTATCCCACGCTTCAGTTATAATTAATTCTCGCTGCATTACATCCAATGTCGGAACACCCTCAAACTTTTTTTTAGGAAAAAAGCACTGGTTGTGCGTAATGGGTTCTGTGTGAAAGAGGAGAAAAAGGAGAAGTAAAGCTGTGAGTACCGGGCGTGAGTGCTTCGGTAGCTCAGATGGTAGAGCACTTGCCCGTGAAAGGCAAAGGTGCCGAGTTCGAGTCTCGGTTGACCACACAGTTTTAATTTGCCAGGAAGTTTCATATCAGCGCACACTCCGCTGCAGAGTGAAAATCTCATTCTGGAAACATCCTCCAAGCTGTGGCTAAGCTATGTCTCCGCAATATCCTTTCTTTCAGGAGTGCTAGTTCTGCAAGGTTCGCAGGAGAGCTTCCGTAAAGTTTGGAAGGTAGGAGACGGATACTGGCAAAAGTGAAGCTGTGAGTACCGGCCGTGAGTCGTGCTTCGGTGGTTCAGATGGTAGAGCACTTGCCCGCAAGGCAAAGGTCCCGAGTTCGAGTCTCTGTCGGGCACACAGTTTTAATCTGCCAGGAAGTTTCATATCAGCGCACACTCCGCTGCAGAGTGAAAATCTCATTCTGGAGTTATAGGATGCTCATCAACAAACGTAAAACAAAGGCAACAGACTGTAAAATTATAAAATTGGGAGATGCTGGACCAGCCGCTTTGGCCGAGCAGTTCTAGGCGTTTCAGTCCGGAACTACGCGGCTGCTACGGTCGCAGGTTATAATCCTGCCTCGGGCATGGATGTCTGTGAAGTCCTTAGGTTAGTTATTTTTAAGTAGTTCTAAGTCTAGGGGACTGATGACCTCAGATGTTAAGCCCCATAGTGCTCAGAGCCATTTGAATTTGGGCGATGGTGAGGAAAGTA